>NC_092798.1:23890507-24216314 GCF_918797505.1 Bemisia tabaci | reverse complement strand
CTTGCCTCACCTAAAATCGACGCTTTTAATGGATTTAAATGGAGGAAAACAATATTGCCAGCAACTTGTGCAAAATCACCACTACCTTAGCACCCTCCTCGTGGCCTCCATGAAGAAAGTAGCCCTTTGAGGAATGGCTACGAATACGGTCCCAAACAGCAGACTGATTGATGAAAGTGACAGACAAAGCTATAGACAAAGAAGACAAGAGCTATATGGAGGGATCCTTTTACTGGAAGTGGGAGGTGACAATGGAGAAGGGAGGTAAGGTTAGACTAACGGCAACCCACAAGAGACCCATAGTTAGTCCGTCATTTTCTCCCTTATTCTATAGAAACCATATATTTCAATCAATAGGATCGCTCCATACTCCCTATGTTTTCTATATCTATCGCTTTGTCTATCAATTTCAGCAAGCAGCTCACAGTTTGGGTGAAAGGAAAAGTAGAAAATTAACTCTGTTCGCGTGGAAGCGATGAAAGGGAAGTGAGGGAGAATCGATGGCGAGAGGTGGCGATGAAACGAGTGGAGCAGCGCGCATCCTTATGGGGCCACGCCAAAAAAACTATATCCAAGTTCAAGTTGGCCGCCAGCGGTTTTTTGCCAGTTTGACCGCGGTCATGACCGGGGGGGGGGGGGGGGCGAAGGGTCGAAACCGTCTGATTCGGATGCGGATTCGTCGGCACAACTTTTGTCAGACCCGACTGCCAAGTGCAACACGTCACGCCCCGCACCCCTGACCCACTCCCCTCCCCCTTTCTAGTGTATTGCACTATTGCAGCTCGGTGCAAGGTACTCGGATGCATCGACCCCTGCGCTTCATCGCAAGCATAGAGTACATAGAGTCGTAATGCAAGTGGGAGAGCTGGCGCCACTTTTAAGCATTTTCCAGGTCCCAAATTCCGAGATTCCTGTGCGCCGCCGGGTCCCTTTTTCGATACATAAACAATTGTTTGCGATACACGAGGACCCGGTCATATCCAACACCGCCATTTTGGATCGAATATGTATCGAAAAAGTGACCCCGCACGCATCAGGCTCGGAACTCGTCGAGCAGAACATGGCGCCAGCTCTCCCACGTACATTACGACTCTATGTACTCGATGATTGCAAGTCACTCCGTTCTCCTGAAATTTTCGTGAGTTCCATCCGTGAAGCACAGTGCATGTATAGGGAGAATATTGACATAATGGTCATTTTGAAGGATAGATTTTTCAACCGAGCTTTTCAAAAGATCGATTCAAGCCACCTAATTACTTATACTGCTAGGTTTGGTTCGAAACAGCTGATACGTGAACCAAAGTACAGTCATATATGTAGACAGAGACTTACAACAATAAGAATCGAATACTGCGGCCTATAGAGAGCACCGTACTTCAGTCCATAAAACAGAACTGTTTTAAGAAATTGCGGTGTTTGAGGGTGTGTTTTTGTGGCGGGTGGGGGGGGGGGGGGGGCGGCTGAGAAGTTGAGCCCTTTTCTCGCGGTGTGTATAGGTCATCGTTCATCAGGACTTTTTCGCGAAGAATCAACACTAGAAAATGTTATTGCTTCATATAGGCAAAGTGTAACAGAGAGGAACTAAACACTAGTTCCACATCAGGAACAACCTATACGTCAGGCAAATAACTGGATAATAGTTTCACATGTATTTTTATCTTCCGATACAAGACACCGTTAAATTTAGAAAAAAAGGTGGGAATAAAAATCACTGCACAGGAAAGCTTTTCAGTTGAAAAGAATTCGGAAAACAGTATAATGCTCGATTTCACTCGAGTAAACTTTGGCTTGAAATTTGAACGCACACTAAAAACTTCTTTATCTCATGCACTTATGACTTGAACTTGGAAATTTGCGGTGTGTCTACTGACAATTTTGATGAGGGAACAGGCTTAGTGGTGCTGAATTTTGTACCATGTCTAGTGATCCATCACCTACAGGTAACTTCAAGATCTCAATAACTTTCGAGAGTTATAGCATGTCAAAGGATATGAGGATAGGAAATAAGAATAATCGTTGCAATTGTGTCTTCAAGAACTGGTTTTCCTCAACAGATCATAAGTATTTGAGTATTTCACTTTGCGCAGTTCCCCCATTATCTCTCTTCTTTATTTGTCCGCATCGAGCAAATGAGCAGCTATGACAATATCCTTCTCAGAATTTGAATTTTTTCCTAGGAAAACAAGAGCGCAGGTGAGTTCTTCTCTCCGGGGTTCAATAAACCGGCCGCAATGCAAACTGCAAGCGATCGCAGAGAGGAAAGGCTGTTTCGGAGGATTTTTGCATAGCTATGTAATCTAGACGTTTAAGGGAATGACTCAACCATTCTCAGCAAATGGGCCGGGAGGGGAAGAGGGGCGTAGAAATGGCTCCGTGAGCGTAATGACCCGAGACATCGTTTCAATCGAACCCGATCGATATGTCCTCGTGCGTTGCCATTTATCACCAAAACTTTAAAATTTTGCGTCCACTTGTATGTTTACGCAGGACTTTATTCTTTTGAGAAAAACACGGATGTTTCGTTCACAGACAGTATACTTCTTTCTGGTAGCGTTTGTTAAGTTTGCTTCCAGACATCGAATTTCCTTACCGACACCAACAGTGTTTAGATCAGAATCAAGAGCTTAAAGTTGGATTCAAAGTATTCAACCAGAATTTTTAGGGGTCAACGTATAGAGCACACGGAGAAAAAAACTTCGTGCGTGGGACCCGAAGTTTAGATCATATGGATCTCTGAAGTTTTCGGATTGAGCGTCTGAACACTTTAGGTCTAGCTATCGAGGTTCGGATCACACATCTGAAACTTCAGTTTTTACATCTGAAGTACTCCAGATGTGAGAACCGAAGTTTTTCGGATGTGAGGATACTAAAGTTTTTCGGATGTGAGGATACTAAAGTTTCAGATGTTTGGTCCGAACCTCGACAGCTAGACCTAAAGTGTTCAGATGCTCCGTGCATCAAAGTTCATAATCTGTAAAGTCCCTGTCACGAAACAAATTTTACGTTTAGAAAAAGACGAACATCGAATGATTACCAACTTTTCCTGAAGTCCACGCAAAGTAAGTTTACGCACTTTTAGATTGCGACAGATGATCCGTCATTTTGATTCCTGCATTTAATTTGGATGTATGAGTGACGTTAGACTATCCTCTGTCGCAGTGTGTAGGTGCGTAAACTTATTTGGCGAGGACTCCAATAAATAAAACCGATATGAGTTATGCAGGAAAAGTTCATTAATTCACATTTCGACGGCTGAAGTCCGCAATAACGTATCTCGTTTGCGGTGTCTGAAAATCTCCGCCTCTATGTTATTTTTTTAAAAGAGAACAAATTGACATCATCCTTGAAGTTTTTGCAGAATTTTCTTCGCACAGAGAAGAAAAATCACGGCAGTTTTAAAGAATTGCCGTTGAGTAGTTTTCCGTTGAAAAGATAAAGTATGACAGGAAGTCTGCGACGTCGCAAACCGAGTTTGTGATTGCTGACTTACACCGTCGATTTGTATTCTCTTGTAACTTTTCAAATCGTGGTATCACGGATTTGCCCTCCAATGATGAATGTAATCTTTCCTCTCCGATGTTTTTGGGTGATCACTTTTTTCCAATTAAATTTCAAAAGGTGTTGCGAGGAAATATTAATAGAAAGACGCCAAACTGTACATTGGTATTACATTAGGCATTTAAATGCGTGCACATGTTATCAGCGAGAGGCGAGTAGGTCAGAAAGCAAGTTGCTCGGTTCCCATCACAAGCGGCAGGATCAGGAAGTATTGGAGTCTCAAGTCAGCCTTCAGACAGTGGTATAGGCCAAACATCGACATGAGAGTTGATAAAATTGTATCCTCGGTTCAATCACCTCCGAAATGAGGACATCAAGTTGTCATGACGAATGATCCTTTTTTGTTCATTTATTTTAGGTCTTATACAACGTCAGATTTTCACAATACCGTTCGGTCATGCACTTTTATGATAGTGGACGATAGTAATTATATTTAAAATAGTTAGTGAATTAATTACGACGATCAGCAACTAGGTTATATACGTCGGAGACCAGGAAGTTACCTTAAATTTTGAGATATTATAAATTTGAAGAACACTCATAAATGTACATTATTTAACTGAAGTGACCTTGAGTAACTTTTGACTCAATGTATTTTTTCACCACCGAGGAAATCCGATAATATATACTGCCATAAGATAATTTAACGCAGTGAGTAGTGTAAAATGTTTTTGAGAGAGAACCAGAAAAATTGGAACTTCTAAATAACACCAAGACAGAACATAAACTGACAACAAAAATATATTCTAAGCATTACGGCTTGCTTACGTTTCACTTTCTTGCCTACCGGAAGCTCAAAAAGGCCCGTTCTAAGTCAAGGCACCTTTTCACAGGACTGGGACTAAAAAAGTTATATCAGCCCATCGGGGCTAAAATCGGCCCTAGTCGGTTTTTGCCGTGGATGAAGATGAACCAGTTCAAAATAATTACTCTAAAAATCGGTACTCTTCCTGGTTTTTCCTGGTTTGCCCGCCCGCCTCTGATCCTTTCGCATTTCGATTCTGGGTCTGTTTCCTGAAAAACTTCATTTTTTCAACTACTGTGTCCATCTATAACACGGGAGTTCGAGTTGGGCCGGTGGTCCACGGGCCGTGGCACAGGGCACACGATCGTCGACTCCAACTCGTGGCTCGTAAATCGCGGTCGGGCGGCAAGTGGACAGTGGAGCGGTGGCCGCGGGTGAATGGATTAGGGATAACTCGACGAATCTATTAGCTTCGGTGCCGCGAGTCAGTAATTGGATGTCACCGAAGTCGCATTGTTCTGTCCTTCGGCTTCGGGCGAGCGCCCCCGGCCCCTCGCGCCCCAGCGCCGGCTCCCGATCGCCTGATCCCGATACCTCATCCGCCGCCATCCCCCAAAACCGCGCATGGGACATAGGATTTTCATTGGAGTTACGTGGTTTTGTCGCAGCGTGGAAGTCGTGTCACTCCGCGAGGGCTTGCGCCGCCGCCGGAGCTTCTGTCTCAATTAGAGTTCGCGCGTCAACTCGCCAGTTACTTCTTCATCCTCTGGTTGCTACTGTGTTGCCCGACCAGAGACCAGAGTAACTATGTATACAGAGTAAGAACTTGTCGAAATATGGAGCTTTTAGGGCCCAAAAAGGCAACCAGCCTTCTAACACAAGAAATGTCACAGGCAATCTTCAGATTCCAATATCAGACTAAGATGGCCAAGAATGTTAATGTTTCGTATCGATGATTTAAGTTTGAAGTTAGCTAAAGTCGATAAGATCTGTACAGACGCCTAATTTTTATATCCACTGTACTGCCGTGCCAAGGAAAAAAGTTGTATGAGCCTTAAAAGCTTGTCATACTTCCTTCAGTAACCGACATATTTTCGGGGAAAACTGTGAATATTCTTTTCTCCAAATTGTTCAGGCCGCTTTGTTTGCAAACTTATTTAAAATATCTGAAAATGTCAACGTAACACATGCATACTTCTCCTCGTAGATGAAATAATTAAAAGAGAGATTATGGGACCCCTATGGCTGGCATCCCACTATACTTTAGTTTGCATAGAAAAAAGTATTATAATCCCAACTATACTCCTGGCTGATTTTGGCGCCAGACGTAGGAGTAGTTGCACCAGCCAGAGATATGGTTGAGTCTGCCGAAAGAGTGGTTTTATCAACTATACTTCTGGCGACAAAACACGCTTATATCCAGCGCCTACATCAGCCAGGAGTATAGTTGGGGTTGTGATATTTTTATCTCAGTATGCGAGGGTCCTGAGTCTCAGAAACTTCCAAGTATCGAGTAATGGTCAGCCTGTTCACATTCTTCAAGCTCTCGATATGAATGCACGGTATTTGCCAACAGTAACTTATCGGCTATCATCGGGACCTGTCACTGTCGTCCCGGACGAGGCTCGGAGTTGGAAAGCGGAGGTTCTAGTTTGACGGAGGTTGGGCTCCGGCTTAGTATTAAATCCAACCGTAATTCGACGGCCGCGCTGCCTGACGAATAATGAAGTTGTCATATTAGTTTACGTGTCCGCGGAATCCCGTCCCTCGCGCATACTCCTATCCTTAAGAAAAACGCCGTATGAGCATTTAGACGTTGCCAAATGTCTTCCCAAAAATATTCATTTTTGAAGAAATTTATGAATAATTTCTTTTGAAATTTTCAGACACTTTAGGTCAAATTAGGATCAAAATTCTGTGGAAAATCGGAAGAAAAAGATCAATAAATTCTCCAGAAAATTCTTGATTTATCAAAGGAAATTTGGCAACGTCTGAAGGCTCATACGACGTTTTTCCTCAGCACAGCAGCATACGCGTGCGGTCGTGTACGATTCACGCGCGCTTGCACCGCGCTGCTGTGACGCCGCGAGATTGCAATCTTTTTATTTGCGCATGCCCCAAATCGAACGGAAAATCTCACATTTCGCCTCTTAATAAAATATGCAGGCATTACAGAATGAAAAGCGAAAGAGACAGATAAAAGGAGGGAAATTTACTGAGAAATGGGATTTTTAGTACTCCAAAACGTCCCGCGGTCTTATAAATCATCTAATTTTTAGCATCGGTTATACTTATACTTTGTGTACATACTTTGTGTACATACTTTGTGTACATACCACTACGTACTTTTGTGTGTTTTTTAGGTTCGGCATCACAGAAAGTAATATCCAACGTTTGAACGTACTTATGATGGCAGAAAATATGTGTAAATGAATTGAATAAAAAAGAACTATGTGTGTAGGTCTTGCATGCCACACAGTTCTTTTGATCCTATTAATTTGCACATAGTTCCTAGTTGCGCAAATACGACAGTCTCATTTGGACCTAGTTTATCAGTGAGAAGCCAATTTATATCAAGTTGAAACTAAACTCGAGGTTCGAAGTTTTATTCCTCCGTAAGACTCAATATAGAATGTAATCTTCAACCCTTCTTTTCACAAACTAATATTTTTTTTTCGACTTTGAGTTTTTGGCAAGAGGAAATATACAGCCAAAGTCTTAACTCAATTTTTTCAAATATGCAGGTTGGTTCCTTTCCGATGAATTCGGTCGATTTTACATCATTCATTCGTCTAAAAGTTTTGTTAGAGTCGTTCAAAAATACACAAAACATGCATACATTGAAAAACCGTACACTAGAAAAAAAAAACACATTGGATCTAGAGTCCTAACTCTTAAAAACATCGACAAGAAAAAATACTCTCGATTCAATCAGATTTAAGCTTAAATCAAGAACCAAGCCTCTTAATTTGAGCGGATTTCCTTTTGATTTAAGCTTGAATCTGATTGACTCAAGAGCATTTTTTTCTTGTCAATGTTTTCAAGAGTCTGGACTCTGGATCCAATGTGTTTTTTCCAGTGCATTTTTAAATTACTCCGATTCGAATAATATTAATTGGATCCGACATCGCTGCCGGCTGGAGCTCGGGGATCGGATCCCGAATGCAAGTCCGTGGCCCATTAAGTCCACCGACACTCGGACAGCTCGCCATATTAGGCAGCTTGAATGGGATTTTTATTCGCCGAGAGGGGCGGGGGCGGCCGAGCAGGAGGGGACAAATTTATCCGCTTCAAATTGACGACAGTCAGCTGTCTCTGTCTCCGTCGCCCCCGCGCCCACCAACCGCTGCATCGTTGCACCGATGCACTCCAACGGAGAAATGCAGGTTTCCACCGACACCGAGATCTCCCTGCCCCACACGGGAGGCCCCCTCCGTCTCCAGTTAAACTGGCCATTGCTCAAGGTTAAGCCCAACGGTTTACCTATTTGGCCACTCGGACAATATATTTTAGAGACTCCTAACTAACAATTTAAACAATGTAATCGAGTGAGATCGAAGCTAAAGTCAAGGGTCAACGCTACTTTCTTCCTAATGATTGATGAGCAACTTGTTCAGCAAAAATTTGAATGAAATTCGCCTGATGATGACTGATGAACGTCGGGGTAAGCGCTTATTTACTTGGCGAGTTTTAGCAAATTAGGTTACGACTAGTGGTGTGCCAAACTTCGGTTTGTTTACGAAACGAAATAATCTCCACGTTTCTAATCATCCATCTAGTGGGTGAGTGACTGTAGACTTTTATACACATCGCTAGTTGTGACTTTATCCTTGCCTGATGTTGACGTCAACAATCGATGACACCATGATCAGATTTTGGTTTTGTTAGCATCGTTACTTGAATGGCGTGCGACGAGTACTTAGTACTACTTAGTTTTCCGATGCGGTGTACCAATTGTACGCTCTTTCTTCGCAGAGCAGCGGGCTGATTATTGAAATTAATAGATAAAGCCATAGACAAAGAACACATAAAGAACATGAACGATCCCATTGGTTAAAACGAGTGGTTGTTATATAGACTAATTGGGAAAATGATGGACTAACTACATGGTCTCCCGCGGGTTGCCGTCAGTCAGTCTATCACCTACCGCCTTTGTCCATTGCAACCACCCGATTCCACCAATCCCTTTTGTCTTCTTTGTCTATAGCTATTTTCATCAATTTTAATAATCGGCCCGCTGAGCAACACAACGAATTGGATTATTCATCGCCAATAGCGGTGATGGCTGATTGATGATAGTCAGGTTGCGTGGATCGCCAATGGATGCTTGTCCTGACCCAACTTGCGTGACTTCAGACGCGGCATTTCCGCGCGAGGTGTCCAACTTGCATCCAGCACGACATCACGCGTGAATCGGATCGGAAATCCTGCGTGGGAGCCATCACTGCACACACGCTCGAAGTCACCTTGATCCTGATGAGAGGACGCGCGTTAAAATGATCGAAGGTCTAAGGTTCAATGATCCTTTTCACACGAACGAAATACAAACCATGCACTGTTCCTTGAAATGATGGTAGAATAGCTGGATCCTCCTAAATCAAATTACGAACAAACCAACACTGAGAAAAATATTTTTGAATTTGACACAAAGATTTGTTTTTCCTCTTCAACTGAGAATACGTACAAAGTAGAGTATTTAACAATAAAAAAACATAAAATACAAAAAACAAATGGGTATACAAGGCGAGAGGAGACATAAAATAACCAGGACGTTTCGGGCCAATTACATGCCCATTCTCAACTGGAACAGAAGCTAAAAAATGTATAAATTAAAACGAGAAAATGAGCATGCAACTGACCGAGGTAGGAATCAGTGCATACTCAAGAGTACTGCAAACTGCAAGGTAGAGTATTTATGTAGGGAGAGTTCGGACACGTCGATAATTTTGAAGTTAGGTCATGGAGTTTTTATGGCCCAAAAGGACAGCCAATCTATGAACTCAAATTATCCAGAATGATTGTATCCTGCAAAAAGGAACCAGAAGAATTGCAATGTTGCTAAGATTTTGCAAGTTAATCCTTTGCAATAAAATCACTGAAATCATGAAAAAATATGTTTACGCGGTAATTCTAGTCTTAAATTTACAGTTTTTGGCGAGTAAAATAGAAACTGTGAATGGATAATTAGGTTTTACTTCCAGAACAAAAATAGTCGCACAATCTCAGCAACATTGCAATGCTCCCGGTTCCTTTTTGCAAAATGCAGTCCAATTGTTACGATTCGTCATTTTTAAAGCACTTATTTGACTCAGTTTTTGCACAAAGTCACTCATCTTGTTGCAGAAAAACGCTCATTTTTAAACATTTATTGCCATCTTGGTTTGATATTGGAGTCCGAAGATTAGCAGTGGAATTTTTTGTGTTAGAGGGTTGGCTCCCTTTTATGGGCCACACTGAGAAAAAACTATGGTTTATAAACCTATTAGAGGTAAATATGGAACACCTATAATAGTCGTAAATAAACTAATGATTCTCGGTCTGTGAACCATACTAAGGTCTCTGTACCTAATTAAGGTACCCCGTACCATAACTAAGGTATATGTGCTATTATTATATGTAGAGGTACTACCAGGCCCGCCACATCCCATCTCGGGCCCTGGTACCAATTTTCTGGCCCGGGCCCCTAGCACAGGGGGGGGGGGGGTCCGGGGGGCCTCCCCCGGCAAATTTTTGAAATTTTAAATCTATTTGGACGCATTATGAAGCTCTTATGATGGAGGTTTTCCATCAATTTCTGCAGAATAATAACGCCTTTTTGTTTACTTTCAGCACCAAAAACTTTCGAATTGTTGCATTCAAAACATCTATAAACTTTTTTTTGAGGGGGCAGATGATAATTTTCAATTCTATGGGGAGCCGGGCCCCCCTGGACTCCCCTTTTGTACGTCTATGGCAAGGGAGCTAAGCCATTGAAGTCGAGGATGCCCAGAAAGGAGCCTCTTAGCATCCGACAACGGAAGAAAATGAAACACAGTTACTAAAAATATCATTCTACATATACTCAAAATCTTGAAAATCTCTAAAAAAGTAAGAAAAATTTTATAGTGCCCTAGGGTGTTTTTGAAACTATATTCACCTTTTGCGGAATTTTTAGGGTAATTTTTTCACTTTTCCCTACGAGACAAGGGTTACACATGAATTCGTAGTGGTTTGTCACAGACCTGCGTCACGGGCCCCTCCAGGGCCCGGGCCCCGGTACCAAGGACCCAGTATCCCCCCCCTTGTGGCGGGCCTGGGTACTACTATTAGTGGTGTTCCATATTTACCTCTAATAGGTTTATAAGCCATAGTTTTTTCTCAGTGCATATTAAGAGCTCCGTATTTTGACCTGTCCGTACATTTCCCATACTTATATACATTGGAAACATTTTAGTTACTGAAAGAAAACGCAGTTTTTATATTTACGGCGGGATATAAAATTAATTGTGTGGGCAGTAAAGGTAGCATCTTCGGATCATCAGACACATTTTTGACATCCTAGGTGTGAAAACAGCAAATACCCAACCAAGAATTCCCCTACCAAGAATTATTTCCTACCCCTACCAAGAATTTCCACCATTTTTTTGGACCCTTAACTTAAAGTTTCTACAAGACTCAGTGGCCATACTCTTTCTAGAGCTGTAAATGCACTCTAATGTCGGCAACGTAGAAGATTCGTAAATCGTTTCCTACGCGAATTCAAGCCTCAATGTTCAATGTCGATCCTCATATCGGATATGGAGATCCCTCAGTGAAAATTGGAAGAGGGTGCAATGTGCATCTCTTGGAGTCTGGTGGTGCGGTCACCGCGGTGTCGCCAGAATCTCGCGACGCGACAGACGTGGACGCACGACACATTATCGCGTCATCGAGACACGTCATGCGTGGGCGGCTGACGGACGGCGCGACGGACGTGGGTCGGACGCGGACATGATGACAGACACGGACACGCGTATCGTCTCCACCGTTGCCAGAGCTCACAAAAATTCACGTAGGGTCAGGACAAGTTGTCAGTTCTTTTATTGGGTTATCCGGTGAATTCTCATCTGCATTATTTTATCTTATTATATTGTAACTCAGAGTCAAAAAGCAGGTGGAGCTAAGAATCCAATAGAAGCATTTTAAGAGCAAAAATATCGACGGTGTACTGGTAGCATGCACCGGAATTCACTATAAATACATAGTGGTATATTCTACCAGTAGAAGTCTGGTTAATTCACACTGGAAAAAAAAGCACATTGGATCTAGAGTCCAGACTCTTGAAAACATGGACAAGAAAAAAATACTCTTGATTCAATCGGAGTTTTGCTTGAATCAAAACGAAATCCGCTTAAATTAAGAGGCTTGGTTCTTGATTTAAGCAAAAATCTGATTGAATCAAGAGTATTTTTTCTTGTCCATGTTTTTAAGAGTCTGGACTCTAGATCAAATGTGTTTTTTTTCCAGTGAGAGTTTACGCAAACTCACGTAGAGTCAGGACAAGTTGTCAGCTCTTTTATTGGGCTATCCGGTGAATTCTCTTCTGCATTATTTTATCTTATTATATTGTAACTCAGAGTCAAAAAGCAGGTGGAGCTAAGAATCCAATAGAAGCATTTTAAGAGCAAAAATATCGACGGTGTAATGGTAGCATGCACCGGAATTCAATATAAATACATAATGGTATCTTCTACTAGTAGAAGTCTGGTTATCTTCAGACCCAATGGAGATGTTGCATGTGTGAGGAATTTGCGATTTGACTGTTGATTTTTATGTAAAAGTTCGCGAGTAACACGATGGTGCTACTGGTTTTCTCTGAAATTATCCCTCAAGCTCAAAAAAAGATCTCAAAGTGAGGCCAAAATGGAGGGGATATCCCACACTACCCTGAGAGTCCACCTCTACATCGAGACAAACTTTCCATGCAAAGATAGGGAGCAAATACACTGAGAAAAAACTATGGTTTATAAACCTATTAGAGGTAAATATGGAACACCTATAATAGTCGTAAATAAACTAATGATTCTCGGTCTGTGAACCATACTAAGGTCTCTGTACCTAATTGAGGTACAGGTACCATAACTAAGGTATATGTGCTATTATTATATGTAGAGGTACTACTATTAGTGGTGTTCCATATTTACCTCTAATAGGTTTATAAGCCATAGTTTTTTCTCAGTGTACATTAGCAGGGTTGCCGTGTTTTCAGTTTTGGAGTCCCCAACTAAAGTGGCAGCTCTGTCAATGTATTTGCTCCCTATCTTTGCATGGAGAGTTCGTTTTGATGTACACTGAGAAAAAACTATGGCTTATAAACCTATTAGAGGTAAATATGGAACACCACTAATAGTAGTACCTCTACATATAATAATAGCACATATACCTTAGTTATGGTCTCTGTACCTTAATTAGGTACAGAGACCTTAGTATGGTTCACAGACCGAGAATCATTAGTTTATTTACGACTATTATAGGTGTTCCATATTTACCTCTAATAGGTTTATAAACCATAGTTTTTTCTCAGTGTAGAGGTGGACTCTCAGGGTAGGGTGGGATATCCCCTCCATTTTGGCCTCACTTTGAGAGCTTTTTTTGAGCTTGGGAGATGATTTCAGAGAAAACCAGTTGCACCATCGTGTTTCTCGCGAACTTTTACATAAAAATCAATGGTCAAATCGCAAATCCCTCAAACATGCAACATCTCCATTCACACTGAGAAAAAACTATGGTTTATAAACCTATTAGAGGTAAATATGGAACACCTATAATAGTCGTAAATAAACTAATGATTCTCGGTCTGTGAACCATACTAAGGTCTCTGTACCTAATTAAGGTACAGAGACCATAACTAAGGTATATGTGCTATTATTATATGTAGAGGTACTACTATTAGTGGTGTTCCATATTTACCACTAATAGGTTTATAAGCCATAGTTTTTTCTCAGTGCAGGCCCGCCACATCCCATCTCGGGCCCTGGTACCAATTTTCTGGCCCGGGCCCCTAGCACAGGGGGGGGGGGGGGGGGTCCGGGGGGCCTCCCCCGGCAAATTTTTGAAATTTTAAATCTATTTGGACGCATTATGAAGCTCTTATGATGGAGGTTTTCCATCAATTTCTGCAGAATAATAACGCCTTTTTGTTTACTTTCAGCACCAAAAACTTTCGAATTGTTGCATTCAAAACATCTATAAACTTTTTTTTGAGGGGGCAGATGATAATTTTCAATTCTATGGGGAGCCGGGCCCCCCTGGACTCCCCTTTTGTACGTCTATGGCAAGGGAGCTAAGCCATTGAAGTCGAGGATGCCCAGAAAGGAGCCTCTTAGCATCCGACAACGGAAGAAAATGAAACACAGTTACTAAAAATATCATTCTACATATACTCAAAATCTTGAAAATCTCTAAAAAAGTAAGAAAAATTTTATAGTGCCCTAGGTGTTTTTGAAACTATATTCACCTTTTGCGGAATTTTTAGGGTAATTTTTTCACTTTTCCCTACGAGACAAGGGTTACACATGAATTCGTAGTGGTTTGTCACAGACCTGCGTCACGGGCCCCTCCAGGGCCCGGGCCCCGGTACCAAGGACCCAGTATCCCCCCCCCCCCCTTGTGGCGGGCCTGTCTCCATTGCATCACTGTGTTCCAAAATCGATGAATCCTTTTTTCTCCATTTCGAAGCATTCCTGATTGATATTGCCTCTTCTCTTTGTTTGATTTTCATCGATATCGTTTTTCGCGAATTATAGTCGTTTTCCGAGGGATTGGCAATGGCGCGAAGCGGCGGGCTGTAAGTCGCGTGCTCGGAACGGGGGGCTCGGGCCGCGTGGTGACCGGGGGGCGGGGGTACAAGGAGCGTGCTGTTGCTGATGACTGTTGAGTGTGGAAGCATCGGAATGAAAATCTCATCGATTTGAAGCGCAAACGAGAGAACGGATCGGGACGGGATCTGGGCTCACAAATCTTCCGATCCGCGCCAACCTCGGCGAGCGAGGACATTTTCAATCAGTCGCTCCTCTATCTGCGCCACCCTTATCTCCAGCATCCAAGCGCGCAGCTGCCATGTGGATAATCCGGGCCTCAGTTGAGCGTTTGCGAATATATTCCAACCGTGCAGACTGAAGGAAATGTGAATACATATGAGAATGAAAATTGGTCAATTCTTTGATTAAACATCACAGAAAGAAAGAAAAACTTAAAACAAGTAAAGAAAATAAAATTAGAAAATCAGGAAATCAATGGGGACCAAGATTAAACAAAAAAGTATAGTAATAGCCTACCGTGTTTACAAGTGAGCCCTGTGAAAGACAATATCGTGTAAGGAGATCTACAGCGCAGTTTCCAAGGGAGGCAAGACGGAGGCAGTGCTTAAAATTTTAAATTTTTTCGTTGTAATTCGAATTTTGAATGCAAGTTGAGAACAACCTAGAATAAAAACCTAAGAAAAATTCGTGACCGCAGTAAGAAAAGTATGATGATTTAAAGTGTGTCTTTTCCTGATTTTGGAGCCAGCTGGTTTCGTTGAGTCAACTAAGAATGAGGTTGTATCAACCCCTCGCCTCTCACTGTTGCACCCTTGCTACTTCTGACAAGCGCCAATTCAGCAAAGAATATGGTCGACGTTGCAAGTGAGGTTGCATACACGATTTTTCAAATGTCAAGATGTATCATTTGTGTGCCAAATTTTGATATTATCCCGCTTCTAATTCAACATACTATTTTCTACCGCGAATCCACATGCATATTTTTGATAGCTACTCGTAATAGCGAATATGCATGAACATTCTACAGCTAGATTTTCTGAAAGTTGTTCTCTAATTTTAATCCAGCGTTTCACGGTCTTTCGGAGGTCTTCCGAGGATATGATTACATTCTGCCTCCATTTATCGAGGAATAATCATTTGTCATGGGAAAAGTTGCGCAAAACGCGTCCCTTCGAACAGTCAGTAAAGGAACACTTATGAGTTATTACCTCGTTCGATCACATTATTCTCGCCTTTTTGGGCTGTAGAACCTATACTCAGTTGACGAATGACTCTTTTACACCTAGAGGAATGTTCCTGCTAAACATGCCGCATAAAAGGAATTCTTGTAAAAACGATCGACAATCTTTTCATACCGATATAGGACATACAGAGTATGAAGTAAATACATTTCCTTTTTTCTTTTTCTCATGAAAAATCCTGTCACTGCACATTTACTAGGAATACCTATTGATCCAGCAAAAAATCCTTCTCCGTGTGTAGTTAGAAAAAATTATATCGTTATCACATACCTCTGTCTCCGACCAAGGAAACCTTCTGACGTCAAATATCCTCAAAATAAACTCCCATATTTTTTTTCACAATGTTTACACTCGTCAAAATCTGCCGCGGTTTTTCTCGAAGGTGACACCGACAACAGCGGATGACCTGCCCGAGGCTCAATAATTTATATACAAATCAGAGGACTGATTCCCTATAAGCATGCGATGCCTCAGTGCAACTATCTCTGGAGCAGTAAATAAATTGAATTGAAATTTCAACACTGGTCCCTTGCGCCTTCCCCTCGATTCTGGTCTCCCCCCGGCGTTTCGGCATCCTCCCTCCCCCTCCCCTCTAGCTTCGAGTGCACTCGCAAACGCACACCATAAATAATTCGTCATAAGAAGGCCCATTGTTGGGCTGATATCATTTTCGCACTGACTTGCGGAAGAACTGGTCGCTCGGGCTTCCTTGCCACATACACTAGTAAAACCGTATCAGTCCCATAAGAAAAGTCC
Organism: Bemisia tabaci; assembly: GCF_918797505.1. Classification (NCBI taxonomy): domain Eukaryota; kingdom Metazoa; phylum Arthropoda; class Insecta; order Hemiptera; family Aleyrodidae; genus Bemisia; species Bemisia tabaci. The sequence goes on along the minus strand of NC_092798.1, from coordinate 24,200,235 downwards.
AAATCAATGGCTTTTCGAGGGGATCCGACATCACTGACCAGGCCCATTCCAGGATGCTACAAGTTACTAGTCCTATTTCTAAGTGTCCATTTGTTACGTACAAGTCATAGTATTCGGTTTATTTTATAGAAATAACGGGTTGTCAAACACTTGTAATCTTGTTGCACAGTCTGAGGAAAAATTTACTGGTCGTCGTTACTTATAAGGAGCTTCTCTCCGATGGCAAGCGAGCGGTGTCTCTCATAGACGAAATTCTGAATCACGCGAGGAATTGATGTAGGAAGGTGACACATGATGATGGAAAATGCATTTTATGGAATGGGCTGTCAAACTTAAAAAATTATTTGTTGCTCAATGTAACGGCATTGCCCATAATATCTGAATGCTGCAGATTTATCCAAGACAAGCATCACCAATACTTAATAATAACTCATTTTATGTTAATTTTCTCCAAACAAAAGCACAAATACTTTTAATTTGTGCGCATAACTGTTTCTTGTAAAGAAAACGAGTCTCTAGTACTTTAACAAAAACTTCGATTACTCGAACTGAAGTGCGATTTTCATGCCTAAAAACTGCAGTTCCCTGGATCGTAAACTTCAGTGTTCCACACGAATCAAAGTTTTTATCACTGTGCAGAGTTTGCAGACCTTGTCCAGTCATCTAGAATAGCAAGTTCAGATAATGATTCCCCCACAGTGGCGTGGGCTGCTTTGCGATGTATCGATGGATCTGCCATTTAAACCTATAGAAAAGGATCGATAAACAGGGTGTCCGCAGCGAACACCTTAATAATCGATCTTTTACCATACGTTCAAATGGAGGAATATCGATAATAGACCATTCACGCCACGCCACTGTTCCCCCACGTTTATTTTAAAACTAGAAAATGCATAATCTTGATAGTCCTCCAAACTACAGTGTTCCACGGGAGGAAGACGAGACAGTATTTTATTTTTGACAAAAGGATCCTTTGTCCCTTATCGTAAAACGCTGAGCCTTTTCGGAGGAGCCTGGCTCATAAATTGCAAAGAAAAAGTGTTGATTTTATCTGCGAGTTGTTTGTCATTTCTCTCTCTTTCTGGCTGCGCCCATCAAAGCCCGGGCCTGAGACTCGAGACGCTTCGATGCTGAAAATAAAAGCGCGCGCTCTAATCCCAGGTTGATCCACCCGCTGGAAAACGGCTGAAAATAGAATGGTCTCAGTACTGGCGGATTATCGCGTCTCAAGCCGTCTGATCTAGCAGAAATGAGCATCTCCGGCAATTGCTCTTGAATTATGAAAAGACCAGGAGTCTGACACGTGAGTTAAACCCTGCTAGATCTAAGAGGAACACTTTGTGGGTGTTCAGCCGGCAGACCGACGCGTCTGTTGTAATTCAGTGTAAGTTAAGTACCCAAAAATCCATATCGACGGTGTAAGTCGGCAATTACATATCTCGTTTGCGGTGTCTGAAAATCTCCGACTCTCTGTTAATTTTTTAAAGGAGAAAAAATTGACAGCATTCCTTGAAGTTTTTGCAGAATTTTCTTCGCACAGAGAAGAAAATTCACGGCAGTTTTAAAGAATTGGCGTTGAGTAGTTTTCCGTTCAAAAAATTAAGTATGACAGGAAGTCTGCGACGTCGCAAACCGAGTTATCTGATTGCCGACTTACACCGTCGATATAGTATTTGTGAGGTGGATAATTTTGAAGAACGTATCTTAAACCCATTTATGACAAGGGGAGGGACTTCTTTTGATATACATATCAAAGCTGACCCTGCAATATGGCAGTTCTTTGCAAAACCGCTGTAAAGATTAGAAAGGAACTTTATCCCGGTTTTTGTTACGGGTGATGATAGTGATTATGTAAATATGTACTTTATTATACCCAAATCCACTTTTTAAACCTTCCCATTGAGCTAATATCACGTGAACTTCTGTCACCAGGAGAAATTATTGGCATCGACATTTTAATTTATGAAATTCTTTCGATATTTTTCTTGAAAAGACGGAAGAGCAGACTCAATTTGCCAATTTTATACAAACTTAACATGCTTTTTTTAAAATACGTAAAGTAAGATATATGATAAGAAGTGGAATCAAAATGTTACGCACGCACATCACGCTATTGTTCATGCATTAAAGTTCGGAAATCGACAATAATCAAAAACGAAATCCTGCATTCCAAAATTTTTCGCCTCAAAAATCACAAATTGCTCTGACCAATCTTCTTGTTCTCAAATTTAGGGGTTCAAATTCGAACGATTGGGTGAGATTCTTTGGGTCAGTGTTCGAAACTCACAGGCGCCAACGCACCAAATGCGCCTAAGAAATCGGCCATGGCGCCTAAAAAATGAAGGCTCTGCGCCAACGTGGCCCCTAAAAATTACCCTCTAAAAATCTGGATTTTCACAGGAAGTCACATAAAGAAAGAAAATCAATTCTATTTGAATTGAAAAAACTCAAAATTTTCAGAACTACAAGTGAAAGCTTGCTTTCTCTATTCTTCACGATTTCATTCTTAGTGCTTTTGTCTTCCCCAAGTTAAACCTACTTACTAGTTCTGTCACGAAAACATCTTGCGTCTAACTTTTCACTAAATGCGCCGTAATATATAGGCAAAAAGTCAATTTGGCCCCTAAAAAATCCTCAATGGCGCCTAAAAATCGGGCTTGATGCGCCACATGGCTCCAAAAACTCAAAGGTGAGTTTCGAACACTGCTTTGAGTTATCTGAAAAAAATAAATTATTTGAAATTCCCTGATCGTTCATTGCTGTTGCCGTAAGCTTTTACTTAACGCACCGAGAGTCGAGGAAAAATAGGAGCGTGGATGCACCGCTTAGAGAGGTAGTTAGCGCGCGTACGGAGTACATTAAATTACAATTAGCGGATTGAGATTGTTTTTACGCTCTTTGAATGTAGATAAGCGAAGGGATCGCAGGGGAAGGTGTGATTTATTAGGCCCACACCGAGCGGATCCAATTAAATGCGTAACCGCACTCGGCCCGATCCGCGCAGCGCCCCGACGGCCGGGGCTCCTGCGAAATCGTGGGTCAGAGCCGCGCGGGAAAACAAAACTTTAAGCTCAGGTTTGTGCTTTTAGTGATTCCGAACATTTCCATCTTTTCAAACTGATTTTCAGCAAAAAACATGATTAAATAACAGTCTTGTTAAAGTTACACTAATTTTTTTTATTCCATAAGACATTTTTTTCCCCTTCTTTCTTTCATACTTGAATCAGTGAGTTCGAAAACACACCAATTCGGGGGAAAAAAATTGTTCAGGAAACACCTAAAACTGCGCAGCGGGCGAAGAAGTTAGTTTAAGAAAAACCTTTTTAGTGCCAAAGGACAAGTACTTAGAGACTTTGTAAAGCACCAAGTTGAAATCGATACACTATGTTTGATGACAGAGAATTAAGCGTTTAAAAATTTCCGAGTTGGTGTGTTTTCGTTCTCACCGACTTTCAGATACTGATTTTTCATAGTCTGCCCTGAAAAATTCATATTTTTCGACCTGAAGAACGCTTGAATATTTATGTAACTTGTTGGTACAAGGTATACTGAACCGAAAAAAGAAAACTGCCAAATCGGATGGTCACCCGTTTCCCTTGAAATGGCCAACAATTGGTATTTCCAATGAAATACTTCGATTTTTCCCTTTTCCCGTCGCTGTTTCGAGCACTTCCGATTGCTATTTCGAAATTTCCTTTTGCGTGCAGATGCTTCTATCCATAAGTGTTACTAAACCGTAAAAAAGTGAAAATCGAAAAAAACCCGAGTTGGTGTGTTTTTCGAATTAACTGATTCACTTTTCAACCACTTGCTTCTCCTCAAGGATCATGTTTACCTGATGTTTACGCGATTTTATGTTGATCTTAATTAATTATGTTGTGATTTCTTATAAATACGTACACCTTTAATATATTAGTTTGTATATGTTTTTTTTTAATTAATTAAACAAGAAAGAAATCAACTTTAAAAGCGGTAGAATCGTCAATTTGAATAAATCATAACGGTGTGCAAGAATGTATGAATTTATTACAATAAAAGGTAATCGTGTCTGCAAATAAAAACAGTTTGAAATCTCGGCTTTCCTCTGAACATACATTACACAGTAACGCCGAGTCACCTCTCAGTGATAAAACTCCGACCACAGAAATAATTGACGGCAGCCCAGCTTCGAACTTAAGCCTTTTCATTAAAAGACATAAAAGTAGCGGTTTATAAATTAATTTAATAGACTTCGCGTCGGCAACTGGTCTTCGGAAACTAATAAAACCAGCCGAGATCGTGTTTGGCGTCCTCTCATGTGAGAAGGCTCACAAATCGAAAAACGTCACAATAAATTTGAACGTTAGCTATAACTTACCGGCTTCTATCGGCACTGGTCTATTTTTTCACCTCGTAAGTTCCGCCAACTATCCTGCCCCTTCAGCTCCCTTTGGATCAAGTTTAAACAGTTAGCGATCAATCAGCTTTTGTAATTTAACATTCGGGTGTTGTGTTTCAAAATACTTATCCGAACATTTAAAATCATGTCAACACAAAAGTAAAAAAAACACCAGAAGCCAATGATGTGGAAATTCGGCTTTTAGCGGAACGATTCAATAATCGATCAAGCTCTATTGATAATTTCTTAATTGTAGGGGTGTTTCTTAAGAAATTTCCACGCTACTCGGTAATAGTTCCGGTGATTGGCAACAAAAGTGAGGTGGTAAAGTTACGAACAGACCTTTGTGAAAACGCCAAGATTTTTTTCTTTTCATTTTTTCAGTGCACATTACGGTGTAGAACGTCAGGCATTCGCACGAAGAATTATATCAAGAAACTTTTTGATTTAGCTTTGAAAGCTTGTATCATGCGAATATCATAAATTGGAAGCAAAACGATTTGCAATATTCACTTGGAACGTACTCTCAAAGCTAAATCAATTTGCCACAATTTGGCGCTCCAAAACCTGAGTGCGCCGGTCGGCGCAAAACGCATATACGTAAGCGCCTACAAGACTGTGCGAATACTTCACGCATTACGCCAAACACAGTGCGGTTGCTGCTGGTCGGCGCGAAACGCATTGCGCCTACAAGAGTGCAGGAATACTTCTCGCATTGCATCTAACACAGTGCGGTCGCTACCGTTGATCAGGTTTCTAATTCATGCAACTATTCGGCCTTTGAGGCAACGCTAGGAAGTACCCTTTCTTAATAAAGACGTTTCTTATTCGTCGTCACTCTTTATCGAAAAATTATTTCCAACGACTGCATTATAAGCGAATTGAGATGCATAGGTCCATCATGCGACTTTAGAATGGAGATACTTTCCCGTCTGGGAAACGACACGACGTAATGCGGGACTAATTGATAGCATTATATACAAAAGTGACAGCTACTTTTGTAGTTTTGGAAAAGGCAGTTCCTAATCCTGCCGAGTAAAAGAAAACTGACGTGTATGCCAAAATATATCTCATATATATTTTTTTTTTTTTGAAGATAGTTATGAATATTTTTCCTTGAAATTTGTTGACTTTAAATCAGTATGTAAAAAAATTCTCTGAGAATGGAAGAAAATTATTTACTAGTACTCCCTGAAATTCTTGATGTATCAAAGGAAATTTAACAACGTCTAAAGAGTCGCAAAGTATCATTAGCACGACAGGATTCTACTAATATACATTTTTTTAAAACTTTCTATGTAGAAATGACTGTTTTGCTTAAAACCATCCAAATCAACATTAAATCCACGTGCTTTCACCTGACTTTTACCTTTTACTCCACTCCTTTTAAAGTGGGCCCCAAGAAGTAAAATAGAAAATGCGTGGGCGTGCGCATAAATCTCCATTTCCTTCTATCAATTCCGAAAGCGCAGCATCTTAGGTTTACTTTGTTGCAAAGTCTTTGAATGACCAACAGACCGAAAATATGCTGAATGAGGCTTGGTTTCTTTCTGCTAAACGCCCTCCATTTTTCCTTGAAATGTTCCGATACTTTAAATCAAATTGTCAGTAAAATTCTCTGAAAAATCGGAAGATAAATACTTACCAGCACTTCCTAAAATTCTTGTTTTGTCAAAGGAAATTCAACAACGTCTAAAAGCTCATACGGCAACATGACAGGATTTTACTATGTTGAATAAAGTTTTTTGTTTTTTACTTTCAATGTAGAAATTACTGTTTTGTTTAGCAACATCCAAATCAACATTAAATCCATGTGATTTTACCTTTTACTTCTCTCCTTTTAATAGAATATGCGTGGGCGTTCGCATAAATCTCCATTTCTTTCTATCAATTCCGAAAAAGCAGCATCTTAGGTCTACTTTGTTGCAAAGTCTTTGAATGACCGACAGACGACGGGCTGAGGCCTCAGGATAAAAGCGCTTTAATGTTCGAGGTGTAACAAGGCTCGAGCGGTGCCCGGCTGGGGCATTTGTTGGAGTAAGGCTGCTTTTAATCGGTGCTCCTATTAGCACGGCTAAAAGTCGAACAAATCAAGGAGATCTGCAAATAAACAGTGAGCACTGAGCAGACGCGTCTTCGTCTCTCCGGCCGGAGCAGGTCTCCTCCGGGCGCCCCAGCCGGAGTGACGGAGCCGCACAGTCGGCGATTAGTCGCGACAAGCGAATAAAGCAGTCACCCGATCTTGTTGCACTCCAGTCCGGCAAATAAAACTCACCTACTCTTCAAATTACACGTTGCCAGACCTACTGTCTTTTTATGCAAAGACAATGTTAAGACAAAGGCTGGATAAGATCAGAGGCAGGTAGAAACTGTCTCTTAGCCTCTGGCGACTGCTGAAATTCTCCTATAAGAGTTTTACCTCTCAACCGTTAAAATTACGCTCTTTTCGACTGTTTATCACTATGCGGGCGTTTTGTTTGACACAGAGCATTAATATAGGGAGAGTACAGACTTGTCGACATTTAAAGATTTTGGGGCCCAAAAGGGCAGAAAACCTCAATCGAAAAGAAATGCCACCGTCAATCACCGTCAAATGCCAATTTCAAACGAAGCTGGCTAAGAATTTTCATAAATGAGTAAATTTATGCAATTGCTAAGTCGAATACGTGTTTTAAAAACATACATACAAATTTTTACGAAGCAGCCCGAGACAATGGTAATAGGATAAAAACAAGGGGGGGGGGGATAGGAAACAAGGCTAAATTACAAATAAAAAACCCGACTCAAAACCAAGCAATTTTCAGTCGGAAAATAACTTAAAAATTGAAAAATATCGATGAAAAAACCTGAGACCTACATTTTGGTGGCCGAGAACCGAGAAAAACAAAAAAAAATCCCGACTGAAAATGACTCAGTTTTGAATCGAAACGGCTCGGGTGTTTTGAAAACAATGGGTCGTAACAATTGTAATTCTAAACCATTCCGGGTAATTTGAGTTTATAGGTCGCCCTTTTGGGACAGACCCTCCTAGCTCCATGACCCAACCTCGAAAATTACTAACATGTCCGTACTCCTCCATCACAAAGGCACTCTACATGCGACTTGTTTCGGGTGCGGCAACAATGTGGCTCCCGGCCGACTCGTGTGGCTATGAGTTGGTACCCGTGATGAACTGAGGCCGTTTCTTTGGCCTGTCCTCGTATTTTTGCCTCTTTTTCGCCGGGCGGCGCAAGCGCAGCTCGCTAAAGGATCCGGACGGGACGTTGACGGCGACGGCGCAGTGCTCTTAAGCGAACAAACAAACCGTTTAAATCGTCACTCCTGTCTCTCGGGCCCCGCGGAGGGATCGCACGCGTAAATCTCGCCTCGTAAAGCCGGGCCGTGCCGTGCGTGTGACGCGACCGTTCTGCGCCCCGTTCGCGCCACCGCCGCCAGTCGCACAGCGCCGTGTTGCAAATTCCGCCGAGTGTGAAACAAGGGCTCCGTTCACACTTCACAGTCCTTCCGAAATTGGCTCCTTACTCTGCCAATACCACTTATGGTTTATTGGCATGAGTCGTAAGGCCGTATTCATATTCGTACCTTGAACAGAATAGGCGAATCCAGGGGGAGTGGACGTAGGGGTGAAAGTTCCCCGTTTGCGTGTAAAAAAGGAGGGGGAAAAAAGGGAAGAAACAAGTAAGGATGGAATGGAGGCAAGAAGAGGGAAGGAAGCTCATATGTAGTAATTATACATAACGAAATTGACTCAAATTGCATGTTAGATGCTTCAAAATTGTTAAAATTTTCTGGCAGAAGCCCCCCCAACCCCCTCATATGCCCCCCTCATATTCATATGTGCTCTTGGAACAGCCCCTCTCCGCAGGAAGCGTCATATCGTTTCCACTGTGATTGAGAAAGGTTCAGGATGATTCATAACGTACATCACAAAAATAACAATTTTTTCAAACCTCCAGTGTAATGTAGCTCAGCATAACTTTAGAAAAGGGCCGTTGCGAGGATTACAATAATTTTCCATCGCTAAATGTGTAAAATACGGATGAGAAAATTCAATGGTTTTGATGAAATTTAAATTTACAAAACTTGCATCGTATTTTCCTATTTATTTCGTAGTTTAAAGCGGAAAATAATCGTGATCTCTTTCAAGAATCCATTTCTAAAGTTTCATTGCTGAATTTTACTCGAGGTTTGCCAAAATAGTAATTTTTATGATGCTAAGTCAAGGATCTCCTTGACCTCCTTTAATCACAATGTAACCACTTGGGCCTCATGAGGAGAGGAACTGTCTAAGGCACCACCGTGAAGACAACCCTTATCCTTTTGTCGTGAACATACCCTTAAGTGAAAGAAAATAAAGAAGATGGAGTCGGAAAAAAAGAAGAAGAAGAAGAAAAAGAAGAAAAGGTAGAAACATAATTTAAAAAGGCAGTAGAGGGAGATTGAAGAGATGGGAGAGGAAGGAAAATGAGGAAAAGGAAGTAGGAGAGTTCATTTTTCCTCGTGCTTTTCTGTGTTTTCCTCTTCTTTTTTTCTAATGCTGTCTCTTCTACCTTTCCTTCTCGTCATTGCCTGCCTTTTCTTCTCCTCCTTCGTTTCTTTTCCCCCTTCGTCTTCCGATTTGTGATGCACCCCAATCTGACGTATATTTGACAGAAAATACTTTTGACCATTACGCAATGGAAGCGGCAACGTCACAATCGTCGGCAGAATTTACGCCATTTAAGCAAGTTTTAAGCATTGAGTGAATGGTGCGTCAGTGAAAAAACCCCGGCAGGAGAATAGTGGGGCTGATTGTGCGCTGAAAACGGCTCTCGGGGGATCGAATCGTTAGCGCATGCGCACACGCCGCGTCGCGGAGCCGTGATGAACACGGAACGGATTTAATTACATCGTAACGTAAAACAAACGCGACAGGCGTTGTCATTTTTATGGGGAATTTCGGACTGCCTGCGGTGCAGTAGAGTTACAGCATCTGTGTTGAAACCCAGGAACAAACGCATGACTCAGAGAAAGGGTTAAGGAATTTCCACCTACTTTGCATCGAGTTATGAACTACATTTTACAGTAAAAAACTTCTATCACTGCTTATTTTAGAAATAACATTCGTGCCATTAGTTTCTTCCACACATGTAGGTCCTTAAATGGATAAGCCAGAAATAGTGTTTTCTTATTGCAAAATGCTGTCCATATTAACTATGTTTGGTATTCTTAAAATGAGCCTACAATCTTAGAAGACAATCGTTTTTGTCAAATGTGATGGTTTGAGGCCACAAGTATTTCTCTTTTCTTCCGTTTTTTCTGTAGTTGCTTCCCTTTAATATCTTATTGGGTCCCTAGGCACATTATAGATCAGCGCAGCCCGGAACTATCGCACATAACTCGTTTTTTCCAAACGCTCATAAATGTTTTCTTATTGCTTGGTATTCATCCGTATATACCACCAAGATCTTTACTTAAAATTTTAGGGACTCCTCTCCAGAATACGGCCGAAACCTCAACTTAGCTTCAACCATGAATTGTTAGTTTGCAGTCTATTTTTCTTTCTCTACTCCCTCTCATACTAAAATTGGAGTTCAACATAGGTTGAGCTGTCAGTATTAACATTTTCCAAACAGATACTTGATCTGTCGGATTTTCGAGCATTTGAAGTAACTTTCATACTTCATGCAACTTTATAAGTTGAAAAATTCTCTGTCTTCAATTTTTCATGGTCAGGTTCATTTGTATCAGAGCAAGTGTCTTACTAGTCACTATGCTTGTGAGCCTAGAAGGGGGAAAGAATTGGAGGGTGATATTTGAGCAACCTTTGTGGCTGTGACCTTCTTCATTATCATCCTCCTAATAGCTACTCTGGTTTGTTAACTGAAGCAAAAAAAGGGTCTTTGACTCTGAGAAATGTCAATCCGAGCGCCACCACCGACGAGCACCTCATCAAACTACGTAAATACTGACTGGGTATTTAACGGCTGCTGTTTTGCTTCAACATCCCTGTTATTTTCAAATGTCCCATTATTTTCAAACATTTATGGACAAACTCTGATAGTATAGTTTTACAACCTCAATACGTTTTCTTATTTTTGGAGTACAAATAGACAACGTAAAATTACAGAACCAAAATATTTGTCGCTCTATTATTTTATATCTATGAGGAACTTTTTCATGTTTACTAGAAATGTTCAACGTCAACTCAATCTTAGAGGTTTTAGTCGAAAGAAGCTGCCGCAATTCAATGTTATCACTCACCAAAAAACTAAAATGAAGTGAAACAAAGTATCACCTCCCAAAGACAAATTTATACTTATACAGAAATTTACCAAAGCCAGTTCTTGTGAAAATTCCTTTTCCACTTCAAGGAACGTTTTTTGCAATAAAAATAAAAATAAAAATCCGGCAAAGTGAAAACTCATGGATCAGTCTAAATTGTCCTCTAAATTTGATTTGACGCTCAAATTTAGTTCCGTCGATTCCATCAGCTTTTTTTACTATCTCTTTGTTTTGACTTTAATTCGGGGATGTTCAATATGCGCACATTGATCTTTGTAAAAGTCTAAAAAGGGAAATTTTCCGTAGATTCTGTGTGGATATACTGTCAATTATATCATTATATAATGATTGCATTTTCACATAATGTTTTTTGAATGTCTTGTTCAATCAAAAAGTCCGAATAAATATGTATATTTTTCAATTTATGGAATTTGTTTGTTCCCAGGTTTGGCGGCTGGACTTAGTAATGGTTATTTTATTTAAAGCAATCCCTTTAGAAAGTACAGATGGAGAGCGGTTAGAAAAGTCTCCTGATTGTTCTCATCCTAGTCTATGCGTGAATCCCTACCATATAAACGTATCAGTCAGGGAGCTCGATCTCTATTTAGCCAACTTTATTAACAGCCACGGTGAGTTTTTCTTATTATTTTATTTATGATACGCATTTTATACCATAAATGTTTTTACAAATTTAATTTATACATGTTTTTTGCCCATCCGTAGGTTGAGCTCGAAAACATTTTTCGAAATTGTACTTTTTCAGAATTTTTTGTATTCATATTACATTGTTTTTAACAAGGTATTTGTGTCACATCATCGATAATAGTACTCAGAAGATACAGTATGTTTACTTGATAAAAATCTTATATTATACACAGACTATTCAAAAATGTAGTTGGTAACCTTCGAGAATGGTTCTTCCCCGCCCTTTTTGCTATCATAGTGTTTTACATTATTCTCAATAATTTTATTAAGTTTCCGTCAAATTAACGAGAAACTAAAAGCACCTTCAATTTAGTGGTTATGCAATTTTAGCCTCTTGAAAGTTAATAATTGGACTGCATTTTGCAATTTGGAACTATAAATTCTGGCTCATCTGAAAGAACACTTGTGTGCATAGGGGAACTAATGGCACACCCTTTATTTTTAAACCGAGCCAGAATTTATAGTTCCAAATTGCAAAATGCAGTCCAATTGATTGTATCACAAAGCCATGTACAAATGAGTAGAAAAAACACCCATCGAGCAATTTTATTCTTAACTCCAGCGGAAATCCTCCTGATCGCAACTTTAAAAAATACTCTGCTAAAATTATGCCATTTTCTTCTTCCTTCAACTGACGTATTTCTAGAAGCCAAACTGAACTATGTGCATTAGGACATGAGCCTTGAGACCCATACGAATATATGCATAACAGGGCTCACGTCATAATGCACAAAGTTCCGTTTGGCAGAAATACGTCCAACTATAATGTCACAACCGGCATAAAAAGTACTGATCGAGCATACTTAGAGGCAATCTAGGTCTCGTTTCGAACCAATCCTCTCCGGTCTGAAGAGAAACAAGAAGCACAAATGTGACAGGCCGGCGCTAAATTTCCCGCGTAGTGAGCAAGCGCCAGGATCTTTCACCCTACTGAGCAAGAACCGCATATCTGTAAAGCGCTCTCATGGAAGATACGCGGTTCATGATTAGCAAGGCATTATACCTTCGTACCCATGAAGTAACGTCGTATCTAGATCTTTAAGTGAGGCCTGCGAAGCATACACTGAGAAAAACTATGGTTTATAAACCTATTAGAGGTAAATATGGAACACCTATATATCGTAAATAAACTACTGATTCTCGGTCTGTGAACCATACTAAGGTCTCTGTACCTAATAAGGTACAGAGACCATAACTAAGGTATATGTGCTATTATTAATGTAGAGGTACTACTATTAGTGGTGTTCCAATTTACCACTAATAGGTTTATAAACCATAGTTTTTTCTCAGTGTAGAGCTACAAGGACAGTAGGGCTCAACCTAAAAAGCGGTTACGCCCTTTTGGATAGAGGAGCGAGGATATGAAGAGGCCGCAAAAGCGGGTCAAAAACAATCGGCTAAAGCGACGCGACGCCTCACAGTGGGTCGAGTCAATCAGAAAGGTCGAACATGGAATTTTTGACTATACAACTACGAATTTTTATGTTTATGTAGTCACATTTTAAATTTTAAGGGGCGTCTGTGGAAGAAAATTTCACGAGGAAACCAATGGAACCACTTTTAGAACTTTAAGTTTTGTATAAACGGAGTTATAAGCGTTTGAAGGTTTCTAAATCTTGTCCGACTTCTCCTATTGACCCGATCCATTGTGCGCCCCTGGACGGGCGACCCTCGAAGTGGCCGGCCCGGCCGGAGCGGGCAAGCAATTACAAATATTATTTGACAAGTAGAATCAGAAAAAAAGGAGTTATGACAAGTTGCAACTTCCGTCTTGGCAGTCGTCGCGACTTTTTCCAAGTGAAACGCTGGACGCCCGGCCCGCGCCAGACGTTATCGGGACGTCTGACCGATTTACGGACGTTAAAGGCGGACCACTTACGTCCGCCATCCCATCAAAAGTTGCCACATAACCTACAAAAACAAACATTAAATACAATTCACTGGTAAAAAAAAGTCGCTTGGGTCTAGAATCCAGACTCTTAATAACACTGAGAAGAAAAAGTACTCTTAATTCAATCCGATTTTTCCTTGAATCGAAGAGCCAATCCTCTTGATTTAGGTGGATTTCCTTTTGATTCAAGCAAAAAGTCTGATCGAATCATAAAGGTTTCTTTTTTCTTTCCGTTGGCAGTCCCGTAATCAGAGTTTTTATAAATTACACGATTGCATGCATGACTGAAGGAACCAATGTAAAAATTTCAAAGATTCTAATAATGGTGAAATTTAATCGTTATGCACTTACAGCCTCTACCAAGAGAATAAACCGATCTGACAACAAAAATGTTCCCTCTCCAAAAGGTAATACTTGGAAAATCATTCTGATCCTCTAAAATATTTATTTACGAAGATATTCTTCTAAATTGCCCTTGAAATTTGGTCAAACTACCCCTGTTCTTTTATTGCGTTGAAAACTGCGTTTAATCTCGCTTAAAACCATGAACCTCCCTACTGAAATAACTGATTTTCTGACAACTGAGGGACCTGGAGGACAAGGCGCATAAGTGCAGTTTTTGCTATATGGAGAAATACGTGTTTGAAGTTTCGAAATTTCATGGATCCCCACAGTGGAGAGAAAGTTCAAACTGGCGTTTTGATGCTTAAAAATTGGAATTTGGGGGCGAATCTTTCACACACTATGCAATAACACCAGCTTTACTTGAAATAATTAATATCTCAATTTTTTTCAAAAACTGCACTTATGCGCCTTGTCCTCCAAGCTCCTCAACTGTGAATACATTATACTTACTATTTGATACTTCAGTTTTGTCTAAGTTATAACGGTTCAGAAGCAAAGTAGGCTGATTTCTAGTCACGATTGCAACCTTGGCTGTAAGATCTCGCGATTTGTCGAATCCAAATCCTCTGTCTCCTTCTCGCCCATCGTCTTGCCCAGTCCAGTCTCTCTGTCTCTCTCTCACGACTCCCGATGGGGCCGGTATACGAGTGGCGCCAAGCCAATAACCCACACTGCATCTGCATGCGTCGCGCACTCCTAAAAACGAGGAAAAAGAAAAAAATGACAAATCAGCCTGTCAACAGCCGTCATCGATTTGTCATTCGTGTGGGACAACATTGTTTTAATCTTAATGAAATCTCGAGGTCTCGCGTTGTAGGTGGTTTACTCACCGTTTTCGAATAGTCTTCGTTGCCTATGGCTTAACTTAATTGCAAGCTATGTGTCAAGAAGATTTCCTCCATGGAAGAAAAAAAATGCTACATAAATTATATGCAGGTATAATGAGGACAGTGCGACGTAGTTATGTTTAAAAAAATAATAAAAAAAAAAAAAAAAGTGTAGATTAATCTGATAAAAGAGAAACTTCTTCAAAGGATTTGTGTGCTGGTTCGAGTGAAATCCGAATCCTATTTTGTTAGGAGACAACTCAAATGATTTAAATTACGAATTCGTGAACCTAAGATGCTTGATTCAGATGCGCCTGGGAGGATGATAGGCAGGGGACTTAGGCGACTAGGTGTCGCAGAGTGCCAGAGAGCGCTGTTGAAGTGGCCTTAATAAGAGCGAAGCTAATTCTGAAAAAATAGTTGATTGAACTATGATAATCCGCGAAGAGGATAGATTCTGCCCCACATCCTTAAGGGAAAAATAACCTGTGGAATGAAGTGCACTCAGGATTTCATTATTTCATTATGTAACAGTTGAGTTCCTTGCATTATTCACTTGTACATAGTTCTTCTTAACACAATATACGCCCATAGCCACATCGGTTCCCTCTTAGGACAATCTGCGTAATCAGTGGGTTTGTTTGGTCAAAACTTAGTCGCGTTAAGCAAGGGGTTCTGGATAATTTTATGCAATGACAATTTTGGAAAAGTGAATATTAAATTTATTTAAATTGTGGTTACTACGCGAAAAAACCCTCTTCCGACCGCGTACAATGATATTTTTTAAATGCTTATCAAGATGGATCAAGTTCTGCGGATTCACCGCTTGCTAAATGATTGTCAAAGGTCAACCTTTAAATTTGTATGTAATTGCGTCAGAGTCAGCAAAATAATCCGCGACGCAAGTGCATCCTCTCTGTGATAAAAATCTGAGCTTAAATGCCGGCGCATGATAAATTTCGACAACGATTGTAAATTTATAATCGCGGCGGTCATCAAAAGACTTTAATTCGCTGATTAATGGCGGAACGGGCAATATTCATAAGTATAGCACATCATAGAGCATGTAAGAAGGTCAATGTATCGTGGAAGTATAACGGTTATGAGGAATTCTTATGCCGCACGACCCGTTTTGCCAATTCTCGATGAAAACTGAACAATTTACGTTAATGAAACGAGCTTTTTGTGAGCCGCAAGACAACTTTTTCGTGATAAATCTCGTCGCTTTATAATCCATTAAAGCAGTATGCGCATTTGAAATATTGACAAGACATGCACCGCGGCCCGTAGCGCTCGGCCATGTAAAGTTCTGCGTAGAGGGCGATATTGGAAGAAGGCAGGGAGGGACGCACAAAAGGAGGGCGGGGGGTGCGCGAACGCATGAAATAGGGATTTTAATCCAATTAGAGTTCCCCGGACAAGAATTTTAATCTGAACTCACGGCGAGGCCCTTTCAAGTGAATTTACCTACATTGTTGGAGCTTTCATGTATAGTTGAGCTGAAATTATTAACCGGGCAGTTCGATTCAGGGATTGTTTAAGATGTGTTGCGGTGTCGGTCGTTATTCATTTCGTCGGGCTCTCGGACTCGGATGTCGCGAACTATGACTGCAATCATGAGAACTATTCATCTTAATGCGAGACAGTGGGTGAGCTGTATTAGCCCTTGTTTCCGTCGAAAATCCGCCCTACTTCATGGTACATGGAAAAAAGTAGATTGAATTTATTTGGAGCGATATATCTCTGTCTACTTGTGCTCTATTGGTCAGTTGATGTATGTTCGAACTCGTAATATCCTTCTAACATAAAATATAGGGAAATTGCGTCGTGAGCTGTAGTTTACAAGTTCAAAGTTGGAGATGATTTTGATTTTGTTGAAGTTTATTTATTGAACCTAGTTCTTGAATTTGTCGCTATTGTGACGAGAGGTTGTACATCTCGACCTTTCTCACAATATTATCGTCATTGAAATGAATATTTGTGTCTATTTTCGATACGAAATCGTTTGCCCTCTTATTCGAACCTTGCGACGCGGTCTTGTTGCATTATAAACGATTTAAGGTGGTTGAAACCATGTGTCACTGATGCTTCACATGACATATCAAAGGACTCAGACCAATGAATAACGTTCCTGTAATATGCCCTCGACTTGAGCCTTTTTTTTTCAAGTATAAGAACAGGTTTGAGTTTCCCAAAGTTCAAAAATGCGTTTTTTGCTAATTACGCGAAATCACTAATCTTCAAGTAAATGCCTAGACAATGTAACAGTCCTATCGTATAAATCATTCCTTCAAAATTTGGTGCAAAGAACTTGGTATTATTAGAGAACTATTAGCATCAAAAATTGAAAATTGGTGGTTTTGACCCCCAGAACCAACTTTTTTCTCTGTACCGGACGGTTTGAGTTTCAACCCTAGAGCAAACTTTGCTTGACTACGTTAAAATAAAAGGGACGTATTTGTTCATTTAATTGCAAGTGAGGACTATTCAAAATTTTGAATTGCCTCAGTCATTTTCTCACAGTTTTTGTTTTTAAATCCACCATTCCCCGCCGAGTATATGAACCCACAGATGGTCAGTTACAGCCCCCCCCCCCCCCCTCACATTCTATGGACAATGCGACCACTGCACGGACAGTCGGACAGCGACTCATAGCTCACGCCCACATCCATATTCCGGCGCCATTCAAGCCTTACAAGTGCGCGCAACTTCCTCCGTCAAGGTGATAACTTTTCACGATTATTTGTCAAGTCGTGATCGAAGACGCGTGATGCCCCGTGACCAGACGGATCGTAATCGATCCGCAGGGGAGAAAGAAGGGGGAAAAAAATCTTGTAAGTCAATTCGAACGACGCTTAATTGCGCGCCCGACGCGTCCAGGAAACGGACGCTCTTAGGCAGGAGGAGGGGGGGGAGGTGACAGGACGTTGTCCGTCGTAAAGATCGTCTATGGAACCGGGTAGGGGGAGCACGTTTGAGAGCCACGAAAAGTTCGGTTTCGTTCCGCCGACGAATACCAATGAGTGCGGTTGCAAACTGCGAGCTTTCGCACAATTGGGCTGATTGGTAGTCTGACAACAGTGACAAATTACAGTTCTGAGAACGATAAACATTGGACTAGGTATGTGTCTCACCAGTGAGAGATAGCAAAAGCTCATGGGAGATACCGCCCAAAATTTAAATTCCGACAACTGCCGAAGAGTACGAAAAGGGGGAGAAAAGGAGACATTGAAAATGAGAGGAGAAAAATGAAGGAAATTGGGGGAATGGGAAAAAAGGGAAACGAAAGGAGGTATTGGTAAAAAAGATTGTTTTCCAAGTTGTTTGGCAAGAAGACAAATTATTTCTAGGTCCACAATATGGGTATCAAATTTGATCAATTTATGGAAGATTGATCTAATACAGAATAGATTTTTTCGTAAAAACCTTTTCGATGGCATGTAATTTCATGGAATCAAACAACTCCGATGGATTCACGTCCGTTAGGGTGTTCCGTGCTTATAGGTGATCATCAAAACCCCGCTCTCCGAGCTTTTTCCCATTCCCTTTAGTCTCCAAAAGATGATTCTGAAGTTTCAGCATCATAGCTAAAGTCTATACTTTCCTAAAAGCGATTAAATTTCAGAAAAATTTACATTGGTTTAAATGGGGGAGAAAATAGATAAATCGATGTATTGCAAAGCGCCCCACGCCACTGCCTGGCGGCAGTTTACTTGTTCGATACATTCGCTGAGTTGTTAAGGCGTACATACAGTGCCAGTGATCAAGCTCATCCAAATACCTGAATCAACTGGCCACCAAACGGTGTAAAAATTAGCAACAGAATCAATTCATGTGACCTCATCAAAGCTTTATGTGAAGTACGGTGGACACTTTGAAAAAATACGAAAAGAAATGGATGCCTCGAGGATGCCTATTTCGTACGTATGACAAAGTCTTTTCCATGCTGGGTATACATATTGACGTGCGAGAAACGTACACGTATAGGGCTTAAATCTAACCCCGCTGCGTATGACTGTTATTAGAAACATATTTGCCAAGTTGGATGCTTTGTTCATATTTTAAATCTCCACAGGGGCAGTGGCGTGGCGTGAATGATCGATTATCGATATTTCCCCATTTGAATTCGTGGTAAAGAATTGATTATTAAGGTGTTCGCTGCGAACACCCTGTTAATCGACCCTTTTCCACAGATTTAAATGACACTTCGTCGGTTCTTAATGTTGACTTTAGAATGATTTGTTCATTCCTGTCAAAGAATCAATCTTAGGAATTCTTGGGTGTTGTTTGCGCTAAATAATGCAAAATTCGACGTACTCATGCTATATAGAAACTACTTACCAAAAAAAAAAAATAAAAAAAATACAGTTATTTTTAATTTCATTAGTTTGTACACAGTTCCTTACAGCATAAATACGCTATATTTATCCCATTTACGTGTTCTAGAGGTATCCACTCTTAACCCGACTTTATGGCACTTTGTGCCTGAATCCATCATCTTGAGACTGCGTTAAGCAGAGAGGAACCAAGCCTTATCAGCTATTGCCAAATTTAATTCGGCAATTTAATTTTTAACACAAAAACGGTTGCGCGCATTTTTTTTTGCAAAGTTCAGTGAATTTCTGCATAGTGTGAAGCAAACTCCATAAAATTTTCATAGGAATCCGCACAAACGTTCTCTTGTAAAAAATTGAATCGCCCAGTTACTTCTGGCAACAGCTGATGTGGCTCGGTTCCTTTCTGCCGAACACGGTCTATTTGCGCATGGTTCCTGTTAACTTAAATACATACAATGGACCACTAGACAAGGTACGAATTTAAGTAATCTGATACATGTTTCTTAACCAGAATTTCACGTAGAACACGATTCACACAACGAAAACTACTGAACCCAACTCCTAACGAAGATATTAACGTTTTTATTTCACATTGGTTACGAGGAAGATGAAGTGCCCGCTCACAAGAAACTCAAAGCTCTACGTGAGTCAAATCGCGCACTACAACGGTTTCAGCAAGCTTCTCAATCGAACAATGTTCATTTCCCACCATGTGTTGTTCAAACTATCAGCAATTTGCTATAGCTGAGCCAAAGCGTCAAGATTGAGGTTGTCAGATTTTTATATCGCAGAGACTGTCATGATAACGTTTAGCGCGCGATGTGAATCACGTAGAGCATTGAGTTTTCATGAGCGGGTGGTTTGAATTCACGCATCAAGAATCATTAAATATCTTCGTAAGGATGATGGTTATTTCGGTAATTTTTCGTTGTGCGCATCGTGTTTTACGTGAAATTTTGGTCAAGAAACATGTATCAAAATGCTGAAATTTGCACCTTGTCTGGTGGTCCATTATTGTGTAGAGTCCCTTCATACTGATAGTCAAGACAACACCCCCTCATGGAGTCACCAACGGGAACAGAAATTGAACGTTTTTTGTAATCTTTGATCGGCCCATTCTCAAATTCCTTTCTCCGTTCCCTCTCTCATTCCGTTTGTTCCTTGCCGAACCCGTAATTCCCTGGTCCATTCCAGATTATAATCTTTGCAAACGGTGAAAATGTAATCTCTATTCCCGTTTGTGACACTGTGAAGGCCTAAAATACGGGAACCAATCAGAAATGGATTCACATTGTCTTGACTCTCAGCATAAATGGACTCAATTATTTTGGACCTATTTTGAACGTGACGAGAGCCGCGAGAAATATCAGCTCCAAGTTTCGCAACAGCGGAAGGAACTGCACACTTAGTCGTTACACGGATAAGAAAGAAGAAACTGTGTATACATTACACCAATACAACAGTATTAGCCTAATGATAAGTGAGGGGGGCCGGGCGGGGGAACACCAGTGATTGCAATTACAAGGATTAAGTATTGATGTCGCTTCAAATAAGGAGCATAATCAAAGGCAGGCTGCGACCACACACGTCGCGATCCGCCGCCCCGGCCCGAGTACATTACCGCCGTCGAGACAATAAACTACTCCGCGACTCCGACTGCGCCTGCGCCGCGCCACATAGAGGACAGCACTGCGCATGCGCGTAGCCATCCCCCGGGATTTATGCATTCATCATGCGTTCCCGGGATCCTGGAGCCGGCTTAAGTGCTCGATCCTGGAAATGTCTACCACTTCCGGGCGATACCAGCAAATCTATACATTTTGGGGATCAGATGCAATGTAGTGTAGAAACCCCGCACTAAGAATCTAAGCAATGTAATCGAGTAAGGCAAAAGTTTAATTCGGAGGTCCACGCTATTTTTCGCCCAATGATAATGGAGATGTTGCATGTGTGAGGAATTTGCGATTTGACCTTTGATTCTCATGTATAAGTTTGCGAGAAACACGATGGTGCCACTGGTTTTCTCTGAAATCAACTCCCAAGCTCAAAAAAAGCTCTCAAGTTGAGGCCAAAATGGAGGGGATATCCCACCCTATCCTGATAGTTCACGTCTCCATCAAGACAAACTCTCCGTGCAAATATAGGGAGCAAATACATTGACGGGGCTGCCACCTTATTTGGGGACTCTAAAACTGAAAACCCGGCATCCCTGCTAATATATTTGCTCCCTATCTTTGCATGAAGAGTTTGTCTTGATGTAGAGGTGGACTCTCAGGATAGCGTGGGATATCCCCTCCATTTTGGTCTCAACTTCAGAGCTTTTTTTGAGCTTGGGAGATAATTTTAGAGAAAACCAGTGGCATCATCGTGTTTCTCGCGAACTTTTGGGTAAGAAACAACAGTCAAATCGCAAATTCTTCACACATGCAACATCTCCATTCGGAGGTCCACGCTATTTTTCGCCCAATGATAATTTGAGTACCTCGTTGAGAAAAAAATCAAATGAAATGGGCCCAATCAGGACCAGTGAATGTCGGAGTGCGCACTTTGCTGAGCGAATCCTTAAAGCGTTTTTTCTCATCGGATGGGGTAGAAGGTGTGAATCCGATTCAATGAATCCTTATTTTCTTGTGAACCCCATTCTCATGCTCGGGGCTCATCAAACAGGTGTTTCGTGCTTACCGGGTCATCGTTGGATCCAACCAGGACTTCGTAAAGGAGTTTGGAGAATGGGACGGGAACTCAGGAAGCTCTAATGGTTCCAAACTGGTGGATTGGTCTATCGCCTTACTGATGGCACTGGTGTAAAAAATTGTATCGGATTGACGCAAAAACTCCCTTCTTGAGAATTAGGATAGGAACGCTGAACCCAACTCAATTATTTGGTCATCAATCTTCACATGACGAATCTGAGCGTTGGCTCTGCAAAGTAATTTTTACACTGTAGGGAAGGTAGCAGCTCTCCTAGGAGAAGGCGCAGAGGGCGCCCAGTGAGAGGTTGGAGGGCGGGGATTGAAGCAGAATTTTAAGATTCCCAATGCCCCAAGGTTTGTGGTTGGACAGAGAGCAGTGGAGGTTAGGAGTCGTGGAGCGCGATGGAGTGCTATAAACCAACCTATATGTAAGGGAAGGTAGCAGCGCAGTATCTCTAAAATATACTCTCTCTGTTGGAGATACTCAATGCATAAGGACTTGAGGACTAAATGCATCATTCACTGGGAAAAAAAAAAAAAAAAAAAAAAAAAAAAAAAAAAAAAAAAAAAAAAAAAAAAACACATTGATCTAGAGTCCAGACTCTTAAAAACATCGACAAGAAAAAATACTCTTGATTCAATCAGATTGAAGCTTAAATCAAGAACCAAGCCTCTTAATTTGAGCGGATTTCCTTTTGATTTAAGCTTAAATCTGATTGAATCAAGAGTCCTTTTTCTTGTCAATGTATTCAAGAGTCTGGACTCTAGATTCAATGTGTTTTTTTCCCCGGTGTTTGATGACTTTCTGTAATTCGTGAATCCTTTCGCTCCCGGACAGGTGTAACGATTTCATACGTTAGTCTTATTTGATCAATTTTTGCGTACCATACTTGAAGTACCCAAAGGACTAAAAATGTATCTTATGATTTTTTTTTTTTTTTTTTTTTTTTTTTTTTTTTTATCGCGGCTGTCGTTTTCCTCATGGTGACGATGGTCGGCGAACCAGCGGCGACGATCCTAAGGCTAAGCCCTCGGACGCGAGGGAGGCAGTGGCGAGGGTGGGAGTTTTTCAAGGATCGTTAGGCATTGTTCTTGGTTGTCCTGTTGCTCGTATCTTCGCGTTTATCCCCTCGCTCTGTTTTTTCGCCGTGTTTCGGTCGGCTCTCCTACGCAGGCTACCCATGTTCGTCGCCCGTCGCCGGACAAGATCCAGTCGGGAGGCTCGGGCCCGGGTCGCCTTTTTCCCTCGCGCCTCTAATCCCTGACGAGGATCAGTTGGAAATGGATTAGTGTTCCCGTGATGAGTTGCGCAAGGATCCGTGAGACGGCCATGTTTTGCGCCTATTTTGTGTTCGACACCGCTCTGTTGCCATTTCGACCCACACCCCCCCCCCCCCCTACACCCTTCTCCTCTGCGCTGTAAAAAAAAAAGTAGCTTGGATCTAGAGTCCAGACTCTTAAAAATGTTGACAAGAAAAAATACTCTTGATTCAATCGGGTTTTTTCCTTGAATCGAAGAGACAAGCCTCTTGATTTAAGCGGATTTCTATTTGAATCGAGAGTATTTTTACTTGTCAATGTTTTTAAGAGTCTGGACTCTAGATCTAAGCTACTATTTTACCAGTAAGCCTGGAATTCGCCCTTGGGTATCCAAGGTAACAATTGAGGATATCGGTGGAACATTAGTTGCTCATCGACGCCTCAAGTCGAAACATCTACCTATCCTCATTGGAATGTTTCAAAATCACTGTATTATAATTTTTTTTTTTTTTTTTCTAGAAAAAAACTCATCTGAGGGCCGTGCATGAATTACGTACCGCTAAATTTCGGGTTTTTTTATCCCCTCCTCGACAAAGGTCCGTATCCTCCATCAAGAGATAGAAACGATCGTTATTGACATCGTTGGATATGATGATAAAAAAAATAAACCAACTCACTGGTTAAATAAGAGGAAATAGGATAAAATTAAGGCAAACTTTAGCTGGCGGATCGTTCATGAACAGCAGAGAGAGGCGTTAATAGCATTTTGGGTCAGTTTGGTAAGGCAACTAAACTAACTTCCCGGAAATGCGTATTGTATCGTCCCGCATGGAAGGGGCACTCTCGTATGTGAACACTGAAGCGAAATCGTACAAGGCGAATCGTATCACTGAGGACAGCAATACATTCGAGTGAAAAATGACGATATCTTGTATCCAAAAATTATTTTTTTTATTTTCAAACCCAAAATATTTAAGGGAAAATAGGTAATTAAATGTGTTAATCCTGTAAGGGAGCCTTTAATAAAATATTCGATGGTAATGCGGAAACACGGGAAAAAATTCACGAGATGGCACACTGAATAAAAAAACACATGGGATCTAGAGTCCAGACTGTTAAAAACATCGGCAAGAAAAAACACTCTTGATTCAATCGGATTTTTGCTTGAATCAAGAACCATTAAGCCTCTTAATTTGAGCGGATTTCCTTTTGATTTAAGCAAAAATCTGATTTAATCAAGAATGTTTTTTCTTGTCAATGTTTTCAAGAGATAGTCTGGACTCTAGATCCAATGTGTTTTTTTTTCCAGTGCACTAAAATAAAAATTAATCATTCCATATACTTTCCAAGAGTGGTATTTTCTAAGCGTTCTTTTTTTCAAAGAGCTGGCAAGGTTTAATGTCCCCAAAAATGCAGTAAAAAGACAGTGCATATTACTCATTTCAATCATTGGAAATCGTTATCCACGCTCTCGATGTGCCTTCCTTACCATCAAAATACCTCAAAGGTTAAAATGCAACCCTGGGAGCGTTTACTCAACGGCCGTGCAACCCGTGATGGATCTGGGACGAAAGAGCGAACGATGTTGTACGGTTTACATTCGCGCGTGCGTTGTCCTCTCGCAGAGCCCCGATTTTGAGGAGACGTAAGCGAGTCGCCATGCCAAATGACGGAGAAATCCGCAAATTTTCCGCTGCAAATTCCAAACCCCTTCGGAATTTCTCGCTAACCAGGCAAATCGCACACACGCGTATCGCTGCGACGAATCGCAGTGACTTGTCGCCTCTCGCGTTGTTTTGCGCAATCATGTTAACTCGGGTGACTAGTCACTGATGTAGGCGCAGTTGCTAGTTTACCGGTGCAATCGGGTACTTGTAAGCCATTATAAAGAAATGTAGATTTTGAGAATTGTGCGGCAAACTTGTGTATGTCTGGCAGCCTTGGCTCCACAAGCGCCACTAAACCGAGAGTATACTCTTCATACCGTCTAGATGTCTAACTTGGTTCTCTACGCACAAAGATCAACATAATTGTAGAAGTTTTTTATGAAACTGCTTTTTTCCCTTTATGTATTTTTGTATTTCTTAAGCCGAGGTCGAAAAAAAAGAATGACAGTAGCGAAACAAAATTGACTACTAAACCGAGAGTATACTATTCATACTGTCTAGATGTCTACATGTACATGATGTGGACATGTCATGTCCCCATTTTTTTCTTCTCATTTAAATGACAGGAACCACCTCAAAAGTAAATGCATACTACTACTACCTTCATTCTTAAACACATTTCATTCATGAATCAAGTCATGAAAGAGAACAGAGTCTAAGAGCAGATAAAAACATATGTTCCTGTGTACACTGTACGGTTATGATAAGATGAAAACCAAAGCGGGAGCTTAGGAAACGCTCCAATGCCAAATTAAACATTTTTAGTAACAGATGCAGTCAAAATTGAAAGTCCTCTTTAACTAGTTATTTCGTGCGCCTTCAATCTTGCAGGATACTGTGCAACGCCTCTGACGCGAAATAGTTGCTTAAAGCGTTGCGGCGCGGCAGGTAATCAGCGTGACACGCGCATAGGCGCCTACAAACCTAACGGGATACTTCACGCGTTGCGCAATGCGTGAAGTATCCCGTTAGGTTTGTAGGCACCAGTGCGCGTTCTGCGCTGCTAACACGCCGCTCCGCTCTGTATTAGGCGCTAATATTTAAACTCGCGGTGCCACTGCTTGGAAAAGGTTTTACAAATATTTACCACGTTTTAAAAATGTAAATGTTTTTAAAATGAAGTAATCAATTTTATTTAAAAAAAAAGAATGTACATTTAAGGCATATTTTATATAGGAAGGATAAAATGAAACCAAGTATTTACCAAAGACAATTTGAAAAGATGATTTAAAACAAGAAATTAACATTTCATTTAAAATATGAGTTACGATAACAACACCTCATTCTCTCTTAATTTTCTCATTTCGATATTGTCAATATAATTTTACACGCGGACTAAAATATGAAGCTCGAATTTGATTTTAGTGGACTTTAAATTTGTGGACTTAACTTAGTGGACGTTTAAGTAATGGATTTAACAATAGTGTGGGCTTTAGAACTGTGGACGTAAAAATTGTGGACGAAAAGTCTGTGGACGTAAAAAAGTGGACATAAAGTCCGTGTACCAGCGCAACTGATCAATTCCCATCCTTTGAATTTCTTAGTCGAGTCGGATTGGATAACGATGGCCTAAGAGATCCCCTTTCATCATGGCCACAACTATGAGAGGTTTTTTGTAGCCCAGGAGCTCGTTTCAAAGAAAGCCAGTGACCCCACCACCAGTCTTTCTCAAACTTTCACATAGGTAAATGCACTCAAATCGCAAACTGTGGCATGCAAGATCTGTATTCAGCAAGCTACGAAACTGGAGGCTGAACTGCTGAAGGCGCGCTTGACAAATTCCACGAATGAGAGTGAGCCGTGGCAGGAGATGGGTCCAATACAATGCGTGCGGCTACTTGAGTTGCCGAACGGGATCAGGACGCCACGTGGTGCGCATGCGCAATGAAGAGCGTGTCCCCGAGGATCCTTGGGTCCCCCACACGCCCCCCTCGCGTAGCCCTCGCGGGGAGAAATGCCCGAGTTTGTATTCAGGTGAGCTCGGGGGAGTTGTCACGCGCCGCCTTTCTCACGATGTCGCTTCGAGCCCCGATCACCAGACTGCGCGTTATGCACCGCAGAATGAAGAAGGGGTGGGGGGAGGATAAGTGCGGAAATTTTATCGTCAGAAGTAATATTTGAGCTATTGGGTAACTGTAGGTTATGCGAACCTTGGAAATTGAATATTTGGTGGTGTGTAATATGCGTTTCTCATACAAGGAAATGTAAGTATACAGGGTTATTCAAAAGTCACGCACAACTGGCCATGAGGGGGGGGGGGGGTTTGGCCATTTGAAATTTTTAAGTTGCCCCCCTCTTTTAGATAATTTATGCACAATTCTAATTGAAACTTTCAAATACTCCAGAAAGCTGCGAGCAACAGTCTCTGAAAAGTTGAAAATATGGTCTAAAGTTTCCCAGAAAATCTGTTTTTATCAGAGTAAATTTTGCAACGTTCAAGGGCTTATACGGCGTTCTTCTGTTGCAAGACAGGGTAAGCCTTACACTGAAAGATGTCAGTCGTGGAGGAGAGGAAAATGCAGCATGACGCCGATCATCATAAAGGACTCACATTATACCAATTCGATGTTGACAGATAGCAAAGGGCGTTCTCAAAATTTCATTTATCTTTCCAATAAAATTGGTCCAATTTCTGATAGATTTGACACCTTCGCGGTGACAAATAGCGGACCGCGCTGTGAAAGTACGCAATTTACGTTGGATTCTCCGATCACCGGCCGCGGAGCACAGTTTACCGAGTCAATCAGAGAGGTGGGACATAAAATTTTTGACTAAAACTGCAAATTTTGATATTTGATTCGTCACAATTTGAATTTTAAGGGGTGCTTTTTAAAGAAAATTTCACGAGGAAACGAACGGAACTACTATGAGAATCTCGAAGAATTTATATAAACGGAGTCATTACGTTTTCAAAGTTTTAAAATTTGGTCCGACCTCTCTCATTGACTCGCTCTACTGTGCGGAGCGTGGGAGGGAGGGCGAGAAAATGTAAACTGAGATGGAAAGTTCTTGATGCATTCAGCTGAAAAATGATTGAAATTAATTGAAAATAGAAGAAAAGAGGCGCAGGGAGAGACGGGGAAGAAAATAAGACGCTGATTAAAAACTGGTTTGAGCGAGATGCTAATCTCGTCGAGGCGTCGATAAATTCTGCCGAGTTGCAGACAGCCTACAAACGACAAAAGTCACATTTTGAACGAGGGGTCGAATGTCGAAGCTTATGGTAAAAATATTGATTTCCACCTAGTGCGACAGCCCCCTCCCCCCCCCCCCCCCCGAAAAAAACACCAATCGTAGGGCAATGCTATAGCGCACAGGAAGCAGAGTGAGAGGACTGGACACTATTTTTTTGCGTTTCGGAAGTATGAGTGATCATTGGTGAAGCTAAAGATTTGGTCAAAGTTTTATAACCCCATGTAATTTTTTCCCCTTCTCTCGTGATTAATCAATGCTTCAGAAATGTTTTCACTTGCATTCCAATATTCGGATCCGATAATTGTCGCCCAAATTGTTCAAGTAATTTTACGTTGGCTCTGGAATATACTTTTCACATATTCCTTATACCTTCACACTAGTACTTTCTAGCGAAAGTAACACAATAGCTCGATGGAATAAAAATACAAAAACAAAAGGACACAAAATATGGGTAAATAAGACCAAAATTCGATGATTTGAAAAGCTGGTCGATGCCTTCTATACGCCGTTTTATAGTTACCTCTTCTTTCTACACCTTTTCACCGATCACTGACATACTGTACTAGTGTACTTATTGATAATGAGAAAGAATTAAATTTGACATACAATTAGAGTGAAAGCAGAGGTTCTTGTTATATCTACCCGTAGTTATATCTGCTTTTTCATTCGATAGTCGACAGAAAAGATCCGGAAAACACTGTTATAAGCAACCCTGGTTGCAACACTTCGTATTGGCGCAATCGAGTGCCTTGCGGCATGCGCATCGGACATAAATCAAGCAGAAAGTGCATTAGCTCTAAACAGAAACAATAGAAGGTCACAGCTACTCAACCCCCCTCCCCCCTCTTCTCTGTCAGTTCACTATAGACGTATGGTAATGTTGAATAAACTAGTAACGGGAGCCTTTTAAGAGACGAAGCTCTCTAATGCATATGATTAAACGTCATAATAAGGACTAAAGTAGACGAAGGTTGTTTTTAACACCTCGTGTCGATTTGCAACAATAGTTTTTTTTTAAATAAATTGTGCACCACAAGAAGGATAACACCATGTAAAATTTACTGACCCTGTCACTAATAATGCCGTGCTAAGGAAGAACGCCGTATGAACCATCAGGCGTTGCCAAATCTTCTTTGATAAAACACGAATTTTCCGGTAAACTTATGAATATTTTCCTCCCAATTTTTCAGGTAATTTTGTTCGCAATTTTACCCAAAGATTCTGAAAATTTAGAGGAAAAATATTCATAACTTTCCTCATAAATAAACATTTTATCGAAGGAAATTTGACAACTCTCGAATGTTCATTTGACGTTCTTCCTTAGCACGGTTGAATAGCGGGATGTCAAAGTAAAAGAAAAATCAACGTTAAATGGTACTCTTACAGGAAATCAGTGAATGATTGATGCAAGAGGTGGCAATTTCAGGTTGAACGCAAAGAGGGGTTGTTTCGCTACGTTTTCCGCCAGGGAAAGTTTTCACTGGAGGGCGAGGGGTGAGAATAGAGGTCTCTCTCCCCTAATAGGCCCTCTCGACCGAGATGAGCGAGACGAAGCGTCATTTGTCAGCTTGATTTTCGACCTGTTGCGTGTCCACACGGGTCCAAGTCCCTGAGCGTGGCCCGCTGCGTTTGCGGCTGGATGGCGCTTGAACTTTTGACGATATTTCCCGCTCACCCGTTTAAATTATTCCCGTGGTCCCCTTCTTGTCAGCGAATTTCCCCTTCCATGCTCGTCTAAATGTCACCTCAGCTTTTTGTGTTGAGTTTTTGTACCGTGGTTACATTCAGAACATGTATACTCAAAGCAGCCGACTCAATTGGCATGTAATACAATGTGCCCACTAGCACAGTGCAATGAAATCGTTTAAATAATTTATGATTTAATGCCTTACAATTACAATGTTTCTCACGGAATTGTAATGTTTTCAGAACATGTTTACTCAAAGCATAACTCAGCAAAGTCGACTCAAGTAACATGTAAAAAAAGCAGTGTACAAGCAACAGTGCAATGAAATTATTGAAATTATTAAAATAAAATTACGATTTATTGCTTTAAAATTACAATTTTTACCATAAAATTGCAGTATTTTACATTAGTCGGTCGATGAATGCAGATTTGAAACAAACAACAAGATGAGTTTTATGTGTGAGAAAGACAGGCAGTTTGCGATTCAATGAAAACTTTATATTCATTCCAATTTTATTGCACGATTTATTGCACTAAAATTACAATTTTTTACCAAAAAATTGCAGTATTTTTACATTAGTCGGTCGATAAATGCAGATTTGAAACAAACAACAAGATGAGTCTCATGTGTGAGAAAGATAGGCAGTTTGTGATTCAATGAAAACTGTATATTCATTCCAATTTTATTGCAATAAATTTCAATACGGAGCACTCCTTCAATCAATAGATAGGCAACATGCATAACACTCTGATGCAGGAACAACAATTTTATCACGTAAATGTAACCACTACAATGCGTGCGCTCTTAAAGTTTAGGCTCTTCCAATGCAAGGTCTTTCTAGATTTGGCGTATAAAAGTTTCGGAAACTTCGGATCACAAATGTTCAAGCTCTAATGCATGTCGCTTCAAATTATCCTCTGCATACTGAGTCCTGATGTTGAATGAGACAAATAAGGCTCGTGGTGAGGAAAGCTATCTCACTATCCTATCTTTCCGATCTGTGTACTCGTATAATGCTGGAATGTCTCTCATTTACACAAGAATAAATGAGAACAAGTCCATCAAGCACCGATGTTTGTGTCTGAGTTAGAACTGGCTCTTTAATTTAATCCTCATCTTTTCCTTTTATTTTTTGTTTTCTTTTCATTGTTTTCAGTTTATTTTATTTTATCTTTTCTTTTCGTTTTGTTTCAGAGATGTTAAGTGGTCTTTGTGATAATAACAATGAAAAAGGTGAGCATCATTTTATGACTTTATTTTTCTTCTATGTGGTCAACCATTTATATATGTAAATACGATGAAACGGGAATTTATATTTAAGTTTCAAAGTTACGACGGAGTAACTCGTGGTCTATGATCGTCCCTTCCCGGAAAATTTTGACACGAAGTATGGTTACGATGTCAAGTCAGAAACGCTTATTCAAACAATTCGAAAATCAAAATTTTCCGGAAACTATTGACAAAAAAAAATATCGTTGCATTTCTTGCGTTACATCATATATATTCCTTTTTTATTGGAAAAATATGCACGCTCCACTGAATATACAAAAATGATAGCTCTCAGAACCATAAAGATTAATCGCTGTAACTGTCTCATTTCGATGTGGTGCAATCACCAATTACTCTCTCGGTCATACGAACATATGCGTAAATCTCTATCTTTTCTTCTATATTTTTATTTTTGGGTGGTGCCACCTATACTTTACTCAGGCCTGATTGAACCGTAATGCGTATTTCCTCCAGAAAACAATCTTTCGGTGACCGATTGATTGAAATACATCCCTAAAAACGGTGTGCAATTTTTTTTGAAAGAAAGAGAAAACCTATATTATTATTGCAAGATGAAGGTGAAAAACGAGAAAAAAGGAGTCTTTTTTATATTTTCATCGAAAGAATTCATTTTTAAAGAAAATATAAATTGAAGTCCCCCAAAAAACTGTTATCAAAATGAAAACAAATCCTGAAAAATCCATGAAAGAAAGTATGAATTATTAGACGTGCTCGCGCATGAATCCTCAAAAATTCGATGAATATAGCGATTTTCCTAGCGCGTCATAAATCGCGGAGGCAGCTTCATATTTTGAGCTCAGCAGGATTTTAAAAAAATAAAACCGCCTGTACCTGAATCGTGAAAGCTCATCCCGATGAGCGAACCACCACCGTTGCCAGAGATAAAACCCTCACACGCCCCAATTCACACATAATCGGGACGATCATCCGTAAAACCGACAACACCCAACTCCATAGAGCGGTAAGCTGCTAGATAAACAAAATAAATCTGCCTCACAACGAAAAACCTCCCTCTCTCGCTTTTCTCCTTTTCTTAATAGTGTTAAAAGCGTAAAAATATGTCTCGAGTCGAGAGTTAGGAGTCGATTAAAAGCCCGGATGATAAAGGAGGCGACCCGAGAAAAATGGAAAAGTCTAAGAAAAATCCCCCTCCTCGTGGTGTCCCCCTCCCCTCGGGGCTATGAAAAGTAACCGGGTAGAGGTTAGACTCGGCTTTGATTTGTTTCGGGACTGTTGCTGACTGCTCTATATTCAGCTCCCCGCCCGTCCGCTTATGCATTCAAAATCATCCCCCTCCTTTTTTTTCGGCTTTATTCATTGCGCCCGGTGCGAGGGCTTTTCGGCGGTTTCGGATTTATCGAGCGGCGCCTTTTTTCCCGCGCGCGTGTTTTTCGGGCGGCCTAATCGCCGCGCCCATTCCGCGGTGTCAAATTAATGGGGCAGAAAAAATGTGCAAGGGTTATCTCTGCGTTGGGTTGCCCCGGTCGAACGCTATGATTTACAGACGATTGCGTGACTGGCTGCGTGGTTGCCGCAAGCAGGCTCATCGGGGCTCCGAATCTTGATCTTTTAGCCCCAAGTGTAGCAGTGGCGTGGCGTGAATTGCGATGTATCGATTGTTATGCCATTTAAACCTATGGTAAAGAATCGATATACAGGTGTTCGCAGCGAAACACCCTGTATATCGATCCTTTTCCATAGGTTTAAATGGCATAACAATCGATACATCGCAATTCGCGCCACGCCACTGAAGTGTAGAGCTGCTCCTATCAGTGGCGTGAGTGTGCTTTGCGATATATCGATCGATCTGCCATTTAAACCTGTGGAAAAGGATCGATAAATAGGGTGTTCGCAACGAACAGCTTAATAAACGATTCTTTACCACAGCTTCAAATGGGAAAATACCGATAATCGACTCATTACACCCTCGACACTGGTCTCTATGTATTGCCGCGCGAGGCTAATCCTAGTATTATGATTTTTGCAAGCACACGTGGCTTGTGTGTTGAAATAGTGGTTTTAATATTGAACGGGGCAATATTTAGGATGTAAGCACAAAAGTTACCCCAAATAAGGTTGCATGTGACGGTAACTGTCCATGAATCCGTCTTGGTCAATCGAGTGATTACGGTGAATTCTACCATGAAGAATGTGAATCATACGAGCAGTCTTGGCGCTCATGAAAAAAGTTGTTAGAACGTATCAATGTATCAATTTATGAAACCTTTTTCAATTTTTTGTGCCTTGAAATTCCGTGGAATTCTCTTCATGTGATTCACTGTTTCTCTGGAACGGAACTGTTTGAACGGAGTTGAAGTATACTTACTCCAAGAACCTACAACGACTTTTGATTTTATTATGCGTCGTTCCAAGGTAAAAACGCTGTATTTCCATTCTAGCGTTTTCAGCAATTTCTTACCGATAGAATGTTTTATTGGCAAACAAATTTACGATCATTCATTCTACACGACTGTAGAAAAATTCTGGTATACCACTCAGAACTTAAGCTGACAAAATAAAGCAACATTACGATTAGGTTTTCTCGCAAAAGTACACATGGATTGCATTTTGCAAAAAGGAACCACTAGCATTGCAATGTTGCTAAGATTGTGCAACTTCTTTTGTCTTAGAGGGAAAACCCGATTATCCCTTAATAGTTTCTATTTTACTCGCTAAAAACTGTAAATTTAAGACAAAAATTACCTTCTAAATTTCATAGTTTTTCCCAATTTCCGCAATTTTATTGCAAAGGATGAAGTTGCACAATCTTAGCATCATTGCAATGCTAGTGGTTCCTTTTTGCAAAATGCAATCCACATAATGTGTGGTTAAAAAATGTATAATTTTTAATAGAGTTACGTTACGGCGTTTTTAAATTAAAAAGTAGCAAAGATAGTTGACACAATGATAGCTCTCACTCCTTTTCGCCCACAATCGGCACAACTCGATCTCATCCTCGTTGAACTTTTCCTTTCCTCCTAATGTTCGCGTCTTTTTCCCAGACGAAATACGGGCGAAACGCCGATGCTGAGTGCTACTCCGACGACTCTCCAAGAACGAGCGAAGGAAAGGGAATAGAAGAAGGGGGGGGGGTCAATTGATTTAGTGTTCGGGGAACAATTGAAGCGACCAGCCGGCGTGGCTCATCTCCCTAAGATAGACATCGCGAAGAACACTAGATTCAACCACCCTCTTGACATGGTGCTGGGAGCGCGCAGGGGGCGGGGCGGGGGGTGAGGAAGGGGTGCAGTATCGACTATCTTAACATGAAGATTACTAATAAATCAGAATTATGTTCCACTCGCCTGATCATCCCTCGCTCCGGGCCGGGGCCCCAGGGCTCTGGCGACACTATTCGTCGTCCCGACCACGAAAGAACGTAACTCCATTGCATTGATGCCAAACTTCCCCTCGGAAATTGTATTTTTACTGGGAGAATCTTGAGAATTATTAACTGAACATTTCTCTGATTTTTCTTTAGATTCCACGCAAAAATCAGACAAATTGTGGATAGAAATTGCTCAGGTACACTTTGTAAAATAAATGTATTGTTCGAGTCAATTTGGCAGCATTGGAATGGAGTTAAGTTTCTTCGTCCGGGAGACGACGTATTTATGCAGGCTCCGGCGCAGCGAGTTCCGGGCTCTCGGCCCTCCCCTCTTAGTCCCTTGGCTGACGAAAGGGCGTAACTACCGTTTTAGAAGAGCCCGGGATAGCGTTGAGTTATATGGACGATAGGGTTCATCGCCAAGGGTGGTTACGCACTTATGTCAGGAGGGCGACGTTTTGTCTCGACCCCGCGTCCCGGCTTAAAAAAAAATATTCTCGTCTTCCGGGGAAGGACGTATAGTTTTAAGTTGATGTGCCTCTCGAGCTTACTCAGTGTCTGTGCAGCATACGATTCAACTTTTAAAGGGTTACCAATGGTCAGGGTGATTCCTATAACTGAGATTGCAAAGACAAAAAAATGATTTTTTTTATTATTTTTATTCATTTTTTACTTGATATATCGTCACCTTCCAGGCAAAGTATCTCAAGCGCATGTGACGTTTAAACATTTCCGCCGCCATTTTATTTTTTTACTGAGAAATTGTTGGTTGAATCTGTTTGGAAATTTCACTAAATTTTATCGGCAGCACAAAGAAAATTTAGTGAAATTTTCGGACAGCTTCGTTGAAAAATTTCTCTGTAAAAAAATAAAATGGCGGCGGAAATTTTTAAACGTCGCATGGCACTTGTGATACTTTGCCTGGAAGGTTACGATATCATAAAAGTTAATATTCTAGCATTAAATCCGTTTTCTCCCTCATCTTTTATATTTTTCTCTTTCCCGTCTTCTTCGTCACATTCTCCTCCCTCCTTTTCTCTCCTGTTTCCTTTCTTCTTCTCATTTTTCTCTCTCTTCTCTTCTTCTCCTTCTTCTCTTTCTTTTTCTTTTGATCCTGCTTCCGCTGTTCTCTATTTCCCAATTTAAGCATTTCCATTAGATTAGTGGAGAGTAAAATATGAATAAGCGAATTTTCGCGATCGAATATCATTCATCAAACGAATTGATCAGTGCCGAGTGATGCCGATGATCGGTGATAGCAGGAGTCAATCAGAGTTCAGATTTTTTTTTTTTTTTAAATGAAATTAAGGAGAAAATTAGAAAATACGGAACATTAAAACACAGTAAATTGCGAAAACACCAGACTTGAATCGACAAAACACAAAAACAGAAAGAAATGACGAAACAAAAATTCTGGTGAAGGATGAAGTTTCTGACATCGATTGCATCAATTCAAAAATCGAATTCAAGTCCCGAGGTGAATTCGAAATTTCAATTGACGACTGATTGATTCTACAAGTTGTGATATTCGCGATTTTTCTACCTAAATACGTCATCATCCTATATTAATCAGTTGTTTTCAAAAGGGAACTGTTCTATTTCTTGACGAGTCTTAGTTAGCATGTCCTCTTATGCAACTCAAGGCTCATGCTAAAATGGACTTGTTCCCATTTGAAAACAACTGATTCATATGATATGTGCTATTCCAAATATGCGAGTCTCGGTCTTTCCCTGTAATTTATTTCTGCGGCAGAAAACGATGCTCATGATTTTTAACCCACGTATATCGACATTCTCTTTTTCTCTTGATTTCCCTTCCAGAATTCCAAAGGGCTGAGCAAGAAAAAATGAAAGCTTGACATAACGCCATAATCCAATTCTAAGGGTGAGGGTGTAAAGGCACGGGTAAACGAAGCAGAAAACAGAGGTCACTTTCGCCGGTTGTTTTGGGGGTGGGAGTGGAGGAGGAGAGGCGGTGTGGTTTTAAATAAACTCCAGTTTTCCGCAGGGATGGACGCTGGGCACAGGGGTAGACTCCGACCCAGGAAGGAAGGGCTATTAAGGGCCAACGACGAATGGTGTTTTATCGTCCGCCAAACGTCCCGGCATCCGCCGGCCACATTGCCAAACTTTCTTGGAAAAAAATCACGGACGTCTTATTTGATATTGCTGCAGTCTCTCTCTTATCTCTGAGAACAAAGAAAGGTAAAATGAAAGCTAGACAAATAAAGAAAAAGAAAAAAACATTGAAACTTACCATTTGGTCAAGGACGAGCCTCACGACGAGTCTAAAGCCGGCTGTAAGATTTCCAATAGCTTCTGTAGCAGGCTGTACAATTTCTTATAGCCTTTTATAGCCGATGGCGATTAAACAACAGCCAGACGATAAAGTTTATGCTAAACGTTACTAAATACGGATACTAGGACTTAGTTAGTTTTTGGACTACCGCTCTCTTTTTGTGCCGTAGTATCTTGATTTATTTTGCGAGGAAAGCTGTGCAATACCTCTGGTGTGAAATAGTTGCTTCAGACGCCGTGGCACGCTGCGGCGCGGCGGGCGGGCAGAGAGCGCGAAACGCACATTGGCGCCTACAAACCTAACAGGGATACTTCACGCATTGCGCAATGCGTGAAGTATCCCTGTTAGGTTTGTAGGCGCCAGTGCGTCGCCGCGCAATGCGTGAAGTATCCCTGTTAGGTTTGTAGGCGCCAATGCGTCGCCGCTCCGCTTTGCGTTAGGCTCTAGTATTTAATCTCGTGGAGTCGGCGTTTTTTAACTCATGATTTTGAAATGTTTGCACACTCTGTACGGACCATCTCATTTTAATTGATGAAAAAACAATATGTTTTAAAGGAAAACATAATGTGTTTTGTAAACATCAAGGTAGTTCCGTATCAAACTTAATGATTTCCAAAGCACACGAATTTCTACACAATTTCTTATAGCCTTTTATAGCCAATGGCGATGAAGTGTAAAGCCCGGCGATAGGAACTATGGCCCAACTGTATACTTTGTTATAGCTTCGTATAGCCCGGCTATGTGATTTGCTCCGCTTTCCACAGCCAGCTATATGATTTTCAATAGCCTTCTTTAGTCGGCTATAAGAACTCCTATGGTATTTTGAAACGCAGCTCGTATCGCCAATTTTTACCAGGGAAAATAACGCCTTGAAACAGTTGACAAAGCTCCCTAAGCTCTTATAGAACCTACTCCCAAAATTCGAATGCAGAATTTTGCGTATTTTTCTATTCAAAAAATTAATTATAACAGAACATTACAGTTGAAATCATTTTTGTTTAATCCGATAAATCAGTATGAAAATATGTGATGAAGCACGGAAATTAGCTTTAGACATTCCGACCCAATGTCAAGTCTTTACTACCATTTATATTTAAAATCTACGAGAAGTAGGTAGGTACTGTTTTGATGCAATTAAATTTGCAAATTATGTGACGGTAAATTGTACATCCCTCTCTCAGCATAATACCTCTGTGACGCATTAGGGCCCGTCCTACCTCGTGAGTGTATTTATCGTTCTGCGCGTTTGGGGGAGGAGGGTAATATTTCGCGAGTCCGCTCTCTCCCTCTCTTCTTTCTTTCGCCAGTTAAGTCAAGAGTAGACGATCCGAAGTAGACGCAGGGACAATAGGTCTTAATTTAGTGGATAAGGGCTCAGATAAATTAAACTGACTAATGAGGGATAACCACCCCTTAACAAAGGTTTTCGATCGTCTTAATTGCGCTTGAAAAAGAGCCAAGATTTGGAATGAAATTCGCGTCTTTTCACGCTTTCACATCTTCTCTTAAGCCTTCTTTTTAATTTAGAGCATCGTTCCTTCAAGGCGTTTAGTCGCCCGCACCTCGGCAAAATTTTGAGAAACTGAATCTTAAGAGCTTTCTTTTTCTTCTTTTTTTCAAAAGATGAAAGCATTGTTTTCATTCTCATTCTTAGGTCGGTATACGAAACAGTATAAAAATTAATGGGATTAGTACTTGAAGAGAGAATTGAAAACTTTGTTTAAAGATTCAAGCTTAATTTTTCGATAAGCAATATAACTCTAATATTTTTAATTCTGAAAGTGATTTGATCAAGAGAATATTTGGATGCCGCCGGTACGGTGATATAGGATACTATTTTGAAGCTCATTGTGACAGGCTTCAAACTCTGGGTTCTAGAGCGGAACCATCAAGTATGTCAATCTCTGGACAATGAGAAAAATTGAAATTCAGGGACCTCTGTGGTGTGACACGTAGCTTTGACGTTTTGTAGACATAAGTGACGTTTGATACGAAAATGGCGAACTAAAGTCAATGTCATGGTGGTTTGAACTTTTTACTTCAAAAAACGTAGTTTCTATGAAAAACTGAAAATAATTCAAATCGTTCATGTTCAGCGAACGAAATCGCAAGAATATAAGTAATGCAACTTAACGTCATTTTCCCACACACAAATTGAATTATCCACCTCGGCACTTGCAGAACTCTAGGGAGAGTCTTCTATCGGAATCTTCAAATCGAAATTTTTGCAGACTACACTTGACAAAGATCGGACCAAGACATTAATGAACCATACTAAAATGCTCACCTCATAATTTTTTAATATCTACCTTCTTGCGAACTGTCACACTTAAAAAGTAGAGCGAGGGGGAATAAAATCTCATTCATCAGTTACTTTGCGATATTTTCATTGAAAGTCTACAGCTATTTTTCGGAACTTGTTGAAAGTATACACTAAAAGTCTCACTAAAAGTAATCTTCCAGTCATTATCAACCGTCAAAAAGAATTAAATAATCTAAGAAAACAAAAGCTAAGAACAATATCACCGTCCCCGGTTTTTTTAAACGTCCCGCGATTTGTAATTATTGTGTGTTTTATCAGCCTCGTCCCCGCCTTTTACCGTCTATTACTGTCTATTAAGCGCTCAGCCGATAGGCAGTGCTTTTTTATTTCAACTTGCCTCTGAGTACTAGTATACTAGTGCTAATGCGTTTAAATGGCGCACCAGCTCATCGATGTGTAGGCTTTTTTGGGGGGGGGGGGGGTCCATTTTTTAAATAAATAAAGCTGAAAAAACTGTATTTTATGCTTTTAACGTAATGCGCAGGTAGTTTCGATCGTTTGTCTATAAAAAATTTCTTAGCGGTAGAGTAATTCTTATCGAAATTGATCGTTGAAAATAAATGAAGCCTAAAAAAAAACGCGCCTGATGAGCTCAACGGTGAGCTCATTTTCGGGAAACAATAATACGCGTTTCTGGTTTCCTCGGTAACCTTTGTTTGCTATCAGCTGATGTTTTATTTCCATTTCCCAGCCAAATCGACGGAGTTTATACGTCCTTTCTTTACTAAATACATTTACTAACACCTGAGCGCTTTTCTAATACGATAGTATTAGAACTTTCCCGCTTGTTTTTATTATATTTTTTTTATCTATAAAAGTATACCGTCGTATTCTTTGCAATTTGTAAAAGTACTTCGCTTCATGCTTAAAGACTCCACGGACTCAACAAGATCTCAACGCTCGATTTGCCGAAACGAAGCTCGGATGAAAAACTCAAGCAAAGCGAATAACCCTCCCCGTCATCGAGCCCCCAATAAAATAATTTTCCACTCGGGATAGTCGGGAAAATCTGCTGTATGATTTGATTTTAATTACTTCCACTCTCGCCGGTTCGCCGGGAGATGGTTTTCGGGGCAGGGCCCTGGAGCGCGGCTGCGTGGCGGTGGCGAATGCGCGCAGCCCCCCGAATCGCTGGAACCCCATACGCGCGTTTGGCGCATGGCAGTATTCTAGGGGGAAGATCCGCCCCCCAAGCGTTACTGGCCGAGAGGCGCGAGTCCTGGGCGCAGGTGTGCCGCACGCCCAACCCCCCTAGCTATTCGGTTTTGCACCCTCTGCCCCTTGCATTTCTACCACTGCCATGCCATACTGAGAGCATCGGGAGAGAAAATTGAGCGATCTTTTTTTAATATTACCACTTCGAAGCTAAACGCACTGACTTCCACGTTTAAATATCTTTAGTAGACAGCTATAACCAGGGAACCAAATTAAGAATCACAATATTGATGAACAAAGAGCGGAACCACGTAGAGCCCTTTTATACTAAGAGTAAAGACAATACGTACCCAGTTCTGATTGGCTCTCGTATTTTAGACCTCCACAGTGTCACAAACGGGAATGAAGATTATTTTTCACCAATTGCAAAGGTTTTAAGGAATGGGCTGGGGAATCGGACGCACGGCAAGGATCAAACGAAATGAAGTACGAATATTTAGTCCTCATTCATGAATCAATTTTGAAAGTTTTATATAATTTTAACGCGTCCTACTTGAATTACGCGTCCTACTTGAATTTGACGAGATGTCACGTGCTGGAGTGCTCAAGTTTTGACCCCGTCAAGTATTTCATTCAGATATAAAATGAATTTTTGAAGAAATCAACTGCTTTAAAAACTAATTTAAAGTTAGCAGCATGACCAATAATAATTGTGCATAAAAACTGATCCAACGCAAAAACTGTAGTTTTACTAGTAAAAAATGATTCATGACTTGATTTAACTCTCTTATGAGGTTAAATTCTAAATAGAGAAGTCTTCAGGATTGATAAGCCAAGAAGAAACATGAACACTCAGTTGTTTCCATATTTCCACTGATAAAAGACGATGTCTCTGGAAAACGGATGGATCTTTTCATTGCGTTTTTTACGGAAGTTTGATCGTAACTTCCTTCACAGCATTGAAAATGTAAAGCACAAATGTAACCTTCTCCCGAATAAAAATACTTTTTCGAGAGAAATATTGCATCATTCGAATATTCAGAAAAACTGTGCGCCAATAATATTTGAGCAATTAATCGGTACTAATTTTAGTCATCGAATCAAACTAGCCAATTTTTATGCACATCAAAAGGTAAGTCAATGCTTTGTTATACTTAGCACCATCATTAGATCAAAGCAACATTTAATTATTTGATATGATTTCTAAATCAAAATTTTTACTGTTCATAGGGTACTCTCATAATCCTTATAATGGCGTCGTCTGCAATGACACAATATTAGCCACAGGAGTTTTTTCATCCAAAGAGCTATGGCGACTGTCAAAAGGTAATTTTAATCACTTTTCTTACTTATCCTTCAACTTAATTCATCCTTGAATTTGCTTATTTCCATCAGCCTTTCTATGTCCTTTTCTAGTGATGGGGGTACATGTATCCCATAGCTCATTTTGAGTTCATTAAATTCTGCTCTCATAAAGTCCCGTTCAAAATCTTCAGGCTTTGAATTAAAAACAGCGTGCTCAATTCCAGATTGGATGTATTTCCTTAAATTTCTCTAGTAAAATTCAGGGGAGACCTAATGAAATTAATCTCATCAACGGAGATAGTATGAGTTTTGATTCAGAATCATATTTTTTTAATGATTTGTTGTATTTGAAAACTAAATTGCGATATCCAAAATCGATTGTTTCACTATCATCATTCGACTTGCAAAGAAAAAAAAAAAAAAAAAAACCAGAAAACAACGTAAAATTAATCTCCGTTGTGTATTTGTTAATACATTTAATATGAAGCCTATTATTGATCAACAATAATAATAATAATAACAACAACAAAAAACTTTTTTAAAATCAAGTTTGTGTATCCAAAATGAAACGCAAGGCCACCAAATATACAATGAAAACAGTAAGGACTTGAAAGCTTCAATCGTATTATTCTATGCGTTCAGTATTCTTCACTACGCGCCTTAAAACGCCTTACATTGGATGCGTAGGCAATTTAATCTACTTGTGTGTGGTTTGAATTCTATTCATTCTCATTAGCCTTTCGGTTTCTCTTCATGAATTTTTCGACCAGCCTGTGGTAGCGACTTTGATTGGGATGAGTGAGGGATGCTTTACTTTTTCTTCTTCTTTTAGTTCTTTTCTTTTCATTTACCCTCGACGGTTATCACGGTATAAAATGTCTCCACCTGCTGTATTATCTCTTTGTCATGACCGTCTACTGAGGTTGAAAGTTAGGATTTGTGTCGGATTATTAAGAAATATATTTGGATACAAATACAGGAGCTACATATATGTTTATGCGGATCCAAAATATATAGAAAGATTGCAGATTCTTTCAAGGGTGTAAACATCAAGATTAAAAAATGCTTGGAAAACTGAAAATGAGATACCGGTTCGTCTAATTCTGCCACTGATCTAAGCGGCAAAAAACCCAGCCTCATCACTCAGAGCTTACATGTGTCTTTAAACATCCAAAGAGTTTCATGTATTAAAGGCCTGATGCATTAGAATATAACGTAGAAAATGAAGAAAGAACAACGAATTACTCCAATCTTACTATAAGCTCACGTTTGGCAAAACTCTCTCTTGTTTTGTGTTAATGTGTCATGCCGTCATGCGATCAACAAGCTCAATTTACCCTAATTTCACCCCAAAGTCCGAACCCTCCCTTTTTGTCCGTATGAAGCGATCACGGAAACAAATCTCTTCAGGGATCACCCCTGCTTGTAAATATAGGGTGGCAGTTTAGTTTTGTAGGTCTATGGGTCACTCCAGCATAGGGGAGCCAACTTTTCCGAGTGAATTCGAAAGGGGTGAGCGCGGCACCGGCACCCCCATATCAGCCTCCACTAAGGGAGGATTTCATTCATCTTTCATCATTTATCGGAATGCGGTTTTAAGGCGTAGGCACCCATCAGGTTTCATAGTTATGTCATTTTAACCATTGGCGTGGCCTGTGGCGCGCTTTGCGATGTATTGATTGATTTGCCATTTAAGCCTTTGAAAAAGGATCGATGATCAGGGTGTCCTTATCGAAACCCTTAATAATCGATTCTTTACCATAGCTTCAAATGGAGGATTATTGATAATCGATCATCATTCTGCTCAGCAGGAGGCGAGTGAGCCGAGGGATTGCGTAAGTGATTCTAGTGGTAAGTGGTAGTGTGTAAGTGGTAGTGTGTAAGTGGTAGATAAAATATATTACGCTCTCTCGTGTGTTAAGATTTTAACAAACACGAAAAAAACATTTTTAACAAGCAACAGATTCTAGTGTAAAGAGCGTTTATTTCACACGGAGAAAAAAACTTCGTGCATGAGGACCCGAAGTTGAGGTCATATGGATCTCTGAAGTTTTCTGATCACACATCCGAAAACTTGAGGTCGAGCTGCCGAAGTTTTGGTCACACATCGGGTCTTTAGTAGAAGAGCCCCACCACGGCAATATTGTCGATCAACTTTCGAGACACCCGGTGGACGCTTCAGGTGGACGGCTGGTTGAGTGCGGTTGCAAAACGGGTAAACAAACTGCAGCCGGAAAATGATGGGTGGGGAGGGAGGAAGAATGTGTGAGGTCGGTGGTGTGATGTTCGGTCAAAGTTCAGAGCGGCGGAGTCTATTCAGTAACTGCCCGTCACACTTGCGTTAGTTCTGATTTCATTGTTTTCTTATTGTTGTTTATTTTCATTTTGTATTTTTCGTGTTTTTCTTGTTAGGGTAGGTTAGGTTAGGTTAGGTTAGGTTAGGTTAGGTTAGGTTTGGTTACTTTATTTTGGTTCGTTGGCTTGATTGTTGATTTTAGGGGTTTTGGCAGCACGGCAATAGGGTACGTAAATCGCGCGAGGGAGTGTGGAGGGGAGGGGGTCGGACCGGAGCGTCCACTGGGTGTCTCGGAAGTTGATTGACAATTTTGCCATGGTGGGGCTCTTCTACTAAAGCCCCCAGACATCGAGGCACTACGGTACGTACCGGAGTACTTCAGATGTGTGACCCGAACCCTTCGGTATATGTATCGAAGTACTTCAGATGTCTGACCCGAACTTCGGCAGCTCGACCTCAAGTTTTCGGATGTGTGATCAGAAAACTTCAGAGATCCATATGACCTCAACTTCGGGTCCCACGCACGAAGTTTTTTTTCTCCGTGTGAAATAAACGCTCTTTACACTAGAATCTGTTGCTTGTAAAACTTTTTTTTTTTTTCGTGTTTGTTAAAACTTAACACATAAGAGAGCTGAATCTATTTTATCTACCATCTGGCATCACTTACGCAATCCTTCGGCTCACTCGCCTCCTGCTGAGCAGGGTGGAGGTCTTGCATTTTATTGTTGAGGAGCTGCAGTTCATGAATCTTGCTGTTTCATATCCGTCTTTTATATCAAGTAATAAATAAATTAAAGGTTACGGAGCGTTATCGTAGCTTACAAAAGGAAAGAAGATAGAAAAAAAATGCGGAAAGCTGTAGTTGAATTTATGCACGGGAACAAAAGTCCTTGGCAATTCCAATTCGTATAGATTAATTGTACCTTGAAGGCGGGCCCTCGGGTTAGGCTTGCTGAAAATCAGACTTACGTAGGTAAACATGAAGTAGTTTGGTGATGTAATTTTCTTAGCTCGTGATTTTTTAAATGTTTGAATTTTTGCAACGGTATAGTGTACAATATCATTCCTTTATAGAATACGAGAGAACTTTGCGTCACTAAATTATGATTAACCTTAAATTTTGCCTAAAAATAGTACTTCTTGGATCGATAGTAAATTTACTAATTGTATGCTACC
Source organism: Bemisia tabaci (assembly GCF_918797505.1). Classification (NCBI taxonomy): domain Eukaryota; kingdom Metazoa; phylum Arthropoda; class Insecta; order Hemiptera; family Aleyrodidae; genus Bemisia; species Bemisia tabaci. The sequence goes on along the minus strand of NC_092798.1, from coordinate 24,155,753 downwards.
ATCGTCTTGAACTAAGCATTTCTTCCTCAGTATTAATGAAGTCAACTTCGAGCAAAAAAGACAAATTTCGAGGTAAATATAAGATGTTTCCCCCCCCCCCATTTTTTCCATCGATATATTTAGACACATACTTTTTGAGCCGTCAGTTTGCTCTTTCATGAGTAGAACAAGAAGTACCTAAGTTAAAACTTAAATTTTTCAATTTGTCAAACTTAAGACTATGTTGAGCACGCATCCAAAACCTGAACAAGCAGTGAACTCCAACACAATGTGTTGATAAGGCGCGTCATTAACTCGCACATATCAACCCCTTTAGTTTTCATTTACAGAGATTTCAAAAAAGGCAAGCAGCACAACAGGAGAATTCACGATCCAACACTGCAAGGTCAACGACGCACCTTGACGAGACCGTGTATTGTGAATCTAGAAAGCTATTCGAACAAATTTAAGTTTTTTGATCCGCCTCAAGCAAAATCTTATCAGATTCTTGAGGAAAAGTGCTACGGAAAAATTTAAGCGAAGAAAGGAAAAATTCTGTCGAATTCCTAGAAGATAAAGTCGATTTAAAGGTATTTTGGGGTTAAAATACCCAAATCACCGGTATTATAAATCCCGTTATATTATTGAAAAGAAATTGACTCGATATAAATGCAATTGTATTAAATATGTCTTGATTTTGTTATTTTAAACGTCTTTTCATGCAAAGAAGCTCAACCATGTCCATGCTTTATTCATTCATGAATTGAAAGTAAGCAATCCACATCCCGAAAATCTACCGATTTGCCGTAAAAAATCGCAGAAACTTGATATACCAGGTCGATGTACCCACTCTTTGAATTTACCAATCAATTTAGTGAGTGCACGTAGGTATGTGAAAGTCAAAATGCTATAGTCATTTTGGGTGCATTCATTTTTCATGAAACAATTGTAAGTAATTTCAATCCCGAAAAACCATAAATTTTCCGTATAAAATCGAAAAAATCAAAATATGTCGACTCCCTGACGTGAAAATTGAATTCTACGTGTGAAAATACTTATGTATCGATATGCTGAACAGAATGCCCGCCTCTCCTCGTAATGTACAAACCGTTCCTATACTCATCTTAAAATTGTTCTCAGAGCTTTGTGTTATTATCAGCTTCCATTTAAACCCCGGTTTGATGGCCGAATCGGCTGCCCAAAAAGCAAGCCATTTTTGAAGGGCTCTATGAGAAATTCGTGATATTATCAGCTCTCAGGAAATCACCTCATGGGTAAAATTGCTGATATAAATCGAGTGCTTAAAATAATCGTATTCAAGAAACTAAGGCATTAAACTATGGAGTCAATTTCGTTTTAATAATATAACGGGATTTACTTGTCTTCAGGTCAAAACTCATACAAGGAAGCCCCTTGCAAGAGGCTAATTTTTTGTAATTTCACTCAATTTTTTCTCCTTTTTATAATTGAATTGCTTGTCACATTCTGAGGTCAATCATATTAAATTGTAATTTATACATTTCTTTTTTCCCCCTTCATTTTATTTTTTGTTTGGAGAAGTTTTGTTGATTTCTTCGGATTTCGAATACTGTAACTTCTCTTCTATTTGGCCGATTTTTATGAATGAGACCTCTTTTAATTCGTGTTTTAACGGAGAGTAAGGAAAAAATTGCTAAAAACTCGCGAAACAATTTTTTTTGAAAATTGGACGAATCCTAGCGTGACGGTGAAATGGTTAATGAAGCGTAAGTAATTTTGCGAGGGGCTGAGGATCCCGGCATCGCTTGGCAACCGTCATTAGCTATTGTTCGTCGAGACGCCGACGCAGTGAGCAGGAGCGTGGGAAAGAGAGGGGTAAGTGGATTCCTGTATGAGCCACGTTTAGCTAATGGTCTATTGAGTCTCGAGGCTCATCACAGATTGCACTTACACAGATTGCACTATCAGAGCACGGGTACCAACTTTTGGAAATTATAACCGAGGTTACAGATCTGTCAAAGCAACGTTTTGAACAAAACGGAGGAGTTAAATTCTCATTTCGAGAGTGCCGACCTGCTCAGCCATCCTCGAATCAATTCGCTTGATTCTGCTTATATATGCATAATTTAAATCAGCGCGTCGCATTCTTAGGCTTTTTTTGAAAAAACCAAGTAACGTAGACTCTTGGTATTCACTGCACATAAACTAATGAGCCCCAGAATGAGAAACAACTTTAAATCATAATTATTGATGGATAAATAAACTTTTTACACGCTTTGGAAAATCTCAGAAGTTCGCGGTAGTCACTTTTCGGTAAGGAACTAAGGGACTCGGTTATTGTATCGAGCAGGGTTCGAAACGATCGCAAAGGCGGTATACTACGTATACGCGCCAAAAGTATTTTTAGGACCAGTGGACCTACCTCAACAAAACAGTCCAAAGTATTGTCAGATTACTTGAAACCTGTATACAATTCACATAAACTTTACGGTAAAACTTCACATTTTATCACAATTTAACAACATTGTTTTAGAATTGTTGTCAAACGTCTAGAAATATATCAATTAGATACCCATTCAAAAGGCTAAATGTTGGAATTTTCCTGTCATCTGACAGCAGGGTCGGGTTGGATAGTAGTTAATTGCGCAAATGAGGTGCGTAATAACCATCCACACTTGGGAACCGGTACTTAAATCATCCTTGCACAACCACAGTATGCCAACCTATAAATTACCGCGCTGTTGTATTCAAATAGATGACTGTTATTACAAATTTTACGCGGCAATTAGACCGCGTTCCTACACTTACAAAGTATGCAGCACCTTACCCGCTTCTGGTTGTAATATGATTAAGACATGCTCAACTTTATAATCCTATTGTAGGTATAGGTGATTAGGCTATTTAATCGATAAATCACTCATTTCATATACAGCGTTGAGAGTGAGACTTTAGGATCGAAATACGGTAGCTTGTCATTAGAGTAATCTCAAAGACTTTCACTCAAAAAAGTGGGCGTGACGTGATTTACTGTCTGTTAATCTAGTTGTTACGAATGGCCTCTGCCACACCAGAATCCAGATAATCATCCTTAACTTTCAAGGAAAAATATTTTTGAAAACTTTTTTTGCCACCACACGGTTCAATCTGCTGCACGGTCATATGTGTGTAGACGTTCTATGACACCTTGCCCGTCATTGAAATCTGCCAAGGTAGAGATCAAGTCAAATGTTCTCCTTAATAGCACTTTTAAAAATACAGCTTTGAAAAAATAGAGAAGAAATATTTGGCAAATTTCCTAGAACAGTGTTTTCCTAGAATATTTTTTGGCGTTTTTACAGTTTATATCTGTATGAAACGTAACCTTGTTTTTTGAAACGGCAGGGTCCGTTTCTAGGTATTTCTTTTTTTGTTTCAGGGAAACTCGCGAAGGTTATAGAACTTTTGTAATTCCGAATGTTATCCATGAACTTCCAATCATTTAACACTAATTCTTTCAAAATAATGTGTTTTCGTGGACTAGAGCGACGAACTAATCCGTTATGCCAACAGCTATTAAATTGCGCCGGATCTGATTGACTTTTAGAATGAAACGCACATTGCACTTGCATTGATCACATTTAGCATTCATAGATCCAAGGTTTAACTCCAAAATAACACTTTCAGTCCTCAAATAAGTCTGCGCACAATTCTATGATTCAAAATCGTAAATAAGCTTTCTTTTCATTTCTATTTCACGACATTTGTGCGTGAATCAAGCAGTATCCTCACGAGTTATTTTGTTTTGTTCCAGCGTCAATTGTCCATAATCCGAACGGTATGCAGCCGGCAATAAATGTAATAAAAATAGAGAACCCCGGTTATTACTGTAACAGCTACACTCCACCAGCACCCGACCACACCACGCTAATGACACCCGGGGGCTACAGTAAGTATCCTTAAACTTAAACTTGAGAACCCTTTACGCTCTGATCTTCTACTATCGAAAATTCCATAGTTTCAATTTGTTCAGTGCAAAGAAACGGGCGGAACTAAAAAATGTGTCGGAGGGAGCAGAGGAGCACGTCATCAAAAGAAGTTCTGGAGTTCTGGAAGGCACTGAAGATCACTCAACTCAGTGGGCTCCAATTGACTGAATTACATTTTCCAAGCAGAAAGATATGCCTTGCTCTAATTAGCACGATCCCTCCCAATTTTTAGGAACGGCCGAGTAGATTTCTAGGGAGGGCTACCTCCTTCATCCGGTCCCTTTCCAGTTCCCTCAATGTGCACAAAAAAAGAAGAAGAAAAAAAAGTATGATTTGAGCGAAAAAAAATGCCCGATTTTATTATTTGCCTGCGAAATCTACGCGAATTAAGCTTCAAAGCATAATGAAGATGTTGCATGTGTGAGGGATTTGCGATTTGACCATTGATTCTTTTGTGAAAGTTCGCGAGATACACGATGGTGCCACTTGTTTTCTCTTAAATCATCTCCCAAGCTCAAAAAAAGCTCTCAAAGTGAGGCAAAAACGGAGGGGTTATCCCACCCTACCCTGAGAGTCCACCTCTACATCAAAACAAACTCTCCATACAATGATAGGGAGCAAATACATTAGCAGGGTTGCCGTGTTTTCAGTTTTGGAGTCCCCAAATAAAGTGGCAACCCTGCTAATGTATTTGCTCCCTATCTTTGCATGGAGAGTTTGTTTTGATGTAGAGGTGGACTCTCAGGGTAGGGTGGGATATCCCTTCCATTTTGGCCTCACTTTGCGAGTTTTTTTTTGAGCTTGGGAGATGATTTCAGAGAAAACCAGTGGCACCATCGTGTTTCTCGCGAACTTTTACATAAGAAACAATGGTCAAATCACAAATCCCTCACACATGCAACATCTCCAGTTTGTGACCAGTGCAACTCGATATCACATCAATGAGCATAATTATTGTTATTTCAGGCCCGTTGACGCTACCCCGGAGTACGGGGAGCCCGGGGAGGAACCGCGGGTGAAGCGAATGCGACGCATGAGTTCAGCCGAAGAGGAAATGGAGCTTGGGCGGGAAACGAAACCGGAAGTGGCCTACTACGGCCAGAGCCCTGCCTCCCTCTCCAGCCAGACCAGCTGGCACTCGGATGTTGAGCATGGTAAGTACACTTCCGCTTTTCCCGGATATCCGCTCTACCTGTCCCGTCTTCGTCGTCCAAGCCTGCCATTTTCCATATTGATTTCCTCCCAAATATGAAATAAAGAAATCTCGGTGTATTTCTTTCTTTTTGAAAGGCATTTTTATCTTTTCCTTACACTGAGTCATCCGGGGAATGACAAAAAAATTCGACAAGTTTAAGCGAGCGACATCAAATTAACGATTAATTGAGGGGCTTGGAGGACAATGTGCATAAGTGCAGTTTTTGCTATTTCGAGAAATACGCATTTAAAGTTTCGAAATTACATAGATCCTTATGCCGGAGAGAAAGGTTGAATTGACTTTTTGATGCTTAAAAATTGGAATTTAGGAGCGAATTTCCCACGGAATATACATTAAAACAAGTTTTCCTTGAAATCATGAACATCTCGATTTTTTTAAAAACTGTATTTATGCGCCTTGTTCTCCTAGCTCTTCAATTCATGTCATTGCATTTTTTTTTTTCATTGTTCCTTAGGGAATCCCTGCCTCTGAAAGAAATGTGACCATTTTCATTGAATCGACAAAGTAAACATAAAATTTTTTGGATGGGTTTAATGCAATGAAATTAACATCGTACACCAAAAGAAGACACTTGAAATTTATTTAAAAGAAGGGGATGGTAATTTAAAATTAGCGACTAGGACCAAAGTCCTTATTTAATCTGGGTCTCTGCTTGTACCAACAGTCAGGTTTAGAGATGTATTCAATTATCATCAACAACAACATCAACAACGGAAATGATTGTGAAATTAATACTTTTTTTGATGGTTAAAACATTGTGAAGTTTACTGTCAAACAAAATACATATTGATTAAGGTATCATAGGGACACAATGAGTATGAGAAAGATGGATAACATATTGAAGTACATTCTGTGTAAAAGTACCTGCCAAAAACTAACTCGGTGGGGCTTGCGCCTGCGTTAGATTTTTTCCTCACTCTGGAACGGATGATGATCAATATTTTTCAGAAGATTATATCTGCATCGCGTATACATACGCTTTGAATGCAACTAGACCCGTCCGGGCAACCTTGACCGTCTGAACATGCATACACGGGACTACTGTGAAAACTTATCAACATAACAACAATTCGCACCAACCAGAATAGTGCTGTAGTGACCACCATGCTGACTCCAAACTTTGTTTCCTTAATACGCGCGACACCGAGACGAACAAAAGAGCATGCAGAAAAACTGGTACCAATCTGTAACGAGAGTTAAAAGTATGTTTCAAAAATTAGTTTTTCGGTCCTATTTATACTTTGTATTGGCCGAACCCCAATATCCTAAGTAGAAAAATTTTCCTTGAAATAAGGAAATTGCGACCGAAGTAAATAACCATGGCCCAGTTCTATTGTTCTTTGTTATGTTTTCTTCAAGTTAGCATTTCCTCCTTCATTAGAGTTTGTAAGAAAGCCGTGTGACCTCTTTTAGGCTGGTCTTATCTTATCTATACCGTCCCCTATAAGTCGAAACTTCCAAGTGCTATCATAGACGTGTTATATAATGCTTTCGAATAATTTTTAAGACTATAGTTTCTCATTTTCAACCACTCACGTTTTTTGGGGAATAAACCAATTTTAGGCCGAAGTTTACTTACGTGGTTTCACGATGACTGGAGTAGTTTTGTCGCCGTTACAGACAACACAATTTTTGGTCGTATTTTAAGTAGTAATGATAATCACTCGAATTTGTTTGCATTAATCTACAAATGTTATAACGCTTTTCAAAAATGTATCGCTCTACTTTTCAGTTTTAATATATAAATGGCCGAAACGCTGACTTTTTACCGCGTAACAGACGCAGCACATTTTCGGAATTTACATAATATCAAGTGAGAAGTAAAGCAATAAATCATTAGAAAGCGTTATAATACGCAACCCTTTGAAGATTAACGCGAAAAAATTCGAGTGATTATCATTTCTGCTAAAAATATGACCGAAAAATGTGTTGTATGTTACGGCGACGAAACTATCCCCGTTATCGTAAAACCACCCACTAATATCGGCAATCGGCATAGGCTAATTTAATTCGGCCAATAAACTCACAGCCAGTAGCGTGGCGTGAATTGCGATGTACCGATTATTATTCCATTGAAACCTATGGTAAAGAATCGATTATTAAGGTGTTCGCTGCGAACACCCTGTTTATCGATCCTTTATCATAGGTTTAAATGGCATAACAATCGATATATCGCAAAGCACGCCACGCCACTGCTTACGGCACATAGCTAGTTTGATCTTTACAAAAACCGGATCCCCTTTATAGAAAAAGTATGGATAGATCATTTCATGGAGGCATAGGTGTCAAAAAAGGCAGCCAATTTCCCAATACGAAAGACCCGAATTAGACGTTGCCAGCTGTTACATTTATTAAAATTATCATTGCTATTAATAAAGTAAATACTTAGACTGCAGTTTGAATGTCGATTATTGAAGGTCATGATTCAATACAAATGTATAAATTTTAACCCAGTTTTACTAACTTTTTAACATTTGCTCGTGCATTTCACTTATGCTGTTTCGTTCTCTCTCTAGTTATCTCACAAATAACTGCAGGTGATTTTGTTTCAGTCTTAACTAGATGTCTGTTACATTCCCTCAAAAACGTCAAAAAGGTATCTCGCGGTTTTCTCTATGGATGTTAAATTTTTCGATGTTCAGAACAGAAGAAATATCTTACCTCCGATTGGAATGATCAGAGCTATTTTCTCCATACGCATTCCTCTCTTATTTGTTGCACGAACTTCCTATCAAGTACAAATCTTTGTTAAGTGTATTTCTACATTATAAGAAAATTTTGAGACTTGAAACATAACGGTACAAAATGTGTGTTTCTCCGTATTTTTTTCCCAAACAGATTCATTCTCTCGATGTTCGATGTGTCCCTTCTTCCTTACTTCTCGGTAATCTTTTCAAAAAGCATAATTTGCAAGATTTTCTCCTTCAGTGTTATCTTTCGCGACTTAGGATGTATTCTACACGAAAAAAAAGTATGGCGTATTGTATTTACCATCAGTATGATAAATCGTATCATTGGTCAACTCGATTCCTGACACACTGATGCTGTGGAGTAACGATGATCAGAAATGTGGTAACATCTAGTGACGAGGCGTAAATGATCGATTAGCGATATTTCTCCATTTGTAGCTATGGTAAAGAATCGATTATTAAGGTGTTCGTTGCGAACACCTGTTTATCGATCTTTTTCCGTAGGTTAAATGACAGATCAATGAATATATCGCAAAGCACGCCACGCCACTGGTAACACCTGCTACCATAATTTTGGTGAATAAGTGATTTGATTTACGATCATTGTTACCACAGAGTCTGTTGGTGATTACCATACTTGTGTTATATCCTTACGGGTATTTTTTTTTTCAGAGTAGCCATGCCCTTAGCTTTCTCAACCCAGCGCTTCCCTTATTACGAGCTCATCCGATATAATGTAATAGGGCCTGTATGTTAATTCTGCATGACTCCATATGAAAACAAAATTGAACTCAGCGCTTCATTCCTATGTGCCTAAGGCATCTTTTTCACATCTTTACTTTATCAATATGGATGTATACTTCATTCTAGATGTAGTCGAAAATTTTGATCGATGGCGGAGCTATGGATTTGCGTATCTCGATTACGGCTGTTCGAAACTTAAATTTTTATTGAAATAATACAGGATTTCTGAATAAAAATCAGAACAATCAGGGAGAGCAAAGAAATTTCACAAGGAATTCCGCGCAATACTGAAACTCAGTCATCCTTCCAAGCACGAATATGTCAGAAAATCTGCGAGGCTGCCGATAATAGTGATTTTGTAGTTTTACAATTTGACCGATTTCTGCCAAACGGAATTATATGCATGATGACTTCAGCCCTGTTATGCATATATTCTTATGAGTCTCAGGGCTCATGTCTTAATGCACATAGTACCGTTTGGCAGAAATACGTCCAAATACTGTGATGTTGCACGCAATCCTCTGATTTCAGGAGTTTTCCCCATGCTCTGAAAACTGGAAATTTAAAAATCGGCTACCTTGATTTATCAAGAAGATTTCGGCATCATCATTTTCATGCGTGTCATCATTTTATACCTATTTTGGCTTGTTCAATTTACTTAATTGTTTATTTCTCTCCCTCTCTCTTTCTTCTTTCGATGTTTTTGTATGCTATGTGTGTGTAGATATTGTGCATTCTCTTCCTAATTAATTTTTTTATAACTATGCGCTTGGAAAATTAATAAATATATATTCACAAATTGGTTCACAATTTCAAACAAAGGACAGCAGAAAACAAAGAAGATATACTTGGAAAATGCATTCTTTCGATTACGCGACGGTGGTATTGACAATTTTTTCCAGTAAATTTCTTTATGAAAAATAGCTTGCTTTTTCTCTCGAAATCGTCAATCGAAGGATAGGGTTATTTTGTGTTTTACTTCCCGTATTAACCAAACTTCCGTCCTGTGAAAGGTTGGCGACAACGGGTGGAGGAGGAGATCAGAAGGTGCCAATTGCCTGATGATCACTGGGAGGATAGGGGGCAATGGCGATTGGGCGTCGCAGAGCGCGAGGCGGCGCTATATAAGCGACTTTATGTATGTATTAACCAAACTTTTGTGTTGAAACTCTCTGTGAAGGTGGCTCTAAAATGCAGATAATTTCGTTGTGTATGCTAATTATACGCATTTTTCATGCTACTCAGCAACAAAGAATAATTGAAGAAGTAGAGGTTTCAATTGTTTTGGTTATTCTGTTTCAGGTTTACCGCCTCAGCATACGAGTGTGGCGTCTTTGGCAACTGTAAACTACTACACTCAGTCCGCTCCTGGTCCTGAGGCTGGCGCTCAACATAGTCCTACCAAGTATCCGGAAAACGGTCATGACACCCTTTCCGATTTCGTAACGTTCGTCTGCCAAGAGGCAGAAAATACTCAAGGTGCTCAGGTAAGGAGTGTACACTAAATTCAATGCCCCAAAGTTAGTATGACCTTACGGTTGACCAGCAGTCCATATAGAATAGAACAAATGATTTTGACGATTCCTATACTAAAATATTTGAAATTACGTATTAATAGTGTGATGCAATCTACACATTAGAGGGAGGCTGCTCATTGATTTGAAATTATTTACATAACGCTGTGTGTAACGCTCTAGTGTAACGCTATACAATACATATTAATAATTTTTACGGAAGCGGATTCTCATACCCCGGAAAAGTTAATCGGTACCACACATTAAGTACGCGACGAAAAAAAAAAAAAATCGGTTACAAAAAATTAGCTCGTTATCGCAAAGATCATAAATTTGAAGTGAGATCCCATTCGTGAATATCTATTATTAATACATCCTGCTTTCTCCTTGAGATTGGAAGGGCTCTCGTGAAATTAAATTGTGAATAAATGAATAAATTTAAAACTCAATGCAATTTTTTCGGTGGTTTGTAGTACCACGTGTAACGACGTGAGCGCGCACCGTGGTATACGCGCAATGCATGAAGTATCCTGCATACTTGTAAGGCGCCTCTATGCGCTGCGGGCAGCACCGTGCTATCCGCGCAATGCAGGAAGTATCCTGCAGTCTTGAAAGGCGCTACTATGCGTTTTGAGCCGTGCGCGCCAGCCGCACTGTGTTTGACGGGATTATTCAAACTTGCGGCATAAGTTTTTCCTTCGGATAACTCGCTAATAGTCTTCCTCTAAGAAGGCACCAGTATTTTCAAAGTAGGATATCCTCATTATTAAAAAAGTAAAAACTAGAAGCCCACATACCTCTCATTACTAGAATTGTTTTTCAGGATTTGATGATGAATACGCTTTAGTAAGATGATTGTAACTACCCCATAATCAGCGGCATTAACCCTATCCCAGAGCTGCTATCTTCCCTGCAAAGTGAACAATACATTTGCAAGTCTACGCTTAGGTTCTCCTACTACTTCGACCGCGCGGGTCAAGGTTTTCAGGAGACTCAAACGCTAGCATAGGAGCGTAGAGATTTAAAACATAAAGACTTTTTTCTCTCCTCGTGAACTAGGACTCGGTAAATTTATCGATGGTTAAATACCCGCTTGCAGGCTGGAAAAAAAAACACATTGGATCTAGAGTCCAGACTCTTAAAAACATCGACAAGAAAAAATACTCTTGATTCAATCAGATTTTTCCTTGATTTCCCTTTGATTTAAGCTTAAATCTGATTGAACCAAGAATATTTTTTCTTGTCAATGTTTTCAAGAGTGTGGACTCTAGATCCAATGTGTTTTTTTTTTTCCGGTGCTCATACATCCTACATGTCGCGATACATCGTTCTCACAGGACACTACACACGTATATTATTCATTTTTACACGTATTATGTCTCATACGCATTTATTTTATTTCTCTGATTTGTTCTGTTGCAGGCTGGACCCTCAAGAAGTCCAACCAAATTATCTCAATACTACCCTAGTTCAATGTTGCCTCCCCCACCTCCACCTCCAATGGCCCGTCCTGTTGCGATAATCCGGTCAACGGGTAATTTCAATGGTTTGTCCTTCTTTTTCTGTCGCTTCATTAGTTTCACTCTATCATTTTTTCCATACTCCACTGTCATTGGGATACTCACTTTCATTGCTAATCCTTCAATATCTATGCCTATGGATTAAATGGTTGTAACACTTAATCTCGGAAAAATCTGCATCCCCAGCATTATATCCTAATGCATTCTGTGTACTTAAAGGGTTTGATTGCCTCCTGTAATTTCAACAACATAGATCCGAGTTCAAAGGTTGTTAACTTAATCCCCGTAATTTCAGAATATTCTAAAATTTTAGAAGTAAAAATAGAGATAAAAAAACAAACGTTTCTTCTCTTTTTTTCACAAAACATGAAAGAGATAGGAGAAAGAGCACGCTCCGTAGGGTAAATACTGAAGGTAATAATGAGGCAATTACCCTCAGATGTACAAATTTACATTAGCCTACACTGGAAGAAAAACACATTGGATTTAGAGTCCAAACTCTTTTAAACATTGACAAGATAAAGGACTCTTGATTCAATCAGATTTAAGCTTAAATCAAAAGGAAATCCACTCAAATTAAGAGGCTTGGTTCTTGATTTAAGCTTAAATCTGATTGAATTAAGAGTTTTTTTTTCTTGTCGATGTTTTTAAGAGTCTGGACTCTAGATCCAATGTGGTTTTTTCCAGTGTAACAATCAATGAAAATGGGGCTAAAGCAAGGCACATAAATAGCAGATCGTCTGACGTCATATTTAAATGGAAAATAAATTTAAGAATCAAGGTGGTGAATCTTCTATCCCTGTCTTTGGGTGTGTGAACTCATTTGGCGTGGACTCTTACTCCATCCATTTGTGCGGTTAACAGGACAATTACGAAGTCTGGTGTAAGTAAAGTAGAAGTAGCCATCGAGGTCTACTCGATGTGTATTGAATTCACAGCGTCTGGAACGTCGGAATTAAACTTGGGACTTAAAATATCGTGAAGTTTTTATCCGTTTAAAAGCGTATCATGAAAACTGATTTCGATGTGCTTTATTTTCAGGCGAGTTGACAGTTTCCATGGCAAACTCCCCTCCCCCGCCGACCTCGATCACACCCCCCGTGAACGAATCCTCGCCGGGGGAGATCAGTCGGAACAGCCCGCCGGTGGCCGGGGCCCAGGGCGGGCCGGACTCCGGACGAGCGGTGGTCAGCAGTCCCTTCGCCGTGACGTCACGGGAGTACCACTTCTCGCACCTGCACAGTCAGCCCGGGCAGGTACTTTACAGCTTCTCGCATGCTCCTCCGTCTAATCACGATTGGAAATGCTAACTCAGCCCTCTCTAAGTCATCTTAGAATAGTTGTTGTTTTCTTTTTCTCTTTCTTTTTTTTTCGTCGAAAGTTTTGATTAACTCAACTGATTATCCAAACCTTATATTTAAATGGACTCGTGGAGTCGTGCGCAGAGACAAGAGACCCTCCACTGGCCTCCTAGCGACAGGTGGAAGATTTTACTTTCGGGGATTCAACAGTTCCTTATGGACAATTATTAGGGAGCAACAGTCATCACCTCAATTTCGGCTGTTGACCTACCTACATGGTCAATGATGAGCTTCGGGTGACGTCATGAGCCAAACAAGTTTCGCAAACTTCGGCTATTTTCAACTTGTTTGCAAAACGAAACTGCCAACACGTTGTTAAACATCAACCATGTAGGTAAGTCAACAGTAGAATGCTGAAGTCCCGAAAGTAAAAGCTTCCACAATGGCCAAGATACTAGTGGAGGGTCTCTTGTCTCTGGTCGTGCGTCATGAACGCAACGAATGCTGTTGATGCCTCCATCGATGGCGATCAGATTGACATCGGAGTGACATTGAGTTCCTTTTGACGGTTATCTATCTCTCATGCTCTCACGCTCGACCTCCTTGTGCAGCTATCTTTCTCTAAAGTTCAATATCAAGATCGGTATGTTTTTTCTTGCATATTTTGATTTGAACGTACGTAAAACAGCACGAGAAGTTCATAGGTGAAAAAATGCCTATTTTAGAACTGTTGGAATTGGAGTGAAGTGACAATACAAAGGGGTCGAGTTAAAGCAAGAGACAGGTTATTGTCTGGAACCGAATATATCTTATCTGTAGGAGACAGCTAATGCATCATGTCATGACTAAATGAGTCCATTATATTTTCTCTATGTCCTTGCACCAAGGTCCCATTTTATGTTGGACTGATTTGCGAGAAAACATTCTAAAATTGAAATTTTTCCCGGAAAATAGGAGTTCTTGAACGGTCTTTATTTTATTTTGCATCGGTGTGTGCAAACGATCACCATAAGTAATAAAATTATATTCTTAAGGTATGTACTAGTCAATGAATTTTTGGTAGTTTAACTACTTAGATACTCTAAATTTGTCGCAACTGCCGGAAAAAGTACATTAAAATGGATGAAGATCCAGTTCCAATCAATAAGTGCCAATTAAGAAAAATTCACAATTTCTTCTGGTTAACATATTATTCGGCCAAATGGTCGTCCTAATTTTAAGTTAGAAAAATAATGCAATTGGCCATTCATTACTGAACAGCAATACGTGTATTCATATTGCATTCAATTTACGTTTTAAAGTGTAACTCTTTGAGTATTTTTTCATACGATCACTTTTAATTCACTATGAGCTTTTCTCTGTTTCCCAATAAGTCAGAGTTAAGGCAGAATTTCTATCCTCCTGTTACATGTGCTCAAGAACGGAATAAATAATGATTGGGTAACGATGGCCAAAAATATCTTGAATTTTTGCTAGAATATCTCGTCTTTTCGTGAACAAGACATAGTGCCATCAAATAAAAACGCGGAAATGATGACACAAACCTCACTTTTTCAACTACTAAAATGAATATTTGACCGCGATAGCTGACCAAATGAGAGAGTGAGACAGGGAGCTGAGAATGATACCTGTCAAACAATGAACTATAGAACATTCAGATTTCAGATATCACGAGAGAATTCGACGAATTTTTCCCAGGATTTTGTGGAAAATATCAATCAATTTATTTCGGTTTCCGTGACTCAAATTTATCTAATTTTTTCTAATTTTCAAAATTCAAGATTTTATTGACTTTAGAGTTCACTCTGATCTCATTTGGAATTTAAATCTATCGAGGAGTTTACAAATTTTCAAACCTTATCCCCCTGGCTTTGAAGATCATTAGCCAATCGGATGTTTTATCCTTTGATTTGATTTTGGATAATCAATTGAACTAATGAAATGGGTGTTTATGTGTGATTAATTTTAAAAGTTTTATTTTCTTCTAAATAACCCTAGCGATCAGTTTTCTGTTGTGTGTTTGTCACCTTTACGAGGTGATTTTGTTCCTCAATGTTTTATTCTTAACATCAGAACTTTTTAGAAAATCCACGCTGATAAACATTGTGTGACCTTTTTGAAAATTCATGTGCTTTAGCGAAATATTCTTGACAAATTCTGGCACTATTCAACCGTAAAAAATACATGGTTTATACACGTCTACATTATTCCCTTGAAACTGAAGATGACCATAGACCCATTTCTACACCCATTTCAAATTATGCTTGAAGTAAACTGTACATTTATTATTACTTAATGTCTTATCATCGAATAGAGCTGGCTTTTTAAACTTGATTATTTATACTTGCGATATAATGAAGAGAGATTAATAAGAGAGATACATGTAGGTTTGTAGCCATTTTGCTCTAGATTGCATGCATAAAAAAATGCAAAGCTCCGAAATCTACATCCGAGTTAAAATGTTATTGCAGCTTTTTTAGCATGCTGGATTGGCTGTACAACGATATTAGCAAAAAAAAAAAAAAAAACATGTCACCAAAATGGTATTTCAAATGTTTGTAAGACTATAGGATGAAATGGATTCTTTACTATTCTGTTGCGTGTTATGTAATACGCAATCAATTCATCTTGAAGTTATTGGGGGTTTCCCTTGGTTATCTTCCGTAACATATTTTTCCATTTTTTCTATTTCATTATAAAAACAGCTTACAGTTACTCCTAACGTTATTAAAATTTCAGTAAAGTTCTCATCTGAGGAAAAGCATACATTTAGAATGAAACAGTAGTGCCGCTTTACTTTGGCATGGCTGTATTATTTTCGGGCGATTTTTTAAGAGGCTCTCGTATAAAAAACCGAGTGGCAAAAACCAAGGAGGTACTCATATAATTTTGACGAGAAGTTGTGTCATTGTTTGGATAGAAAATTGCAGTAATATCAATGATATTTAAAAAATTATCGCTACCTTGTTTGGTATCGATATCTTTTAGTGCTTAAAAGATGAAAAAACTATAGCATATAGCTAAAGAGGTATCATTGTGATTATTTCAAAGAGAAGCCAACGGCGTTACGGATATTTCATCAAAAATGCACATTCAAAGTTGTTTTCTCTTTGTCTCTTAATTTTCATTTATAAAACCATTTTATTCTGTGCTACACTCGCTTGAAGTTGCAGATTTCTTAGGTCTAATTATACTGTGCCAAATGCCATGATGTATTTTAGAAAACATCTGAGGGATTAAGTTTATGCTGTTAACACAAGAAACTCAAGATTGAAGCAATATTGTAGGTGCTGAAAACTAAAAGTTCCTTATTTACTCGATTGATTGATTGAAAACAGAGCTGTGTATTTTTAATTTTGGAAACATATGAATAATATACCAGTGAAAATCATGGATTATTCATCAATGAGCATTGTTCAATAGAACTGTATGAGATTTTCTTTCCACGATTTGTTGATACAAATAATTTACAATAATTTCACGGTCATTTTTCATGATCAACAAGAAGCTCCTTTCTTTTTCCGAAACCTAAAATTTTAGCTCTTCTGCAATTTTTTGCTCCGAAAAGAAAAAAACTCAAAATTTATCACGCAGGTCTTCAGCATATAACTTTTTTCAAACGGAGGAAGTATAAATTACCCATCTCATTACGTTTAAAATGTTATTGCATTTAATGAATGTACATTGTGTATGTTTTAAGATAGGCTCTCTTGTGATTAGAAAATTTTCTTTTTTTTACATAATGATTGTTATTTTTTATTTAGTAAAGCTGTTTATTAATTACCTAATTTATTTAAATTTTGCAGTATTTTTTCGAACAGGTTGTTCAAGCTGTTTGTTGTTTGTTTTTTTACTTGTATTATTTCGAGTTAGCTCTATTTGTTTTCTTTTTTCACAATTTTATCGTTATTGAAACCTACGCAATTTTATAATTTGGATTTTTGTTTACTTTTAATCATTTAAGATCTTATTAATCCATGATTTAGCCAAGGAGGAAGAATCTTTCTTTCACCTGCGATTAAAATAATTGGTGCTGTTGCATAAATACTCATACTCGTCTAAAAAAGAAATAGTAAACCCATTGCTCTGTATTTATCAAAATCCTCTATCTTCCCTCTTTTTTATCTTAACTGCATTTCTGTGATATGTGATACCGCACAATTTAGGTTGAATTGGGTAATTCAAAAGACAACCATAATTCTCATACAATTAAACTTTAATATGAATCCAAATTCAACCATCCTGGTGGTTTTCAGACTTTGGTGTTCAACGTCATTGGGAAATTCGAAGTTGATGCAAAAAATATCGTACAATTTAAGAGGAGAAGAGAGACAGCCGCACAATGTTGATCATGGGTTATCATGGAAGCTCAAATTATAAAAAAATAAATACTTTCTCTTCAGTTTGAGGCAACGTAAATCAAAAATAAAAGCAAGTACAATTAATTATTATATTTGGTGTGTAATCCAGAGGAGCTTTGTTAATTGAAAAAAGATCGCCGACTTCTATCCAACTCCTGAATTTTCATCTTAAATAGTTCAAAACTGAGAAATCTAATTATTGTCTCTCGTTTGATACAAGAGTCATCATTCTTCAGTAAATTTAATGATGTAATGACTCTAAAACTGCAAAAATAAGGTAGCCGGCTGCAAGTTCTTGCATTCTCTCGCTGTACTCTTAACTCAAGGTTCAGTTCAAGTTAATACAAAATCGCCAAAAGTTTTGTAAGAACGTTCATTTTCACTGAAACTGTCATTCGTCACCGACTGCGAGCCGATTATTGAAGGTCTAAAGCAGCCCGATAAGACATCGAAATGCGATATATTGCATGGTTTAAATAGGGCTGTATATCTTGTCTTGTCGACATAGTTTCATTAATCAGCCTGCTGGAACAGTGACGAGGTAGTGTCTACATGCATGCCTCCTTATTTTTTCGATTCTTCAGTTCAGGAGTTATCATCCTGCAGGGATAATATTTTGGATATCTGTGTAATTTTTGCAGAAATTGTTTTTAGATAACACTGATGATATGCTCTCTTTTTTGCAAACCATTGCTTTATTTTGCCCTTGCGTTGCCTCTCTACCCGAACAGGGTTTATTTTTCACCGCCAAAGATATCTACAAAAATAGAATTTTGAGCTCTCTAAAACCATTCACATATGTTTTCTTGTGTGTAACAAGTTTCATTTTGTATCATTTTTTTTTTCTTAAAACTTTTGTTTTGTGATATGTAAATAACAATAGGTAAATTTTAGCGCTTATTCATTTATTTTGTCAACAAAATTTTCTAGGACGTGACAAAAAATGCTGTAAATTTCATGTACATATGTATTTTAAAGAATAACTTAGAGATAATTTTAAATTGCTCATTTTTATATAACTCTTTTGTTTCAAATTCTGATATTCTACTCATTACGTTTAAAAATTTCCTATTCGCTTGATTTGCTTAATCTCCTTTTTAGTTCAGTTGTAACCGTCAAATCTACCTTCCGGGTAGCTAGTAGATATAGACCAATGATTTCGGTTAATATTGTTTACGATTTTTCATTGGTCCTTCCCATAAACCAATCATACTTTGCCCATCGTATTTTCCGTGTTAGTTTATTTTCTAACGGACTTGATGTAATAGAAAGTCAAGAAGTTTCACGTTGCATCGCTGTTTTTGCTTATTAGTTAAGCATTTCGAGAATTTCACTTTTAAATGAACAAATAATTACTGGATGGCTGGTTTAAAAATTACTTGAAATAAATGAGAGAAGCAGAATGAAGCAATATACTTTAGTTTGAACACGGTAATGAAGCAGGAAAAAAAAATCTCGAATGTCTCTCCACGATCTTACATTTACAAGAATCAAAATTGTAGTATAATTTACCTTTTCAATTGAGTTTCATCTTGCTTCTTTCGTCTATTTTCACCACAAATCTTCTTGAAAATATTTTCCGGTAACCCATCGATGCGCCATTAATTCTTTTGAGTATCAAAAACTGAACTTTGTTTGTATCGGACATCGTCGCCACCCTTAACAGATTAAATCTTCACTATTTGTCATGCGATCGTCATTTGCTTAAATTCTTTGTCTGGAAAAAATCGATTGACGTCTAGCTTTGCAGAATTTTTGGGTGCCCTTCAAAGCAATTAGTTCTAGTCACTATTTATTTTATATTTTTACGACTCGCATGAAAGGTTAATTCGAAGGCACTATATTTAAAAAGTCTCACCCCTGTCCATGAATTCTGTTTCCTCAACGTGTTTCTAAATTATACAATACTACTACGCCAATATCTCTCACTCAGCACGATGAGGCGTTTTGTTCTCAGATTCATTTTGAATTTTGTAAAATGATGCTGCATGCAATAAGTCTCTCTGTTCAGAAAAAATAAGCCCTCTCGATTTTCCCCCCGAAAATATCTCTAAAATTCTCTAGCTTGGCATCCTTTAGATTTTGGTAAAGTAGCTGCTTTAAGTCGACACTTTGAATGGTCCTGTGCGCGATTTTTATTTTATTAAAGAGAAACACAAAATTGAGATCGAAATCTAGATGACCTATGCAACGTATTCCAGTGAAGCTTCAATCTGTCTTTTTATTAGAGGTAATACTCAGTAAAAGTTCTGTTTTCTGTTGTTTCTTTTTCATTCCCCTCAGTAAGCGGCCGGCGGAACGAGATTACTTGGTCAACCAAAAATTACTAATACTATTGGTAGTAAGGATTTGATTAAATATTACCTCCGACACCGTGGTCTGCAATAATATTTCTAGAACTTGGTGCATATTCTAGGACCCCGTTTATACTATATGCATATTAATAAATCTAGTTTGTTAAAGCAATATTTATAATACATAAATATATTTTATAATCAAAAACAGGTTGTCAATTTAAATAAAAAGAAGAAAATAAGATATTTTCTGGTTCCAGCTTTCAATGTCCTACTTTTCTAATGTGTTTCAAAAACCTGTCATACATTTTTTCCCTTGGTTGTCCATAAAGACTGATTGTTTTTAAAGTCCATTAAAAAATAAATATTATTGAGTAAGAGTAAGAAATATATATATATAATACAAAATGAATAGCAACGAGGAGGATTATAGGACATTTCGTCAACGATTTTTTGTCCGCGCACCTGTTTTTTCCAGTAATTTACGTCCACGCATTTTTTCGGCACGGGAGTTTTGGTCCACGTGCCAGTTGAGACCCAAAGTTAATTGGCCCATATGTAAATATAAACGACAATTGCACACGACGTTTTTGAATGAAAATATATAATGTCTTGGAAGTATGAGGGTTTGCTTGTTTTTTTGTTTTGTCTGTTTCGTCCAACGGAGAATAATATATAGTTGAGAGTTTTGGTAAAAATGGGGGAGCGTCAATTCCATGAGACAAAATTCACTAAAACTCTCTACACCTTTTTGGTGTAACAGGACTTAACTATCTTTCTAGAAATTCCCACCTTGTTATACCTGAGCCAGATAAACCTCTATATTTGCCTCAGCTAAAGGCTCTTAGATTTTTCTTGTGTACGATACGTATCTTGATTTATTTTGCGAGGAAAGATCTGTACTTTTAAAGGATGCCTGTCGTTCTTTATACGTTCAATTTCGTATAATACTGTGCTACACCTCTGTTGTGAAATAGTTGCTTCAGGACCCGCCGCACGGCGGGCGGGCGGTCAGCGCGGAACGCGCATTGGCGCCTACAAACCTAAGTGAATACTTCAAGCATTGGGCAATGCGTGAAGTATCCACTTAGGTTTGTAGGCGCCAGTGAGCCTCTCGCGCTGGCAGCACGCCGCTCCGCTCTGTTAGGCTTTAATATTTAGTGTTTTTTAACTCATGATTTTGAAATGTTAGCACACACTATGCATTGATTATTCTCATTTAAATTGATGGTAAAAAAATATGTATCAATTTATCAAAGGAGAATAATAGTATAATGTGTGTTTTTTAAATATTGGTGGTTCCGTGTCATATTTAATGATTTCCAAAGTACTTTAATTTTTTCTTTAACATTTTGTGATTTTATTGTGATGCAGCGAGGTGTACGCACAACGAAACGCAAAACTAAATATTCACCAATGACAATTTAAAAAGACGATTCAAAAGGAGAAAGTAATAACATTTCATTTAGAAAATGAGCAACCATAATAACACCTCCTTCTCTCTCAATTTCTCATTTTTATATTGTCAATATAATTTTACACACCGACTAAAATATAACGCTTGGACCAAGTCACTGTTGCTTATTTGGCGTAAACTACTGGACAAAAAAAGTGCGCGGACAAAAAATCGTTGACAAAATGTCCTGAAACCACGAGAAGAGGAATTTCAGATAATTGATGTTTTGATACTGGTAACTTGACTTTAAATTAATCAAGGTTATTTGAGTGTTATTATTAAGCTGAACATGTTAGCATATCATAGATTTTTTCAGTCGGGCACATCCTGGTCTTGGAAGAATTTTTATTAATCAGGGCAGGTCTATTGTATTATTGAAAAGTCATAAATTTATTCAGCTGCAAACTATTCTAGTAAATTAAGCTCACTCTCAGAAGGAATGGAGGTTCACTTGCTGAATGCAGTGCAATACTAGACTGGTAAAAGGATGAATTAATGATTGGATCGCCTTGAAAAAGAACTCAGTAGACTCCAGTGGGCAATAGCAAAATTCTGCTTTCATTCATCTTGCCTTACTACATTTGATGATTATCATTTTTGGCTATATACATTGCTCAACTTGGTCAAAAAACTTATTTCATGAAAATTTAGCTCCTGAAATATTTGAGTTGAATTTAATAAAAAGGAACTGTTCATATTTAAGTTATAGAAGAAGAAAAAATCTTAAAATTTTCCGTATCTACAGCTATCGCTGTAATAATGAATTTAAGTCCAACTTTGGTGCAGTTCAAATTATTTCTGAGCTTTGATTTTTTTGGCAGGCTGATTGAGCTTTGAATCAATCTTATCTCATCATGCTTTAAAGCATGACTTTGTTTCTCCTGTTAAAATCAGCCAATTTTGTCACGGAATATCGCCTGAAAGCTCACCTTTATCAATGAACACTTTCTTAACAAATGAATTGTACCGACATTCAATTCGGTTTCCTCAATGTTCAACTATGATGACTTGAATTTTTGCTCAAAGTCACCCACTCAACTTACAGCAATAGCTCTAAAATGAAAAAAAAAAAAAAAAAAAAAAAAACTCACAACCCATGGAAATTCAGAAATAGGAGTTCCATTCTGTCAAAATGTTCAAGTACCTAGAACGCCTATCAGAGGTAATATGAACGAAAAGGTTTCCGAAAGGATGAGGCTCCTATAAATTCGACCCTTAGTGCATTACCTCTCGGTCAACTATGTTAATTTTATGTACCGAGAAAAGAGACGGAAATATGGTATTTTTTGTTTTTTTGGGATGCTATTCTTTCTGGGCCTCCTGGATACTTAAAAATTTTGATAGCATGGAAATGCTTACCCCTAGTCATGTATGAGTTTAATCTATTGCTTGGGGAGGGGGGCTTTTTGAACTAGGCGCAACTCAGAAAAAAATCAATAATTCAAGTTTCTTCAACCGAGATCCACGTAAAAGGAAGTATTAGAGAAACAAAGTTAAAATGATTGTAACTCTGCTCTGGATCACCATTTTCCCTGCGAGTCAAATCTGCGCCGAAAAAAGTATCACTAATGAGATGTCTGTATGTCGTGGCATTTTACGGTATTGTTAATTTTTCTTTGAGTGCATCTGTAGCGATATCATTCTCCGCGGCGTATCTCACTATTTCACAATTGAGTTTACTAAATAAAAAATAAGGAAGCATAGCTTGTGTAGTATTCAAATAATTAGGGTCGTTGGTTTTCATTCTAGATATTGAATCTTTCTTTTACTTTAAAGACGCTCCCTCCATTAAAGGAACATATTCTATCACCTCCGAATATATCCAAATTCAGCCACTTAGAGTCACAAAAACATCGAAGTAATAAAACAGGATTTATAATATAACATAACAGATCAAGAATCGTATCCTAACCCTATTTGATTCTGCTTCAATAATCGGCTTACGTGTTTAATTTGGTTTGTTCTTGCAATAATAAGCGTTTTACTTTTATCTGTGTGGTTCTGACTGAAGTTTTGCTTTAACATAGAATAGAGTGCTGAAGTTGATGCTAGAATTTAACTAGTTTTTGCTAACCGTTTGAAACCTACGTATCTGCCGATGCATTTGGACTCAAAATCAGGATGGTAAGTGATGTGATTTTTGAATTTCGACTGCACTGAAATGATTATCACAGTATAAATATACCCATGGTGGCCATGGTGGTGTTATTAAATACTGCAAATCTTTATTTCAGCAAGCAGATTGTTAAGCTAGAAACACTGAACTTTTTCTCTTTCTATTTCATAAATTCACGAGGACATTGACAAAATTAAGTGCGTTTGGTACCAGACTGAGATTTATCAATTCTGGAGATTTGTTCAACGAAAGAAATAAAAATAATAAAGATTACCCTCAAATGTGTTAAGCAGAAAGGAACCGAGTCACATCAGTTTTTGCCAAATTTAATACAGCAATTTAATTTTTTACATGAAAACAGTTGTGCGGATTTTTGTGCAAATTTTAAAGAATTTCCTGAACAGTATCAGACAAATTCCATAAACTTTTCAAAGGAATAAGCACACACATTTTCCAATAAAAAATTCAATTGCCCAGTTTTTGGCAATAGCCGATTTGGCCTGGTTCCTTTCTGCTAAACGCCGTCCGAATAACTATAAGTACCTAATGATAAAAGGCTTGCCTCTGAGAGGTTTTACTGCTTCCGTGAAAGTGTCAATTCAAATTTGGCGGCAAAAGCCGATGCAATGCCAGGCTGAGCTCTGTTGTTGAAACGTGAAGGCTGTAATCGATTTTTGTCCGTTCAGAGGCTCTTTACTTCTCGTTTCGTTCGTCAGAGCGCAGTGCGAGTATCTCGTGGCGGGCATCCTAGATTTCAGAGATGAGAGGTTCATTTGTTCGTCAATGCCACCGAAGACTTTTTTTTAAAAGTATATAATTATTCACTTTAAAGCATTAATAAATCAAGGAGGTACCAGATCGACATGGAAAATATAAGTGAGATAATACTTTATAACTCTTCACTTATTCATCGTTAAGTTTTATCTGGTGGCAGGTACATCAGATAGCTGAGCGGCTTATTTTTATGACTAGATAAATAAACTTCTGGACTTTAAAATAGAGTTTGCAGAAAATGTTAAATGGACATCACATTCAGTTATTCAAATGTTGACGAATGAAGTCGAAGAATGAGCTTCACTGATTGCAACGTCAAGAATCTCGACTTCGCGGTTTTGTTTTATGACAAGAAAAGGAACCAGTAGAACTTTTACTTGAAATTTCCCATGACTTGTCTTCACTTTTTGTATAATATGGATAGAAAATCCAAAGGAGATATTTTGGTGAGTTCTCTCTCCCCCCCCCCCTCTCTCTCTCTAAAAAAAATTAAATAAAATCGGAGATGTTTAACGTTGCAACGAAGTTCCGCATTCTTTGACTTCAGCCATCGACGTAAATTTTAGGATTTCCTCTCGTCATTTTCCATTAAAAACTCCTAGTGGAATTTTTAGAAGAAAGACACAAGATTTCAATAAAAATTCCGCATATGTACGGTGGCTGTAAGTATAAATGAACTATTCTGTCGCGCTGGAGAAAAACGCCGTTTGAAAATTTAAACGTTGCCAAATTTTTGCTGATAAAATTAAAATTATTCTGAAAACCTTGTATGTTTACTTTTAAAGTATCGAAGAGTTTTATTTGCCATTTCAAAAAGAGTTTCTACACTTTCTATACGAAAATAAAAATCAGAAGTTCCTCAAATAGGGATGCCACATAGTCCAACTACTGCCTTCAATTAAAAGTTCCTAATGCGTTTTTCAGTGAAAAAAGGGTTTCCGAGCTGAAGAAAAGCTCGAAACATAATTTTCTACGAAAATGAAGAGACTGAAAGTTCTAGGAACAAGAAGAAGGATTCTAAATGGCAATAAGTTTATGACGTCATATGAAGTGCCATCACGACCCACGATCCAATCAAACATCGCTGTGCCATTCTTATTCTAAGTTAGCAATTTTATTCAAAGAAAATAAATAAATAAAATGAATGAATATTTACTTTGAAGAAGTATGATATTGCAAGCGCGGCCAAGATACGTACATAAACCTCCCGTTACATAATTGGAACCTGAAATTGAATCAGGCGCACGGTGACCGATTCTTCATGAAACGCCACGAAATATGTTTTTCCGTGTAAAGTGGAATAAGATGAACTTTTGGCGAATTGAAAGATTTTTTCGCAGCTTAAATCATGTCAAATGAAAAACGGAACAATGCAAGTATTTTCATTTTTACACACTTTCCGAAAATGAATCGGACAAAGAATTCGGCAACAGTAAATACTTTAAATTAAAGTTGAAGCCGCCAGCAGAATGTCCATAAAAATGGTGTTACTCACGAGCATTCTGGCAATGGAATACAATGAAAAACAACTATCAGAATAATCGTGAGTAACACTAAATACTTTAATCCCACCAAGTAATTTATGAAAGACACTTGGACGACAGAATTCAAATAATCAAACGGTGTTTTTCTAGAGTATGGTAATCATGAAATGGACCGAGTTCATCACAAAAGAGCCAACCTACATTGAGTTGAAACTAAGAAAAAGAGGCTTAGAGTTGTATCCCTGCATAAGGCTCAATGTTGAAAATACTCTTTAACTCATCTTTTTACAGACTAAATTCTCTTTTTCGACTCTCAGTTTCTGGCAGGAGAACATGTACGGCTGGTGGAACTCAAAAACATTCTTAACTCAGTTTTTTCGAAAATGCGGGTTGGTTCCTTTCTGATAAACTCAGTCCAATTGTGTGCATTCATCGTAAGTTTGAGCACATCGTAAAATGATTGAAAAAAAAATCGAGCCACAAGCTAAAAATAAAATAAAAAAATAGTATTTACTACATAGAGATGAGAAATAATAAAAAACTTACAGGAAATAAAACTAGTTTCGACCGCCAACAACTGCGGTATCAGGGTGTCTACAAGTCCGGAAAGTCTGGAAATAGTACTGATTTTTTAAGGGCGGTCCGGAAGTACTAAAAAAGTGCGGAAATTCTGCAAGAAGGTCCGAAATTTTTGTCATTTTTGTTGGAATTTGAGAGAGAAATTCAAATTTTTGAAATTTTTCGAATTTCGTCAAATCAAGGTACTGAAAAAGTACTGAATATCTCTATTAAAGAGGTACTGAATTCCTCGGGAATGTACTGAAAAAGTACCGTAAAAGTACTGATTTTTGGACAGCCTGCTTTAGTAGACACCCTGGGTATTCTTCAGTGCAACCATCATCTCTATGCAGTTTTAAATATTATTTGTTTAATTTATTTTTGGCTTGTAGCTTTACTATTTTTTCAATAATTTTACCATGTTCTATGAAAGCCAGGCAAATTGGCATTAAAATGTATTTGAGCGCATCTTGGTGAACACGAAGCGATGACCTGTATTAATTTTGTTGCAGTTGTTCAGTTATCCTAGTATAAATCCTGTTAGTGCAATGTCAGGCGTGATTAGTCCGACGAATTTGAGCTTGTTTTCGACTCCAATCACCGTGACCTCCCCCCGGAGCAACCCCCGGCATCCCCCTCCGAGTTTGCCCCGGTGGAACCCGTCGGCGCCCTCCGGCTCGGCGCCGTTTATTAGCCTCGACGAAGACTACATGATGACGCCCCTTATTTCCGCAACTAGTGCTGACAACTCATCCACTGGACTAATGGATGATGGTAAGTCCGATATACCCTTCAAAATTTTCATTGCCAGTCAGAATAAGTCACTTGCGCCAGTCCTATACAGGGTGTCCCAAAAGTCCGCACCCCCCTCGTAACTTCTGAACGGTTAGAGATAGAAAAACGAAACTTTGGGAATGTTTCTATCTTAAAAGGGACCATCTTTTTGAGGGGTCAAAATCTTTGTCCCTCCCTCAGGGGGGCGGGGGGCCCCCAACTTTTTTTTAAAAATAGTAACCCCTATCTTGTAATACATCATTAGAAAAAACATAAAAAACTAAGAAATTTGGCGCAAATTGCAGATCAACATCTTGATTTTTGACCAAGTTATGATAGGTCAAAGGTCAAATTTGACCTATTTTCAAAAGTCATAACTCCGGCTCAAATCATCGTTCCGATTTTGGGGGGAGGTAATAGACGACTGAAGAAACTTAAAAACATTCTTAACTCAACGTTCCAATGTAAACTTGGTCCAAGTAGAATGGTGCTAGCCTGTTTGAGCTTGCATCGCAAGCCCGTCACGGCTGGGCAAGGGGCTGCGTCCCCTGGACCCCCGATCATGCGATTGACATTGATTTATATCAAGCATGTCCAATTGTCCAAGACTAAAAAAAAAATAGATCAAAAGTTCAGACAACCTGCCGAATTAGTTTTTCCGAACGGTTCCGGGTCGTTGCATTATACTTCAAATAATTAATTTGTGGATTAGTTTTAGCCGCGGTCAGATAATCTCGTGGGTTAAAACCCATTTGATGAGTTCTAAGTAACAAGAGCCTAAGCGGCACTACTTAATACCCATTATCTTCGTGGCAGACTAGTATAGCACCACAAGAAATGTGTCATTTCATATTTTTTCCTAATTTTACTAACCTCTTCCGAATGTTTTAAATATATTTTCTCGTGCAGTTTTATTGTTCAGCAAAACGTGTTTACGGATCTGGATCCTCGCACATTTTAAAATCAAACTCTTGGGTAATTTTTAAGACGATTTGAATAAAATCAATGAATAAATTACTCATGAATAATCAATTTTTTCCGGGTTTTCCTTATTTTGTCCAGAGAGTTGTTCGTCAATCAGGGTGGATGGCGCAAGGATCGCAATTTTGTGTCATGCCTCGCGCCATATTAATGACGGCGTTTCGATGCCGTCTTGGACTTGCACTCTTGCAGGATACTATAATCTGGGCTCATTGACGAGTGTGATCGGATGAGGTTTAAGCAGACCCCAAAAGCTATAGATGTCTGAGCGTGACCTCAGCTTAATATTTTAATGCAACTGCCTGTGCTAGACCCTCCCTCCTTCTCAATCTTATACACTGGAAAAAAAAAACCACATTGGATCTAGAGTCCAGACTCTTGAAAACATTGACAAGAAAAAGGTATCTTGATTCAATCAGATTTAAGCTTAGATCAAAAGGAAATCTGCTCAAATTAAGAGGCTTGGATCTTGATTTAAGCTTAAATCCGATTGAATCAAGAGTATTTTTTCTTGTCGATGTTTTTAAGAGTCTGGACTCTAGATCCAATGTGTTTTTTTTCCAGTGCACTTGTATTCATTTTATTTATTTTTTTTGTTGAACTTTTTGGTCTTTCCTCGTTTTGCGCAAAGATGAGTGGAAATTTGTTTTTGGGCGGGGGGCCCAAGCTAAGAGGAGGCCGCGTCCTTTGAGAGAGAATCCTGAAATCCTCTTATTGCTTGCTGTTGCGAAAATTTAGAAAAATCCATGATTTGCTCCTTATTATGGATAAGCCGTATTAAGCTCCGACTAAGGACATTACGGGAAAACAAATTTCATTAATGCAAAAAGTCTTGTTTTCACCCATAGAACACGCTCCTGCAGGGCAGTGACGATTCCAGCAAACTGGCAATACGGTCAATACTCCATTTAAGGCCTTTGAATATATCGATTCTTGGTAAGACAGGCTACCTCACCTAGAATCGATTGTTTTACATACACTGGAAAAAAAAAAAACACTTTGGATCTAGAGTCCAGACTCTTGAAAACATTGACAAGAAAAAGGACTCTTGATTCAATCAGATTTAAGCTTAAATCAAAAGGAAATCCACTCAAATTAAGAGGCTTGGTTCTTGATTTTAGCTTTAAATCTGATTGAATCAAGAGGATGTTTTCTTGTTGATGTTTTTAAGAGTCTGGACTCTAGATCCAATGTGTTTTTTTTCCAAAGTACGTTTAAATACAGGAAAAGCATTGTTGCCATTGTAGCCAACTTTTGAAGAATCGCCACTGCGGTCCTGGAACTAAGTGCATTGGTTAAGTGGATCGCATTTAGCAAAAAAGAACCCAAAATCTCCTAGAATAGCAAATAGCTTTGGCTTCCCGCCAAAAAATTGTTAAATTTTAAGGGAAAATAATTGAATAAATTAGATATTGTGCATGTATTAAGTATTTTTAAGAGAAAACAAGAAGTCGCACGATTTTGAAGACGCTGTAATCCAGAGGCGGATCCAGCAATTTGGCAACACCGGATTCCCTCCGTTTAAATCTATGTTAAATAATCGATTCTTGGCGGAGTACTTGGCCTCTCCAAGAATCGATACATTTCCACAGGTTTAAATGGAGAAAAACATTATTGCCAATTTGCTGGATCCGCCAATGCTGTAATCGCGCTGGTTCCTGTTTGCTAAATACGATCCAAGTGCAGTTTATCGTTTGACTGACAAGTGCGAAATCGATTGTTCACAGAGCGGTACTTCACAACTGTAGTGCACACTAGTGACGGAATGGACACGAGTCATTCTCTCGGAGGACCAGCTTCGAACGGCTCCAGTGGGAACCACACCCCTCCCTCCTCTCGATCCGGCCACTCGCCAGTTTCCACCCCCATCAAAACGCAGCCCCCATAGTCTGCACCCCCCTTACCGCTCTGAAGGCTCCGTGATTTTCAGCTGGGTCCCACCTGCTCTAACGTACTTTTGTAACTACTAGGACACAAGTATGAATACTAGATGAATTTCGTGCCAAAAGTTAGGTGTATTTTGTAACTTATTTTTACTTAAGTGAATTATT
This sequence comes from Bemisia tabaci, assembly GCF_918797505.1. NCBI lineage: Eukaryota > Metazoa > Arthropoda > Insecta > Hemiptera > Aleyrodidae > Bemisia > Bemisia tabaci. The sequence continues at coordinate 24,125,996 of NC_092798.1, read as the reverse complement.
TTCCTAGTTAAATTATCCAATTAGTTCCTTTTGTTCACTTGCTTTGTTTCAAAATATTTCTTATCTCCGAAGTCGCCGCTTGAAGCGGGGCTCTTTTTAGGTATCTCACAAAACTTTCGAGCGCCAAGGGCCGTATATTGTTTTCTTTCGTAAAACTTTAGGTTTTTTTCGCACATAAATTTCTTTGAAAAGTATTGAAGTTAATGAACCATAAACACGCCCAGAAAGGGTAACTAGCTAATTAAATCTCGCGTGTATGTTTTATTTTATTTTTTCCTATTGATTTTCTTCATTAGTGAGTATATTTCTAAGTTATAATTCTTGACGATGCAAAATCTTCATTTGATGAATGAATACGCGCAAGCAGTGGCGTAACGGGCGCCCCCGCAAACCCTGCTATGCAGGGGGGCCCAAGCGCCTAGGGAGCCCTCCGGGCCCTCGGCAGCCGAAATTTTGTTTTTCTCTGTCTCTTTGATGCTTAGCTTTGGTTTCAAACTTTGGGCCTTTACTTACCGAGATGGGGCTTTTTCCGCTGATTTTTATTGTTAGCTCAGGGTTTTTCATACTTCTTTTGGACTGTTTCTAACTTCTTTTTTGCTGAAGGGCCCCTGCCTTCCAATTTCCACTCAGTGATTACTAAAATTTTTCTCTTTATTGTCACTTTTCGTAGGTATTTCGGGCTTTGGGTGACCCATGAATGTAAGGGGCCCACAAGGCCCTTGGGGGCTCTTCGATTCTTGGGCCTGCATGGGCCCTTTTGTAGATCCTTGGGCCTGGCTGGGCCCCCGCCACCCTTTAGATCCTTGATCCTTTAGGGGCCCCATTTAATCGGGTACGGGATCCGGGACAGTGAGGGGAGAGGCATTCCAAGTCCAAGTCCGTGATTTGAAATTTCTCGGGCCAAAAAACGGGAAGGGGTGAGGGAAGTAGAGGGGCGGGAGGGGGGATGATTTTGGAATTTTATCGACATGGGGGGGGCCTAGAAAAAATTTTGCAGGGGGGCCCAGCGGAAGTCCGTTACGCCACTGCGCGCAAGTAATTGCGGGTCTGGTGATAGGTACGTTTATACATTTCTTTTTAAATTAGAAGATTGCTGAAATGTTTGATCTTACTTAATATACTTGAATTTATAGAAAAATTGGTTCTCAAAAGAATTCAAAAAGTCCTATCATTGCCAATCTTAGTCAATCAGCAAGTCGTTAAGTTTTAAAATTTTCGTTTTAAATTAATTTTTTCTACAACGGCAGGCATGTTAAATGATGAGTATCAAGTGACTCTTATTCAGGCCATTTCTTTTTTCGATTGCAACCGGAACGATGTGTACGGTTTTGTTGGTGAACTCTTGGAAGAAACCTTCATGCTAAGATTCAATGTCATCTTTTATACTATTAGACAGATACGCTATAAAAACTCTAAGCCGAATCGAGCTTGGTAAACCCCTCTAAATCGCAGTTCTTTTGAAACTCGTAGTCCAATTTCTATTTTTGACCCGGACTGAAAATCGTGCAGTGTTTCGAACCCTAATTGTGGCATAAGTTACCCTCTAAAAATTTCCTTGCCCAAATTATGGGTAACTTACAACATGGAGTATATGAGCGCACCGACATTGAAAAGCGGTCTCATGAATTAACTTCATTTACAGTGTTTCGTTCAAATCCCTGAACATGTCAGACAAGAGAAAGACTGATGTTATTGTAATAAATGAACAACAAGTAAAAAATGTGTGTTAGGTTATGTCACAACATGTTTGAACAAGTAATGTTATGAACAAAATCCATAATATTGCCTGAAGTTTGGTTCAACAAATTTAAACTTTCACTGGAAGGTCGCCCACTCACCCTACATTGTCTACCATTAGAGTGGCCTTGACCTATATTACTGAAATATTCAAAAGTGTTCAGCTTATTTGAGTTCATGTACCTGATCCTTAAGCAGATTTTCCCCCTTTTATAATTTAAGGCTTCTAAGACCTTGTAAGTATTGCATTTTTGCAATTTTATAGGAGTAATGATTTTTTCCTTGTTCCTTTGTTCCTTTGTTTTTAACTCTGCACTTTGTTTTCTATACATTATGTTGCCTACCAACTGGGGTTTGATTCTCAAACATAGTCCAACTGAAAATACGTTGTATAAAATTAATTGAGATCCCCTCCTCCGTAATACCATTTATGGCTGTTTACACCACCCGTAAACAGCAAAAATGCGGAGGTACAAACTATTTATGGGTGCCACTTTTTTCCATCCAACAACATAATAAAAAAAAAAATACTGACAAATATAATTGCCCTGACCCGTTCTCATCCGAATAATCTCTGTCTCCCTCAAAATGCTCCACTATATATTTTTTTTTCATTCGAATGCATCCATCCTAACTGTAATATTCCTTGCCGATGTTTGATTTTACTTGTATACATAATACATTTTTCCATGAAAATTGTGTCTGAAAATTTCAAATCTGGGTGATTTTTGGTTTAATTGTAAAAAATAATGTATCTTCAATACTCCTGCTATAGTAAAACTATAACCCTTTCCAACACAACTTTCAAAAAAATGAACGAATGAAAGTCATTGACAGAAAGGGTGATACCTAGTAATAAATAAATAAATAGCAGAATATATGTATTTTAAGGAAATCAAGTGTCAAAACATTTTACTCCGTCCATTTTGTAAAGAGCCACCTCACGCAATCTGCGTTTCGGAGAAAATGAATCAGTAAACCATTAAGAAAATGAGACTTTTCCTCATTGCTCATCCATTAAAATAATTCTCAGTCAATTCCTTTAAGAATGTCACTATCACGAAAGCTAAAGGCCAGGGGAAAACGAAGTAGAAGGGATGTAAAGAAACCCCAAGTGAACTCGCAGAAATTATTTATAGGGCTGCTGAGTTATTTCCTTAATCTCATCTTACAACTCCCTATTACTTTAAACATTAAGACAACAATTATTATAATATGTTAACTTACAAATTCTATGTAAAAATAATACGTAAACTTATACGTTGAACAAATTCTCATTTTTATTATTTCAGCTTTCTAGCTGCCTAAAAGCCAAAAATCAATTTCATCTCTTGAAAATGCAAGTTAATCCCGGCATGCCAACTGATTAATGTATTTGAAAAACATAATATCCCATTTATAATTGTTTTTTCTCCAGCTAAAATGTAAAACGAAATTGGGCATTGTGAAGAAGGCTGAATAAAAAGTTTTAGAATAACAGATATGGCATGTTTTTAACTACAAGACTCAAGTCTCTGAAGTTGATCCTCCATTGTAAAAGAAGTATTTTGAAACAATTGTATTTGAATAAAACTTATTTTATCCCAAGCTAGCATAATTCATTTAGCGGCTTTTGACATGGCATTCAATCTTTCATAATTTCTTAGCATGTACATTTAAACCATTGTATGACTTCTGGAAAAATAATTAATGCAATACCGCTACTTATTTTTATAAATTGTACAGTTTCATCAACATTTTTTTCACTCTATTTATGACATTGCTGTTATTTTTCTTTTTCCAGTAATATATAGTAGCTCCTTTTTTTGTTGGGTACATATGTCACAATGTTATTTGTGATTCAAATAGAAAATGTTGTTCTTTACTTAATTTTTCTTAGATAAATCACGATTGTTACTCTGCTGAATGCCTAGCCAGGTTCAGAATAGAATTATGAGTTTTGGGTTTTAAGTTATAGTTAATGTAACACTTTTTTATGTTTATTCGCCTCTTAAGTATCGATGAATAATAAATTTGATCAAATGAATTTGTTTAAAAAAGAAAAGAAATCATACAAAAGTTTTGAGATATTTTTCTTTTCCTTCTTTCCCCTTAAAGGGTTATAGGACATTTCGTCAACGATTTTTTGTCCGCGCACCTGTTTTTTCCAGTAATTTACGTCCACGCGTTTCTTCGGCACGGGAGTTTTGGTCCACGTGCCAGTTGAGGCCCAAAGTTAATTGGCTCACTTGTAAATACAAACGACCATTGCTCACGACTTTTTTGGATGAAAATGTATAATGTCTTGGAAGAATGAGGGTTTGCTTGTTTTTTTGTTTGTCTGTTTGGTCCAACGGAGAATAATATATAGTTGAGAGTTTTGGTAAAAATGGGGGAGCGTCAATTCCATGAGACAAAATTCACTAAAACTCTCTACACCTCTTTGATGTAACAGGACTTAATTATCTTTCAAGAAATTCCCACCTTGTTATACCTGAACCGGATAAACCTCTATATTTGCCTCAGCTAAAGGCTCTTAGATTTTTCTTGTGTACGATAAGTACCTTGATTTATTTTGCAAGGAAAGATCTGTACTTTTAAAGGATGCCTGTCATTCTTAATACGTTCAATTTTGTATAATACTGTGCAACATCGCTGTTGTGAAATAGTTGCTTCAGGCGCCGCCGCACGGCGGGCGGGCGGTCAGCGCAAAACGCGCATTGGCGCCTACAAACCTAAGTGGATACTTCAAGCATTGTGCAATGCGTGAAGTATCCACTTAGGTTTGTAGGCGCCAGTGAGCCTCTTGCGCTGGCAGTACGCCGCTCCGCTCTTTTAGGCTTTAATACCTACTTATACTCGCATCGTCAGCGTTTTTTAACTCATGATTTTGAAATGTTTGCACACTCTGCATTGATTATTCTCATATAAATTGATGGGCAAGAATTATGTATCAATTTATCAAAGGATAATAATATTATAATGTGTGTTTTTTAAATATTGGTGGCTCCATTTCAAATTTAATGTTATCCAAAGCACTTTAATTTTTTCTTTAACATTTTGTGCTTTTATTGCGCTGCAGCGAGGTGTACGCGCAACCAAACGCTCAAAATTTGACGTATTTGACTCAAAAAGATCGATGTACAAACAGGTTAAAAGTTAAAACTAAAGATTACGTGCTTCTTGGTTTTTTCCCTTATTTTATTCATTTTTGCAGTTTCTGTTGGCACAACTGCGGCTCGTTGAGATTAATGTCGCTTGAAAAGAGATTTGGAGAGTACATAATCTACTGAACGAGTGCAAACTGAATCAATTTTCAGATTAAGGAAGTTGTGTCTGACCAAGAGTGTCTACCACTTTTTTATCGAGTCTATAGTAGGACGGCATTTTCCTCGACCGGGGGTGGCTACCGCGCTACTGCCACTCTTGATTATATGTACATTACAGTAATTGGACACTCTGGATGCTACTTTCATTTACGTTCTCCTAGGAAATCCATTGTATCTATACATTTTCACCGGAAACCTGCACTTCTTTCCTGTTCCATACCAAATTCAGAAAATCCGCACTGAGGGAGAAAAATCATGCTATGTCAACCGCAGCACAAATTCAAATGCATCGGTCTAGCCGTTCGGCTCATGTAATCACTAATGGTGCATTCTCCGTGCTGTACACGGAGAAAAATACTTCGTGAATGGGACCCGAAATTGGGGTCATATGGATTTGAAGTTTTCGGCCCAGGCATCCGAAAACTTGAAATCCAGTTGCCGAAGTTCGGGCCAGACATCTGAAGCACTTCGGTATGTACCAGGACCTGAACCCTTTGGCATATACCGAAGTACCTCAGGCGTCTAACCCGAACTTCGGCAGGTAGATCTTAAGTTTTCGGATGCTTGATCCGAAAACTTCATAGATCCATATGACTTCAACTTCGGGTCCCACGCACGAAGTTTTTTTCTCCGTATAAGAGCCGCATGCTGCTCGGTTCTTACAACTATGCTTGGTTCATGTAACCGAACTTTTAAACCATAATGAACCGTAAAAAGAATTTGAATACATGAGTTGAAGAGTTGAAAGAGCCCAGTCACACAAACCGATGATAGGGTTACGCGATCCGAATAGTGCGGCTAATGTAGAACACTACACCTGGCATCAGAGACAATATATTTTAGATACCATGTGCTGCTATATTCCTCATAGTTGAAATGTCAATTTTGAAAATCAATACTCAAATCGTCGTTCCTCGGACGTAAGAGCGTACCCCAGAGGCGAATCCAGCAATTTGGCAACAACGGATTCCCTCCATTCAAACCTATGCTAAATAATCGATTCTCTTCGGAGAACCTGGCCCCTCCAAGAATCGATACTTTTCCATAGGTTTAAATTGAGGAAATCCGGTGTTGCCAAATTGCTGGATCCGCCAACGATCCCTATTCCCATATGAGCTCCGGAATGCATGGACTTATACGGAAGATCGGGCTCACGTGAAAATCGAGCTACGCCCTTACGTCAGAGAAGCGACGAGATTAGCCGAATAATGAATAATGACCAAAGAGGAGCAGTCCTAATCTAATTTCCCAAAACTCACCTGAAAAGTGCTAACGTGCTTCGTTAATATTTATAACAAGCAACACCCGCATCGATACCCCCAGGCGGACGTTCCAGCTTAAGCGATTGGAAGGGACTATTCGTCGTTTCCTCAGCGGAGGAACGGAACTACATTTCAATGTTGCCAAATTCCCCTCCAAAAAGTGCTTTTTTGCAAGAAAATCTTGGGAGAATCTTGTTTTAACTGAAATTTCCCTCGATATTTCTTTTGATCTCATGTCAAAATTAGCCAAATTTTGAAAAAATATTGTACAAGGTACAAGTTTTTGAAGCATCTAATCGTTTGATTCAATCTTGCAACCTCGAGTGTGACCTTCGTTCGTTTCTAAAATGATTGCCTCCAGGAACACTGTACCGAGTGTGTATGAGGGACTTGAAGAAAAAGGTTTAGGTGCAGGAAAGGTGAAAGGTTAGGAAAGGTGCAGTTTTTGTAAAAATTAAGCTATTAATGATTTCAAGTAAAACTACTTAGTCTTAATGCATATTTCTGTGAACATAATTTGCTCCCAAATTCCAATGTTTAAGCATCAAAAAGCCAGTTCGAAATTTCTTTCCTCCTCAACGATCCATGTAATTTCGAAACTTCAAACTCGTATTTCTCGAAGGAGCAAAAACTGCACTTATGCGCCTTGTCCTCCAAGCCCTTCATATGACCGATATTTTTTCCCCTCAGTGCGAGTTCTTTCAGTGCACCTGTACTTATCTTTGATGGCAGTAGACGCAGCGGGCCTACCTGTCCTAACGAGGGGTTTACCAGGGCTCCCAAATTTGCAGAGTTGATCCCTGTGAACAAATGGGGACGGAGTCCTCTGCCTCGCCACGATACGAAAATTGAGAAAATATTGTACAGATACGGTTCGAAAATAATTCAATTGTTTGGGTTGCTTATATTTTTAGTGCGAGACTTCTAAAATTATTGTCTCCGGAAACACTACGTACCATGCATATGATTACCGATATTTTTCTCCCCTCTGTGCGAGTTATTTCAGTGCGTCTTTACTTCTTTGATCGCAGTAAACGCAGCGGACATACCTGTCCTAACGGGGGGGGGGGGGGGGTCCAGAGATCCTAAATTTGCAGAATTGATCCCTGTTAATAAATGGGGACAGAGCCCCCCGCCACACCACGACAGGAAACTGCGTGAGACTCAATTGGTGGAAAAACCACCCCGCGGCTCAAAACCTGTTCTAATACGCCTTACCCTCCGAGCCCCTCATATTTTATGACCGATATTTTTCCCCCTCTGTGCGAGTCTTTCAGTGCATCTGTACTTCTAGACGCATTGGCCCTACCTGTCCTGACGAGGGGTTTTCCAGGGATCCCAAATTCGCAGCGTTGATCCCTGTGAATAAATGTGCACGGAGCCTCCCGCCACAGGACGACAGGAAAACGCAGGAGTCTCAGTTTGCAGAAAAACCACCCCGCGTCACAAAACCTGCTCTTATGCTGCCGTGCTAAGGAAGAACGCCGTATGAACATTCATGAGTTGCCAAATTTCCTTCGATAAAATGTTTATTTTTGAGGAAAGTTATGAATATTTGTCCTTGAAATTTTCAGAAACTTTAGGTAAAATTGCGAACAGCATTATCTGAAAAATTGGAAGAAAAATATTCGAAAATTTACGAGGAAATTCGCGTTTTATCAAAGGAAATTTGGCAACACCTAAAGGTTCATACGGCGTTTTTCCTTTAGCACAGCTGTATGCGCCTTGTCCTCCGAGCCTCTCATTTTACAACCGATATTTTTGCCTCCTCTGTGCGAGTTCTTTTAGTGCATATCGACGGTGAAACTACCAAACCACGTATATCGGTTTGCGACGTCGCAGACTTCCTGTCATACTTTATTTTTTAAATGAAAAACTTCTTAACATCCAGTCTTGAAAATTTCTGTGATTTTTCCTCTTTGTGCGGAGAAAATTCCGTGAAAATTTCAAGGAATGATATTGATTTGGTCTACTTCAAAAAAATAAAATGTGAGCGTAGATTTTTAAACACCGCAAACGAGATACGTGGTTTGGTAGTTTCACCGTCGATATACACGTACTCCTTTGATGGCAGTAGACGCTGTGGCCCTACCTGTCCTAACGAGGGGTTTTCCAGGGATCCCGAATTCGCAGCGTTGATCCCTGTGAATAAATGTGCACGGAGCCCCCCGCCAGAGGACGACAGGAAAACGTTAGAGTCTCAGTTGGCGGAAAAACCACTCCGCGTCACAAAACCTGCTCTTATGAGCCTTGTCCTCTGAGCCCCTCATATTTTATGACCGATATTTGGACCGCGTTTAACAGAAAGGAACCAAGCCACATCAGCTTTTGCCAAATTTAAGTGGGCACTTTAATTTTTTACGAGGAAACGTTTGTGCGGATTTTTTTTGAAAATTTTACGGAATTTGCTTCGCACTGTGGAGAAAATCCCCCGACATTTGCATGAAAATCTGCACAACCGTTTTCATGTAAAAAATTAAATTGCCCAGTTAAATTTGGCAATAGCTGATGTGGCTTGGTTCCCTTCTGTTTAACGCGGTCCATTTTTTCCCCCTCTGTGCGAGTTCTTTTAGTGCATCTGTACTCTTTTGATGGCGGTAGACGCAGTGGCCCTACCTGTTCTAACGAGGGGTTTTCCAAGGATCCCAAATTCGTGGAGTTGATCCCTGTGAATAAATGTGCACGGAGCCCCCCGTCACATCAGGACGACAGGAAAATGAGGGAGTCTCAGTTGGCGGAAAACCACCCCGCGTCATAAAAGTAAAACCTGCAGCTTTTATGCTAGGATTCGAACACACTACACATCCATGCTCCAGACTTTCAAATTTTCAGCGCCTCATATTTTATGACCGATATTTTTTACCCCTCTGTGCGAGTCTTTCAGTGCATCTGTAATTCTAGACGCAGTGGCCCTACCTGTCCTAACGAGGGGTTTTCCAAGGATCCCAAATTCGCGGAGTTGATCCCTGTGAATAAATGTGCACGGAGCCCCCCGCCAGAGGACGACAGGAAAACGCGGGAGTCTCAGTTGGCGGAAAAAGCACCCCGCGTCGCGTCGAGTCGCGTTGTCGGCGGGGGAGGGGGTGGCGGATCTTGCCCCCTCGGCGTGTGTCGGGCGTCGCTGCGCTCAGTGTTGCTTGGCGCTAACTGGTCGCGGTGGCTCGCCGATGCCGATCGGTGGCGTTTCCACGCGGCGCACGTGGTGTTCACCGTTCTTCCTTTCTTCTTCGCGGCCGACCGATCCAGGTTCCCCGGGGATTAATTTCGCGCCGAGCTGAGCCGCGTCTCGCCTCGCCGTTCGCGCGCTCATTGACGCGTCGACCCGACAACCCCATATCTGCATGCCGTTCGCTTTTCTCACCACTTGTTTGTCTTCCTTTCATCGCCCCGGTGAGCCGGTCTTCTGTCACCTCATATCGGAGCCTCTGATTTTAAAACCTGCCGAATCCGCCGACTGGACCGCGTTAAGCAGAGGGGAACCAAGCCACACTACTGCCGTGCAACGCAAAAACGTCGTAAACGCCATTTTACATTTTTTTGGAAACATTGTATGAAAGCAGACAAACCTGTGTTCCTTGCAACAATGTTTTTACAGAATTCTTTCGCAAATACTTTCAAAAACTTAACCTGAAAATTTGAGGTCCATATGTGAAACAGTTTTTATTTTATAAAGTGTAGTTCCAGAAAACGCGGGAAAATCTTGATGGATTTACGGCGTTCTTGTTTAGCACGGCAGGAGGGAACTGAGGCACATTCTGCCGTGCAACACAAACGCCGTAAACGTCATTTTACATTTTTTGGAAACAATGTACCATAGCAGAAAAACTTGTGTGCCTAGGGAAAATGTTTTTCCAGAATTCTTTCTCAAATACTTTCAAGAACTTAACCTGAAAATTTGAGGTGCATGTGTAAAACAGTTTTTATTTTATAAAGTGTAGTTCCAAAAAACGAGGGAAAATCTTGATTGATTCACGGCGTCCTTGCTTAGCACGGCAGATTAGCTGTAGCCAAATCTAATTGGGCAGTTTAGTTTTCTACATGAAAACGATTGTGCGGATTTTTGTGCGAATTTCAGTGAAATTTCTGCATAGTACGATGCAAATTCAAAGGACATTTTCAAAGGAATCCACACAAACGTTCTCTTGTTAAAAATTGAATTGCCCAGTTAAATTTGGCGATAGCTAATGGGGCTTGGTTCCTTTCTGCTTAACACGGTCCAATTAAAAAAATATATAGGGGTAAAAACTAGGTTAAATAGTTTATAAATTAAACAAAGATTTTCAAACGGTAAAAAAAGAAAAAAAAAACCCTTTTCTAGTGTATTTCTGTATTTGAGTAGAAGAACTGTAAAGTTACATAATCCAAGTAACAACAGATGGATTCAGTCCCTTCTTCCGAATGGCCCCTCACGTAAGCTTGATGTACTTCCAGTTAAAATCACCATCGATTTTCTCCCTTAGTTCAGTATTTGAATAGCTGCCAGGCTGCCTTAGAGCCAAACTGATCAAAAGTATGGCAATTGCACTTGAAGCCACTGACTGTTTGACCTCATGTTAATTGACCTTTTTTGCCGTGAGATTTTTCGATCGATTTCAAGACGTCAACAATTGACCTGCGGGGTGTAGCTAAAATGAAAGCCTGGGAGGTAAGTGACATTGTTTAGGAAAAATTGCGGGATCGGTGATTCTGAGCAAAATCTATTTTAAAAATACACTCAGCAACAAGATTGACCAGAAAAAATTGAAAGTTCAGCTTTAAAATTTTGATATAAACTTTTCATGAGTCTCTTAAGACTCTAACTCTGAACTCGATTTCTTTCAATCTCAATAAAGTGCTGTTCGCCTTTTTCATCCACCGGAGAAATTCTTGTTTTCTTTCTTTTAATTCTTTTCAGATCATCCTGATAATACTTTTTACTTATCCAAATGATAGGTTTTAAACATATAGGTTTGATAGGTTCTGAATGCAATCGCAAGTTTAAATTTCTTCTTCAACATATAATAAGACACCAAACTCATCAAGACTTTTGTGAATTGACTGGTAAGGGAATCATGCGTTTTACATTGAATCGACATTGTTGAAGGAAATGCATTATGTAGATTTATGTGTGCGATGTCCTGCTCGGCTAAGAATGGATGTTGTTATAGTACATATTCTACAGAATCTCTCGGAGATCATTAATTCAGATTCTAAGTTTCATTCGACTATCTTGTGCTTGAGGCTTGTAAAATTTCTACAGTGAGTTCGAACAAAAAAATACATAACAAATTTCACCAAAATTCTACCCCCAACTTAATTTTCTGAAAACGTAGACTGTGCATCTTTTACAATCAGAGGCTCCGTTATCTACAATACAAGTACTAAAGACATCATGTTTTTGGTCCTCATTTTATCAAAATGGTCAATTAAAGGTTTTGTCCTGCGTCCTGGTAGTAGAATCGATTGAAGTCTTCTTCAGAGAGTAAAAGTATGAAAACGTCAAGCAGGCCTCTGAAATTTACTTCTTTCATCAGCACTTAGACGATGGAACGAAAGAGCTCGTCATAGACATCTTGAAGCTAGAATAGCAAGTATCTCTCTCTGCAACGCAGCTACTGCCATAATTTGAGGGGTGGTATTGCATGGTATTTCTACGAATTATTATGAAGAATGTGACTTTTATCCTCTCATTTTAATGATATTCATTGAAAATTTTATGGCAAGATGTCAAGTGATATGTTCTTGAAAAATTCATATGAGTATAAATGTGCAGAAATTTAGGAATTTCGCAATCTAAATCAGGAGTTTACGGTCAATATGTAAAATATTTTTACCGGGAAGAAAAAGGTAGTTCCTTTCAAAGATTTTCCCTCAGGCCTTTTTAATTATGTTCTTGGATATTCATCTTGCAATTTTTGCAATGGTTTTTGAAAGTTCTAATTTTCCCTCCTCTTTTTCAGACCTTTTAATGAGCACTTCCACATGATATTTTACAGCCTTCCTCATCTTTTCTTGTTTCTTTTTCTGCCCTATTTCACATTTAATTTTTACTCTCATGTCAATAACTCAACACACATCAATGATCACTTTTAATTATTTTTCCATTCATCTTATTTGATTTTTTCCAAAAGCGCGCATTGCATACATTTTGCGAACAATTTGTAAACAAAGATATGTAGTGGATACTACACTGATTGTAAACCAAGGGCAATAAGGGGGAGACAAGTTTCATGACTCAAATTTTTTCCTGAATTTCGAACTTTCAATCAGTGGTTTCCCCCAAACAGTTTTAAGTGTTTCTCTTCTTCTCGTGGCTCGTGTGTTTAATTCTTCATCCTGGATACTGCTAGAATGGTCCCGCCGTAAAACTTACCTATTCGACTGCCATCGACACAGGTAATTTAAGAACCATTTATAAATATGATTAAAATTAAGTATTATAGTGTTAATCATCTGTAAAGCTTCATTCGGTGTTGGATATAGTTTTTAAAAAGCCCGAGAGTAATTTTATTGAATCTTAATTAAATAATTTAAAAGTATAAAACGAAATACCATCGAGAATAAGACACTTGAAATTTTGTTTGAATGAAATTTTGAATGTGTGTCCTCGAGCTCAAAAATAAGCACAACAGAAATGTATCATTAACGTTCCGCTTACAGTTCGTCGTGCATGACTTGAAATCCACGTGTATCGGGTCAATAAAAAATCTCCCTCATTTTCTGAGGGAGATCAGGAAACTTTCAGGACAGAGACTTGCGGGTTTAAACACGCGGGTTTGAACCCTTCGTATGTATCACGTTCGTTCAATAGAGAAACCTGGAGTCAACTCAAATCACAGCACTTCTTGCGTGCGACAAACCTATTGACTTTGCGTGGGAAAAGCTACTCATTCTCTAATGTCTAGTTTTGTTGGTAAATTTATTCTTACCATTAAAAGTGAAACTATTTGTAAAAAAAGTACGAAAAATGCCATGAAATTGAAGTATACCCAATATCGTTAAATGAAACGGGGGTTATCTAAGGTTACATCGCCTCGCCGGTCGGCGCAAAATTTACATGAGCGCCTACATGACTGCAGGAAGACTTCACGCATTACGCCAAACACAGTGCGGTCGCCGGTCGGCGCGGAAAGCATATTAGCGCCTACAAGAGTGCAGGAATACTTCACGCATTGCGCCTTACTCAGTGCGGTCGCTGGTTGTCGCAAAACCCATATTAGCGCCTACAAGAGTGCAGGAATACTTCACGCATTGCGCTGAACACAGTGCGGTTGCCGCGCCAAGTTGCAGGAGCGCGATATAGAGGGGTCAAAATAAGACTCTTCATTAGTTTCAAATAAATTGATTTACTAAAATGTTCGTCTCCATTTCTACAAGAACATCAATCGTCTCCTCTTCCATGCTTGACGTATGAGAAATCAGGTTTTACCCAACCAGATTATTGCTAAACAATTTTCCATGTTTCTACGTTCGCATGCATCGTACAAACTAAAAGGCCTCGGTAATTGAGTTTCGGCATAATATAATTTCAACAGAATGGCAAAACGACAGGATAGTTCCGGGTAAATGGGAAAATTTCGGGAATTTTGACGCATGCATGATTTTGAGCGTTAATTTTCGAAAAAAGATGATGGATACATAATGTAGTCAAAGCCGGCTTAAGGCATCATTAAACGAAAGTGTATATGCAAGCACATGTACCTAAACAAAGAGTGCAATTAATCATTTTTGGGATATCACGGGTGGCTAGCTGTGTTGCCAAGTTCTCGTAATTTAATCAATTGAAATTTATTGGCATACCGCGCCGAGTGACGCGTGGAGCTCTTTCGAGATTGGAACTTTAAGGAAAATTTAATCTTAAAAGTAAAGTTTATGAGGTTGGTGGGGGAGGGCCATGCTTTTGAGAATGAGGAGTCCTAAAGTGAGATATCATTCCCATCTGTCAGATATTCGTCAAAATCGAGTTTTTCACGATTTCATGACTCGACTTGGAAAATTTTTAATGCATTCATTGTACTTTAAGGAAAATTTTCTTTTAAGGAAGATTCTCAAACCCCCGGTAAAAATTGGCAGTAGAATGTGTGTTCCAAAATACTATAGACCTAAAGCCGGCTGTAAGATTTCCAATAGCTTCTGTAGCCGGCTGTACAATTTCTTATAGCCTTTTATAGCCGATGGCGATTTAGCAACAGCCAGACGATGAAGTTTATGCTAAACGTTACTAAATACGGATACTAGGACTTAGTTAGTTTTTGGACTACCGCTCTCTTTTTGTGCCGTAGTATCTTGATTTATTTTGCGAGGAAAGCTCCGTACTTTTTAAACGTACTTTACTTGGCGCCTACAAACCTAGCAGGGATACTTTACGCATTGCGCAATGCGTGAAGTATCCCTGTTAGGTTTGTAGGCGCCAGTGCGTCGCCGCTCCGCTTTATATTAGGCTCTAATATTTAATCTCGCGGAGTCAGCGTTTTTCAACTTATGATTTTGAAATGTTTGCACACTCTGTATGACCATCTCATTTTAATTGATGAAAAAACAATATGTTTTAAAGGAAAATATAATGTGTGTTTTGTAAATATTAAGGTAGTTCCGCATCAAACTTAATGATTTCCAAAGCACACGAATTTCTACACAATTTCTTACAGCCCTTTATAGCCAATGGCGATAAAGTGTAAAGCCCGGCGATAGGAACTATAGCCCGACTGTATACTTTTTTATAGCTTCGCATGGCCCGGCTATATGATTTGCTTCGCTTTCTACAGCCAGCTATATGATTTTCAATAGCCTTCTTTAGTCGGCCATAAGAACTCCTATGGTATTTTGAAACGCAGATCGTATCGCCAATTTTTACCAGGGTCACTCAGAATCAACCATCACACACTGTAAGATTCCTCACATGTCACATGTTTTTTCCATGGAATGAAAGATACAGAAGGCAAGGCAAGTGAATTAAGAGAAAAAACTTTCGAACCCTTTTAATTAATTAACAGAAATGTGGTAGGTAGAAGTATGTGATTCATTTCAAACTTTAGATTGGTACGATTATTCGTAATGACCCTTTCACGACCATAATTGCTTTGCGCATCGTTTTGCAATCTACTTGGCAACAGAGATCTTATACACTCGCCAGAAGACCTCAGCATTTAATTTTGCCCAGTCAGACATCCATTTGTTGATGAATGGGACGCCATAGGATTAGCAAAAGATTATGGGCTTCTCTATCAATTCGAGAGAGCTAAATTAGCTGTGGTGATTTTACCCGTGCGAGCGTTGCTCCAAAATCGATAAGAAATTATTTGAAATTCTCTCTGTTGCTTCCGTCAGTTAGAAGAGAGTTTAGGTATTTCAGCTTTTTTTATTGTTTTTTTATCACAAATATTCTTGCAATTCATGCTAAATTTTACCTATAGAATACATTTTAACTAATTAAATTTATGACCTTCCTCTTTTTATATATTTGAATTTTCTGCACAAACGTGTGCAAAAATTGTTTGAATAAATGATGATGTAAGTAATCTTCAATCTATTTTTAGACATTTCTTTTTTCATTCTTCTGTCCGAACTCGAATTCTATGTGTTGCTTTATAACGTCTCTCCTATATATCAAATTAGGTACTTCAGAATTAAACGGTATACAAAGCCATTTTATTCTACATAAAGGAATCTTATTGAAAGTTTACCTAAACATTATCCCTCTTAAGAACATTGTTGACTTTTATCAAAATTTCTCGTTATACCATAAATTTACGAATCAAAATTAAAGAAATTAATTCAGGATTTCTTATACCACACGTGTGCCTGATGGAAAATTTTTCTACAACTGGATGACTGATTTTAATCATTCTTGCGGTCAAACTACGTCACATTGATTAATTTTCGCTTAGTTTATTTTTTCGAGAGAAAAATAATACAAACTCTAGCTTGAAATGGCTTAAGGATATTTTCGTTTAATCCTAGGTATTACAGAGCGTGTTAATACGGCATTATGTAGCCTACTCTTCGCGATTAAAAAATGAACCATGCAAAGGAACTAGGCAACATGCAATGTACTCAGGCTAACTCTCGTCCAATCCGTCCAGTTCAGTGTCATCAAACTTTACAACCACCTGATTAATATACGTACCACTTGATTTTGCCCTGAACTTTTATTTTCAGCTTTTTCAAACCTATTCGACCAATTATGTTCAACCACTAAATGTCTATTGAACACTTAATTCGGTGAAAGGCACAGGATACCAGCGATTCCGATGCAACCGCACTGGGAAAGCGTGAAAGGGACAGATTAAGGAACTTAAATAAGAATCATGCGAAGGAGTTAGACAACATGCAATGCACTCAGGCTAACTCTGGTCCAATCCGCCCAGTTCAGTGTCATCAAACTTTACAACCACCTGATTAATATACGCACCACTTGATTTTGCCCTGAACTTTTATTTTCAGCTTTTTTAAACCTATTCGACCAATTATGTTCAACCACTAAATGTCTATTGAACACTTAATTCGGTGAAAGGCACAGGATAACAGCGATTCAGATGCAACCGCACTGGGAAAGCGTGAAAGGGACAGATTAAGGAACTTAAATAAGAATCATGCAAAGGAGTTAGGCAACATGCAATGCACTCAGGCTAACTCTGGTCCAATCCGTCCAGTTCAGTGTCATCAAACTTTACAACCAATTGATTAATATACGTACCACTTGATTTTGCCCTGAACTTTTATTTTCAGCTTTTTTAAACCTATCCGACCAATTATGTTCAACCACTAAATGGCTATTGAACACTTCGAATTCGGTGAAAGGCACAGGATAACAGCGATGCGGATGCAACCGCACTGGAAGAGAGTGAAAGGAACAGATTAAGGAACTTAAGCTGCAAAACAAATCGAGAGTTTGTCTGCGGTAGTTTTCACCGAAAAGACGCTGCCGGTGGCGACGCACAGTGGTACGAGTTCATTAGAGAAGTCGGACATGAAAGTTTTGACTAAAACTGCAAATTTAGGTGTTCATATCGTCACATTTTAGGTTTCAAGGGGTGGTCCTGGAAGAAAATTTCACGAGGAAACCAATGGAACCATTTTTAGAACCTCAAAGTTTTGTATGAACGGAGTTATAAGCGTTTAAAGTTTTCAAATTTTGTCCGACCTCTCCTATTGACTCGAACCACTGTGCGACGTCTCAAATTTGGAGTGCGCCCGGCTGAGAAATATTAGCTCAACTTGCGCCAAGGGTTGCCTGCCGATCGCGGGTCTCCTTTTTTAATCACATGGAAACAAATCGGAATTAATTAAACGCTTCTCTCCGGACTCTTTCGGCGGAAACCGAGGTTCCAAATTGGTTCCCACCCCCTCCTCCAAACCCACCCCTACCTCATCTCCCGCCCCCACCCCTCCGCCTTTTCCTTCAACTTCCCAGAGATGTTCTTACCGTTTCGCCGCTAGGGATTAACCCAGGGCTGCCGTGATATCCCTGATACCACCGTCTGGATCCCTCCAACGAGAAACATGCAAATTTGGTGTGAGATTTGACAACCGTGGATCACCTGCTATACGTTGCTTCGTCTGTCCTTCGCTTTTACTGTTTCTCTGACTTAGACACTCCACAGTTGCCGTCGCTCTTTACTTAGTTAAATTTGCGATTTCCACGAAATCCGGGTTTGCCGGAACTTTAAAATCGTCTCTAGTCGTCTGGTAGAAAACGTGACACTTGGCTTAAATGGTTTTGTTCACAACCCGATTGAATCGTAATATTGCAATATTGCAATATTATATCGAATTGCAAGAAAATTTGAAATCAAATTGATGAATGACACATTATTGCATTATCTATATCTATAAATATGTTTAGTTTGCCGTGCTAAAGGAGAGTGCCGTATGAGGCTTCAAATGTTGCCAAATCTCCTTTGATAACTTACGACTTTTTAGATAAAATTTGTATTTTTCCTCCAATGTTTCAAGAATTCAATTCGCGTTCGGATCTATTTCATCTGAAAAATTCGAGGAAAAGTAGTAAAAACTCTCCTGAAAAATAAATATTTTACAGGCGGAAATTTTGCAACCCTCGAGTGTTGACTCTGCATTTTTCATCGGAGCAACAGTAGCAGTGGTCTGCAAAAAAGATCGTAATCCATGTTGGGTGATTTTGAGTCACTGTATTGTATTATCACCTTGCCCATTTAAATATTTCTTTAATGTATTGGGCGAAAATCAGGCTGTAAGTTCTGATGCGTTGAAGTCAGTAAGCTTATGGCCTTTATGTGTATAGAAGGTTTTTATGGTTGTAGTGGCATTATTGACTTAAATTCACGATCATCCTTGCAGACCGTCATTGCTTGTGGCATACTTATGGACAGGTCAATACTTCAAAAACGTACCCTATTATTTTCACCGATTTTCCAACAACTTCACGGTATTTTTAATTCAGCGCAGACATCGTGAATCTAAATTCAGGCCGTGCACAAACACACTAAAATGATTATGATAACACTAAAAAAAAGTAAAAATTAAAAGAGTATTGCATCAATCTTCAAACTCCCACCTTGTGGAGAAACCGCAAAAAATGCAATGGAACAACAATATAATTTCACAGATAGTAATCCATGATAACTGTCAAAAACCAAAAGCAAAAACATCTAGGGGTTTTTTTAACGACTCAAATGTCTGAAATTATTTCTCACAATTGAATCAAACCTAGTGTTGAGTATACGAAAGAAGTAAGTAATGTTCTCCGGACCAGTGATGTGGCGTGAATGATCGATTATCGATATTTTTCCATTTGAGGCTATGGTAAAGAATCGATTATTAAGGTGTTCGTTGCGAACACCCTGTTCATCGATCCTTTTACATAAGGTTAAATGACAGATCATTCGATATATCGCAAAGCGCGCCACGCCACTGCCGGACTTTATTGATCATTCACATGCGCAAACTTTCGGATGCACCTTCATAAAAAAATTGAAATGGCTTTCCAATAGTTTGTGCCTCCGGTTGGTGACAATAAGCATTATGACTCCGCAGGGATTCTACCCCGTAAAAAAACGGGATAGATATTCCTCTTCGTGGAACCGAAGTTATTTTATAGGTACCATAATTTTATAGCCCATTTGTCAGTAAACTAGCAGTGTATGCGATTATGATTTACCTCGTTTTTGCTATCTCTGGGAAGCAAGGGTGTTTGTTTTCACGCCTGTGAATGTGAAGTGCACATTTTTCAATTACTCAAAGAATTCCTTTGAATCAAAGACAAAAGAATTTAAATGAAAAATGCTTCATCCATAAAAATAAATTGCAATCTGCGAGGCTTTTGAAGCAGCGAGGAGAGATTCCATAAAATTTACTCGTTAATCTTGTTCTCATGAGTGCTTGGAGAGTGGAAAGTAACTGCTCTCAATTGGACTACATTTTGCAGTAAGGAACTACTACTTCTATCTGTAAAAGCATCTATCTGCATAGATTACTAACTGGCATTTATGTTGTTCCTAAAATGAGCTAGAAATAGTAGTTCCTAGTTGCAAAATTTTGTCCTACTGGAACGATTCGACCATTAGAGGTCCCCTGTCGTGAGAGGTGGAGTCTCAGGATAGCGTGGGATATTCCCTTCATCACAGCCTCAACCTTGAGAGGTTTTTTTGAGCTTTGGAGTTCATTTAAGAAAACGCCAGTGGCACTATCGTGTTTCTTGTAAAATTTTACGCAAGAAAAATTACTTTATTTGCAAATTACTCACATATCCATGAGCTCCATTTAAGTTGATCAAAAAGTAAGGGCGCCTCTTAATTCCGATAGGCAGCACTCGACAATGGGATCGATGTCCCGTTTTGATCGGCTCATATTGATTACTTGATGGTGGAAATATTCTACAGGGTGATCCAGGGTTAAACGGCCAGACTGCAGGAGCACGTTCTATGGGTCAAAATAAGACTTTTTTGTCGTAAGTTTTTCCAAAAGTGCCCCCAGTCGGAGCTACGCCCATCCCCCCCCCCCCAGAAAAAAAAAAAAATTCGGAAAGTAAATCGTGTTTTCTGAATTTTGACGACTTTTTTTTAAACAAACCGTCTTTTTCCTGTATTTTTATGTTCTGAATTCATACATGATCTAAACAAATCGAAATCCCAATTGTAGGAGGGGGTTTGGGGGTGTTTCGACTCCTACAGTCTGGCCGTTTAACCCTGGATCGCCCTGTATAGCTTGGAAGTTCCGCAGAGTAGAGAGTATGAGAAACTAAGCGACGACGCAGGAGACCACACTTGGCATGCAAATCGGGGGTAATACGGCTAATTGTGGCCTTGGTGTCAGGTGAGCGAGAGACCTTCCGGGTCACCGGATACCCGATTAATAATTGGCCGAAATTGGCGAGTGCAAGTTTACGGACGCGCGACTTCCAACCAGCGGCGTGGCGTGCTTTGCGATGTATCGATTTAACTGCCATCAAACTTTCGGAAAAGGATCGATAAACAAGGTGTTTGCAAGGAACACCTTGATAATCGATTCTTTATCATGGCCTCAAAGTGGGAAAATATCGATAATCGATCACTTAAGCATCGCCACTGGTTTCAACCCCTCCTTTCCGGTATACATCACTCCGTTCCCGGGGGTGAATTGCAGTTTGCAGTCCTCGCGAATCGCCCTGCAACTCTGTTACTCCGCCAAGGCGCTGATTTGAATTATCGGTGCCCGGCAGTGCGCATAGATTTTCCTCCTTCGATGGACCAATGGACCTCGTCATCGTCATCTTCCGGCCAAAGTATGACAAGCGCCGTGCGACGTTTCAAAATTTCCGCCGCCATTTTATTTTTACGGAGAAATTTCTAGTTGAGCCTATTTGAGAATTTCACGGAATTTTATCGGCAGCACAAAGAAAATTCAGTGAAATTTTTGGACAGCTCCGTTGCACAATTTCTCTGTAAAGAATAAAATGGCGGCGGAATTTTTTTCAACATCACATGGTGCTTGTGATACTTTGGCCGGAAGATGACGAATATTACCCCGCTAAACCAACGTGCTCACCAGATCTCCTTCTCTAAGGAATAATTCCGTATGAATATTTGAAGACGCTAAATTTTTGCCGTTTAAATAACTATTTTTGAGAAAGGTTATACAATTGATTTCGTTTAATTTTGGACTCTTGTTTATCGAGACAGCCGCCTCATTGTGACGAATTCGCCCGAGGCTAAATATTTTGCACAGTAGCAATTAAAAAAAAAATAGAGCGGAGCCTTGAGAGCTCACGCCTCGCACCGATAGCGCCTTCAAATTTGGAGACGCAACACGGACATCCATCGAGTACGAATAGTTGTATCTCTGCGCCGTCATCAATGCGCGTTGTAGTGCCTCTATTTTTTTTAAATTGGAGAAAAGTTAAGGTAAAGTTTGCGCTGAATATGGGATGGTGTGTTCGAATAATGGTAAAAAAAAAAAAAAAAAAAAAAAAAAAAAAAAAAAAAAAAAAAAAAAAAAAAAAAAATCAAACCGAATTATGGGTATCTTTACTCAGAATATTTCTTTTATCATATTCGAACGATTGAGAAGTAAACATACTCTTGATCGACGAAAAGCCGAGTTCTTAGTCAAAGAAGCCAAAGTCGTCGTCTCACTAGTCATACATGATAAATTTCTGATGCCTTAAAATCGTCTTTTCAAACGCTGCAGAAGCAAAAAACTAATCCACGAGAAAAAACCTAAGATTTATGCTGCCGTACTAAGGAGAAACGCCGTATGAGCCATCAGACGTTGCCAAATTCTCTTCGACAAATCACAAATTGTCCTAAAAATTTGAGAATATTTCTATTCCCGTTTTCAGAGAATTTTGCTCGTAATTATCTAAAACATCTGAAAATTTCAAGGAAAAACATGCATAATTTTCTTATAAACAAATATTTTCTGAAAGGAAATGTAGCAAAATTTGAATGCTCTTAGCGGGTTTTCTTAGCACGGCAGTATAAAAAGGCGACTGCACTGGGAAAAAAACACACCTTGGATCTAAAGTCCAGACTCTTGAAAACATCGACAAGAAAAAATAGTCTTGATTCAATCGGATTTTTGCTTAAATCAAGAACCAAGCCTCTTAATTTGAGCGGATTTCCTTTCGATTTAAGCTTAAATCTGATTGAATCAAGAGTCCTTTTTCTTGTCAATGTTCCCAAGAGTCTGGACTCTAGATCCAATGTGTTTTTTTTTCCAGTTTAGTGATCTCATAAACCAATAACGTAAAAGTGACAACATCCATCGGCACTCTTGACACGAAATCCAGTCGCCCGACGGATAGGTTCCGTTGAATCCGATCCACTTCACAGTGAAAACATTTTCCCGGAGCGTTTCGGTGGAAACGCGCGCCAGGCCAACGGCGCGACGCCGATGACGTCAAGGATGCTGATGATCCAACGCGGTTTCTGACAGATCCAACCCGTCCGTTCGTCCCCCTGCCGACAGCACTTCGGAAATGCATGACGCGCATAAAAATTACCGTTCCCGAAGTAATATCCCCCGTCCGCGGGTGCGGGGCGCGGGGGTGGGGCGGGGTCGGAAAAAGTTAGATAATAGCGAGGACAATCAATCGAACTTTTCAGGAGCAGAGTCGTTAGGAGCGACCGAGTCGTCACGAGAGCCCGCCCTCTCCGGCTCGAAAACTCGAGCGGCGCGGCGCCGCGGCGCTCGTAAAAGAATACGGCCGAGCGAGTGAAGTGCTTCGGATCGCTAGGATTCGGGGATGAGCTTCGGATTCAGCCCCCCGCTAATTGTTACCGATCGTCCTCCGCGTTTCTGTTGTTAACCTTTCGGCAAACATCGGAATCCTCGCGTTAACAGATCCGACTTATTTGCATTTACACGCCCTAAAATCAACGACCGCTGCTTATCCACTTGATGCGCAACTTTTTGTCGACTATAGCCATTCCTATTTTTAATCTGTTTCTTTCCTTTAGTTCTAGTTGATTCGGACAATTTTGTTCTAGCTAATTCACTTGTTACTCTAGTGCATATTCAACCTGAATGGTACACTGGAAAAAAAAAACTCCGACCGTGGAAGCCGCAATCACGGGCTTTATAGACATACCGTCCGTTCCGGGCTCAAAGGCCAAAAATTCCGGCTGCTGGAGGCGTAGCTTCGATTGCTCCTTGTTCAGAGGCCGAAGAAAAAAAAAGTCGTACAAAAAATATGTTCTAAAAGAAGATCTATCCAAACGGAATTTTGGGCTTTCATGCCCAAAATATTGAAACATTTGACACCACTGTTTTGTCACGTTTGGAGTATGATTTCATTGATATGGTTAAACATATAGGAGAGGTTGAGAGTAAACTGAGTTGGCTTGCTTGCGATGCGACGGTGAAACTTCCAAACCACATCCGAGATCACAGTTCAGATCTCGTATCTTCAGTTGGTGACGTCGCAAACTTCTTGTGCTAGGTACTCTCTTCTTCAATGGAGAACTTATCAACGTCAATTCTTAAAAATTGCCGTGAATTTTCTCCTCTATGTGAAGGGAATTCTGAAAAAACTTCAAGAAATGATATCAATTTGTTCATCTTCAAACATTAAAGTATAAGTGGACACCACAAACGATATAGTTGATTTGGTAGCTCCATTGTCAATGTTTACTCACCAAAAGTTCACGCAGAATACTTTCCAATTCTTGAGAAACTTCAGAATTAATAACTGATCAGGGGCCGTTCATAAAATACGTGACGCTCTGAAAAAGTTGCGTTACAAAGGGATTGCAACGTAACGATGCAAGTAAGCCCTCCAACTTATGAATCTTTCAATTTGCCATACCTTTAATTCTAAGTTAAACTGTTATATTAGTGGCTACTCAGGAATTTGTGTTAACAGTAATACTGTCGTTGGATTTTAGATTTATAAAATAAACTTTAGCATAAATGGTTGATTCGCCGACAGGGTCACTTCATTTACGACGATTTACAGAATCGGACTGTCATTTATATATAGACTCAAGAGCGGATCCAGCAATTTGGCAACAACGGATTCTCTCCATTGAAACTTATGTGAAATAATCGATTCTGGTCGGGGCACCCGGCCCCTCTAAGAATCGATACATTTCCATAGGTTTAAATAGAGAAAAACAGAGTTGCCAATTTGCTGGATCCGCCAATGTATAGACTTGATCCGATTCTGAGCCAGCTGTTGCTTCAACGCTAACGAGAGGTGAGTAGACTAATTCCAAAGGCTTTTTGTTGTTCTTTTTTTGGCTCTTTTTCTTGTGTGTGTCGCACAAGGTGGTTTTAAAAATTCCAAGGAAACACCCAGATCCGTAGAGAAATTTTGCCTAACAATAAAACTGCACAAGAAAAATTTGGAAGAAATGAAAGAGCTGAGTGAAACTAGAAAAATCATTGAATAACGTCCAAGTTTTTTTTCAGAGGATGTTCAATCCTTGAAAGTGAAGAAACTCTTTCCTTTTTCAAAATATATAGATCCATGTTGTTGATAATGCAAAATAAGTACGATGGAAAAAACACAAGTATTTTTACAGGGTGGAAAGGAAGTGCCTCTTCTTTTGAGAAATTCATAATCGAATAAATTGTTTCCTTTTTTTCTTGTTTAATCATGTTAAGAGAAATTATGTACCCACTTCGATAGGACAACTGATTAAGTATTGATATCTTCAGGACCTTAATTCAAAGTTCGACGTATTTCTCTGAGGACGAGCGCTGCGCTCTGTCACGCAACAGTCTTCTTCAGACTTAGATTCGCCGAGGAAAAGTAGCATCGCGTTTCAATTTGTGAGTTCATTCCTTAGAAAAGATATGTTGCTACAGTGAAGCTGTTTTTGGGCATACTTTGCTGAAGAGGAGACAATTTAGACTTTGCCTCACTCGTTACTACCCAAGATTCTTTTTCTATTATACTCCAGCTCTCTGTTGAGTTTTGTCAGGAAGCACGATCCAAAAGATCAAAACTCTTTAAAAGGTCCCTCAAAGCCCTTGAAATAAGAGCCAGAGCAGATGAACTCAAATGTAATGTATAAACACCACTGACACGCACCAAAAAAAAAAAAAAAAAAAAAAAAATCTTCTGGTCTGATATGATGATAAAAAGTATTTGCACGCCCGTGTCTCACCAAAAATAGCGAGATCGCTAAAGTTCGCAAAAGTTTGTCAATTCTTCGTACCTAAAATGTCAAAATCTGAGGAAAATTAAGCAGTCCTTGTATTGAGAAAAATTTTTTGTTCCTTCTAGAAATATCTTAAAATACGGCCTTGAATGACATGACTTTGACCACAAGTACGACGTTAAGATATGAGGCGGGTATCAATAAGCAGCTCACTGCTTAGCTACCCTAAAGTTCCTATCCCCCCCTCCCTTCGCATATTTTGCGCTCCACACAAGAACTGATGAGAAAATCGCCTAAATAAACCCAAACGATTCCTCTCTGACTTCCTTATTTATTTTAACACGAACGCTCAAGTCTATAGTGTACTCAAGAGACCTCGATGAAAATGTAAATAAGAGGATAGAAATCAAGTGATCGCACCAAAGAGAGATCCACTGTTCTTAGTGACGCTATCGTCAATAAGCGCTATTTCCAACAATCAACGACCACAAACGATAGGAAATGAGAGAATAGAGAATGTTCACATCAAAGACAACCGCACCTTTGATTTTTATAATTGTTTGCTCACGGAAATGCATTGCCATTCAGACTGCGAATTCTCTCTCTAGCTATAAACTCCAGCTCTTTTTATTCCAGTTCCTTTTTTAGAGGTGCCTTTTCTCCAAAGTGTTGAACGTATAAAAAGTATGTAAGCAAGGGACTCTGAACACATGCTAATCGTATTCATATTTCTAGTGTAAAATAGTTGGAGACAATTATTGAAAATCAATTAGTTAGTTTGGAACATGTAATTTCTTCTTCAACGCCATTGCTAAACAGTTCTAGCCTCATTACAGACCAAGCCCTCTCCCTCCCATCTATAAGGAAATTTTATAAAATTGTTGAGTTCAATGAGATTACTCCTCTCTCCTTGCGAAATTTTGATCTTGTGTAGGACTGAGAGTGATGGATACAAACAAGTTTGAATCTCATTAATGAAAACTTTAAAATCGATAGTTCGATTAATATTGAAGTCTGTGGTTCGATTTAGGAAAAAATGTTCTTCTTTCTATTATATTCAGGCTTATTAGCCTGCATGGGCTCGCATGAGCAGCACAGATATTCAGACTGTGATGAAGCCTCCCAGTGCTCCCGGCCAATCATGAAGAAGAACCTAAGTAGTTCTGATGATTTTGAAGGACAAAATATAGTGGCAGTCGCTTTGAACTGTTAACTAACAAAGCATTATCATAAAAATTTCTTTCGTTTTGGATCATAGGATGGCTCTTGTAGAAACAGAAATTTACTACAGTAAACTACATATATAATTGTGGACACACGCAAACTCTTCCAGAAAAGTAAAATTTACCAGAAAAACTATTTTTGCGTGAGTCTTTTAATGATATGACAAACTTTGCCTTCATAATATGGTCCTGTACACGTGACATTTCTTAGGTAAGATTCATGTTCTTCAACGGTTAATGGCCCTGATGAAATCGTGTGTTGACATTTTCTCGTCCCTGAGATGCAGGTTGTTGCAAGCTCTAACAATGGATATAAATGCATTGGAGGAAATTTCGATCAGTATTTGTGATGGAACGTTGGACAGGCGAGGTAGGTACAGCGCGGTATAACCTTTGTACATATTTTACATTTCAATTATAAGCACTATAAACACGACCACAACTGTAATATCAATCATGTATTTCAATTATTATTATTTCCAGCGTATTTTACATGAATATATCAATCTTTTATTTAACCGCATTAATAACGGAGATATTAATGATTCATTGTATCAATGTTTCAAATTGTAGAAAAATATAGACTTCCAATGATAATGATTTTATTGCATCGACGTATTTGAATTAAATGTGTCTCTTTAATACGTTTAATTTAAGATTTATGTCATGTTTCTTCACTGGGCAGAAATATTGATATTTTAAATGAATGGTATCACCGCTAAATCAACGAATTCTTTCTTAAAATAATTTTAAGGCTAATTGTAAGTTTAATCTAAATTAATCGAATTGTCGATAAATTGAGTAGTTAGCACTATCATCTTGAAAATTATGCTTTACAGATATGTTTCGAAGAGAAAGAATGTACACTGCTGTCATTTCTTTGTCATATGACTTATCCTTCCAAATTGTTCTTGTGCAGTTTTATTGTTAGGCAAAATGTCTCTACGGATATGGGTGTTTCCTTGGAAATTTTAAAACCACCTAGTGCGACAGACACATACACACATAAAAAGAAGAAGAAGAAGAGGAAAATGACTTATCCTTGTGAATGAAAAGCGTTGTCCACCAAGACTTGAAGTTGAATTCAGAAGTATTTTTTACAAAGCCAAAGGCATTTTAACTCAAGGACAAGTTCCGTAACACCCTAAGTGAATATTTGCTCCTTAAATTTAGACAGTCACCACAATGGGACTCTGAAGACGCGGTGTTCAAATAAAAATTTTTACACGGGCCAAGACGGGAAATCCGAGCTCGGAACTCGGCGGAAAGAGGGAGGTGCCGAAAGAGAAAGCTCACTCGACGAACTTCAAAGAAGTTTCGCTCATTTGATTGCGGTTTCTAAGGTTCAAAGGGCCACGCACGCAAAATTGCGCCTCACTGGGGAGGATTATGCCACCCGAACTACACACACGAGCAGACAAACGGGGTCTCGCTCGATTTCAGCAGAGCCCAGTGTTGCAACACTGTGCATTATATGGTCCTCGTGGGGAGGGAATGAAATATATCCCTTAAAAAGGAAAGCTCGGTAGGAATTAGGCCAAGGCTGGTTAAAAATGACTCAGAAAATCGATAGTAGAGATATATTTTCGAGGCAAAATTTTACCGGTTATCGCCATCCATCTGTCAAAATTAAAAGGCCTTGGATGAAAATAAAGGAGCAATATGAAAGCTGTGTCCTCCGATCTAGGTTCTTCCCTTCGGATTTAAATGTGCACATATGTTATTGATGCGGAGATTCAGCCAGAGTGCGCAGGAGGGGTGGAAGCTTTATCCTTTCCAGCTTTATAATTTATAATTATATTAATATAATTTCCTTTAAATTTAGTTCATTCTGAGAATTTTATTATAGCTTATTTACATTTAACCCTAGCTCATATTCAACACGGTAATTTTTATTCCCACACACGATTTTACGCTTAGTTCCAAATATGTCAGAGGGAGTGGTGGCTTTATTTTTGTCAATTTGAATATTGTCAATAATACTATTTTGTGAGAGAAAAACAAACTACATTATTATCCTTAGATTTTCGTTATTTTATCTTGGTATTTTCCATGAATTCGCTTACGTAAATCGGAGCAATTATATGAATCGGGCGGTGGCGTTGCGTCGTCAAGAGGGCCCTAATCGAATTGGAGAACGTTAACAATCACGGATGTATGATGTATTAACGTCAAAAGGGTGAAATAGGGCAGCACTTGCCTCTTACATTCTCTTCGAAAGCACAAGCTAAGATTTGTTCATTCATTATCCTTACTCTACGGTAGAGTTCCCACGCTGTTTCACTGCAGTTACCGGAGTTAGTTTAAACACTGCCGTAATCAGCTGTTTCCATCGTCCTTTTCGTATTCATTACTCTACGTCACTTAATTTCCTGCCTACTTACGACTTGTCTGAGCCTCAAGTCAGTCAATTTACATGCTAAGTTCTTACGGTTTTATGAAATGTCAGAAGTTTAAGTTCATCAATTTGCAGGCTCATTTCTGATTTTTCTCTTAGGATGCATGAACATTAAGGCGGCAATCTACACAATTACCCGCGTTTTGGATATTATATTCGCGTTTACCAAACCAGAAATGATTCACCATCTCAATATGTACGTATAATTCCTCAAATCGAGTGCGGTGCATTCGAAACAACTAAGATGTTCGGATATTTCTCATTCAATTTACCATGCGTTTAGGCATTCTACATGCACCGAAAAACTTCCTGATAAAATTAGACTGGTTGGTAACTAATTAAGGCTATTCACATGCTGATACTATAATGCCACGGTATATGTTAAAACCTGCTACATCTATTTACAATGATCCATAGGAATGATAATTGGACGTATTTCTATCAAACGGAATTACATATGTGCATTAAGCCATGAGCCCTGAGACCCATAAGAATACATGCATAACAGGGCTCACGTCATAATGCACATAGTTCCGTTTGACAGAATTACGTCCAATTATGGACCTTTTTCAGCATTTTTGTTGCAATTTCATTTTCTGAAGAAAGTCGCCTTTTATTTTCCGCAAACTGCACTCAACATTTTATACAGATGTATGGAATAACCTAAGGGAAATTCAACATTAAACCGTCTGAACTGGCATCAATGGAAGGGAAATGTATGCAGCAGCTGAGTCAGAGGGTGTAATATTTTTCTCAGTCAAATTATGTTGAGCTTCTAATCTTTCTTCATTAAAAGCGTCGAGAATGTTTACATGCGTTTGTTCAAGACAGATCTTTAGTCCGAGATGCCGAATACGGGTTGAAAGGAAGAACCTCGTGTCTTTTCAGCTCGTATTTAATTATTTCTTCGGGTGACTTCTGCAATTTAATGAGGACGTACATAGGTCGGCGAATGCTGATTTCCGGTTTGATGTAACAATGAGAAGCTTGAAAGGATTATCTTGACTTCCGGTCTTTTCCACGGTCCTTTTGACTTTATAAAAAGATAAATAAAAAATAAAAAAAAAAAATGTTTCTACTCTGACCTGTCGTTATAGTCGTTGGAATTTATTTTGACAATCGCATCAGATGTTTTCTATCTTTCAAAGTCGCTTGTCGATATTTTGTTTCAAAGGAGCTGAGTAGCATATGAAAGGAAATCTTTTAGAATAATGAAAACATTATTCGTTGAGATTAAGCAAAAAAGCATGGGTGAAGTTATATACAATGGAAAATAGTTTCTTGGATTTTGAGTCCAGACTCTTAACAAAGACCAGGAAAAATACTCTTGATTCGATCGGATATTTGCTTGATTTGAGAGCAAAGCCTCTCAATTCAACCGGATTTCTTGTTGATTCAAGCAAAAATCTGATTAAATTAAGAGTATTATTTCTCGTCAAATTTTCTACGGGTCTAGACTCTAGATCTAAGAGACTTTCTCCAAATAGAGTGTAAAACTGACGTGTTGATCGCAAAAATTATCCGGCTCAACGGCTCATTTATGAAGAAATATAAGTGAGGCACATCCTTGAAACCGTCGGCTTCATCATGCGACATGCGTTTACAGTTCAATTTTGTGCCAAGCTTGCCGTGTTCCTAAGGGCGGGGCAGAGGGAGATAAATTAAAGTATGAGCTCTCATCTCAAGTATCATTTCCGAAGTTTAGACTGCCTCAGGGACTTCCTCTGCGCACCATTCAGTCCCCCGAACATTACGCTTAGAAAGCGGTTTTAAGGGGTGTTGCTCAATCTTCTCGTAGAAAATCAACATTCGCACTTACTGAAGGGAAAGAGGTGGTGCTAACTACTGAAAAACACAAAGTGTGCTCCTGAGGGTAATAAGTTTACTCTTCTCTTTATCGAGACCGATTAAGTTTCCGTCAAAACAATTCAGCGTGTTTTTTTTCATTGTTTCTTTAGTTTTCTTCTCTTTCATAAGTGTGGCTTTTTCATCGAGTAAAGATGATTTTTTTACTCTATCCCTAACCTTTAGATGCCAAAACCGGGTCACATTGACCCGAGGTTCGCTTGAAACACGTGCTCCGCGAGTTTTATGAGGCCGACACATACAAAATTAAGATAAAGGTCTATAAATACATCCTAAGATAAGTATTACCCGTGAAATTAAAAAAAAAAATTAAGTGTCAACACAACCGAAGAGAGAATAGATGTTTTCGATTCTCGTTTTTCTTTTCTCCCGAATTGAATAAGTATTTCGATATCCAAATAAGATTACAATATTGTAATACAACAAATTATTGTATAATATTGTAATTCAATTAATGATTTGTATAATATTGTAATACAATAAATGATTTGAATCCAAGCGACACACCATCATCAGCATATCACGAAGCATTGCGAGTTCACGCCTCTTGCCAAAGCGCCTTCAATTTTGCAGACGCAACATGGACGTTCCTCAAGTACGAATAGTTGTATCTTTGCGCCGTCGTCGTAAGCACGCGTTCTTTTCCTTGCTCTATTTCTATACATTCTGTATTGTGTTTGTTTCTGTTCGCCTTATTGATAGTGATGCTACAGGGGCCAACATAGGAGGAGATACGAAGGTGTGTCTCTTTTTCAACTTTCGTGTGGACTTTTAAGTTTTTAATTTTTCTGCAAAGAATTTTAATTCTGAATGTTTTGGTCTTACGGTTTTCAAGTTTGAAGTTTTGGAAATCCTGAATTCTGAAGGCTCGATAAGTTAGGAGACCGCACTTTGGACAATATTTTTCTAAGCAATATGGCGTAGTTCTCAATGGGCGTCTTTAAACGTCTTATGTGTGAAAGTTCATGTGAAAAACACCTCGTTTTCTTACCAAGTATTGTCCATTTTAACTTTTACTCTCTGAAAAATTTTACATAATTTCTTAAACTCATTATTTCAAGACAAGCGCTGTGCACGGCCATAAAAAAACCCAGCACGATCCTTAAGGGAACCCCCCCCCCCCCCACCGTCAAATCTGATGAAACGGCGTGTATCTCAAGAAGCGTACATGGAACCCTTTCGGCCCACGAGAGCTTTTGATCAGAGTGATTAGCTGAGCAAAAAATCAAAATTTCATCAGATTCGACCGCGGGGAATTCCCCATGAGAATCGTTCAGGGTTCTTAATATACACTCACGAACACATTTATCGGAAATCTCTACAAAACAAATAATTCTTTTCCGCCAAAAACAGAGTTGGGTGCTTTTTTGCTCGTGGACACTGACATTTCGATCATTAACCAGTAATTCCTATATTTATGTGTGATTTCACTTTCTTGCAAAAATAAGTCTCAAAAAATGTACGTAAATAATAACAACGCTTACTTTTCATTTAATGAAAGCACGTTTGAGGCAAAAATATCGGAACAGTAAATTCAAAAAGTGTTGAACAACACTGAATACCATCCAATAGATGACCTATGAATTCACCAAGTCAGTTCCTCACATGTCATGGATCAAAATAGAGAGATGAGGTATTTAGGAAAAAATGAAGGGACGCAAAGGTATGACTTTTGATCTGCATCTCAATACCTGGAACCCTCAAATACCTTTTATTTCAGTTCATCCTGAACAGGTCATAAACTATAAATTGATGTAAGGGTTGTCCCGGACGTGCAGCGAATCGTTTCAGCTCACGGCTGTCCTCCGCGAGGATTACCAGACCATCGATTTCATCGACTGCGAAGGAATGTTGACGATTTACAATATTTTGACCCATCTCTCAGGCAAAAATCTATTATTTGACGGGCTTCGGCGTATCCACGTTAGGAATATTTATAGGCGCTTTTGGTTTACTTGCATCCGTTTGATATAGCTTTTTCGACTTGGTAGATTTTGAGCAGAAAAATAATCTAATCCATATATACCTACAAGAGGAATATACTGAATTTCATAAATTTTTTAAAATTTCATTATATTTATATAAAACCACGTCTTTCAGTGCTGTCACTTTCGATAAAGTATTTATCATTGTCTAATCAAAGAGTTGAAAATTATTTCACTTGAATAACCCAATCGACCTTATTCCATCCAAATGAACGTTGACTTACAGTTATGAAGTGTTACAAATTACATATGTAGTGTTACAAATCACATATGACGGCCAAAATAATGGTTACCGATGTAAAAAAAGTGTCCATACCTCATCATGCGTATGTATAACCTATAAAATGAATGGCGTAAATGAAAATTAATAAACGGAAATGAATTAACGGGAAAAACTCAATTCACGAACTTAAAAGTTGGGATTAGTTCTGATTTTAGTTTTCGGAGTTTTGATTGATAACTCTGTAAAAAAGGTCCTAATTTTTACCACAAAAAAGAAGAAGAAAAACCTTTAACTCATCAATGTGAGTTATTTTTATGCTGATTTGTTCTAAAATTAATCAGACTAAAATGTATTAATGTTTCTGAAATTGAAAGGTATACGACTTCTCCATCTATATCAATTATTCTGGATATTTGGTTACCTAAAATTACAGATGGTGTAAACAAAAACATTTTTCTGAATGTTTGGTCTTTATTTTCTTTTTTTATCTTAATAATTAAAAATAATTTATTTACATTAATAATTGTTATCATTTTTAAGGAGTAAGGTATAAAACATCACAAATGTGGATCTTTGACACATACACGGTTTGAGACTAGAAAACATGCATCAGCCCCCAAAATGGAGGTGCCTCGATCTGTCAACCACGCCCCTTGACATCTCCGTCGTTTATTTGTCATCCATTTCGCTATGAATGTAACTTACTTCATTTCACCATACTGCGGCATGGAAAGAGGGACGGAGGACGGAGTGCTTTAGATATTCAAACTATTGTCCTCCGCACTCGCCAGTAAATATTGTAAACTGCGGGCGAAGCGGACTATTCTGGGTTACCGCGCGGGTCGAAATGTCGCCCCAGTGCTAAGAGCTCTGCTGAGATTTAGCATCCTTTCAAAAGAAAATCAGCGGATGGTAGAAAAACCTTGCCTCTGAGCTCTTTCAAACTTTAACCGTCGGCTTGGTCCACACTTGTAGACTCTTAAGTGGAATCTTGAACCTCTTCATTCCCTCTTCTCCTTTCTTCTCTTCCACCCCCAATAATTCGCATGAAAAGGAAGGCCTCGATCGAATCGGAGAGACTGCAGAAAATACGGAAGTGAGCAAGTTTGTATTCAGTGTCAAAATCTGGGAGATTCTTCTCCTTGCCCCAGAATTTTTGAACGCTCCATTTGAGTTGAGATTTTGGACATAACTCCTTTTATTGCACACATGCAACACATTTTCTTCTTCTATTGGCTTCCTGATCAAAGACTAAAACAACAAAAGTATTTAACTTGTGTATTATGTTCATTGATGAGGTTAGCAGCAATTTTATTCACAGGTTAACGATGAAAATGACGTTCTTGTCCCTTTTATAAACGGTGGCTTTATAATAATCGTTGCGCAACTTTAATTATTAATCTTTTACAAATTCTCAGTTTAAACCTATAAAATATCACTTTTACTAACTTAAATAGCGCATTTAAGGAGCTTGGAGGACAAGGTGCATAAGTGCAGTTTTCGAAAAAAATTGCGATTTCAATGCTTTCAAATAAAACTAGTATGCATATTTAGTGAAAAATTCGCTCCCAAAATCTATTTTTTTAACCATCATACAGTCAGTTTGAACCTCTTTTCTCCCATAAAGATCCATGTAATTTCGATACTTCAAACACGTTTTTCTCGAAATAGCAAAAACTGCACTATAGTGTACCTTTCCCTCCAAGCCCCTACTTTAACGAATACAAATATTGACTTTGAAGTGTAAGTTAAGAAATTCCTTCCGCCGCGAATTCACACTCAATAAAATCTTCTTCAAAAGAACATTTCAAAAGTAGGAACATTTCAGTCGGTTTTTGGAAGTATGAGAATCCCTTGATTGATGAAGTACAAGCTTGCAAAAGAGTAAAGCAAGTTTAATATTTTGAGGTAAAAGAGCTTGAGTTCCAAAATTTTTTAAGGAATATTTTAAAAATGTTTACAGGCAATATTTTTGAATTATTTTAAAAATATTTTTTTGTGAGCATTTTCAAAATATTCCCTAAAAATGTTTAAAAACATTTTAAAAATATTTTGTACTATCTGGGATTATCAGTGATCCACCACAGACAGCGTAAGAAACAAAAGCGTGGCAGGAGTCTTAATGACAGTCCATTCTTTGTTTCGTCTCTGCGTTCTGCACACTTTGGCAAAAAGCAGTGGCGCGGCGTGAATGATCGATAAGGATATTTTCCCATTTGAAGCTATGGCATAGAATCGATTATTAAGGTGTTCATTGCGAACACCCTGTTTATCGATCTTTTTCTATAGGTACGTTTAAATAACAGATCAATCGATATATTGAAAACACGCCACGCCACTGGCAAAAGGAACTTTAAAAAAAAGAGAAAGTGGAATTTCTGATAACACGAGTTCCCTTTCACGGATCGAAAGAATACTCATCACGAACATATTCCAGACAACGGAGCAAAAAATTAGCTTTTCATGGTTGAGAAGGCATCTTCCATTTGCTTTGCACGCTATTGTTTTCACTTGGGCTCGCCAATTGTGACTTCTGTCGAGAGTGAGTTCGTGTTAAACAAAAACAGGTTTTATATAAAGCATATCATGCGTGGAAAATTGAAGAAAAGGACAGAAATATAACGCCATATTTCTCGCTCTCTGCATATAAATTTTAGGATCACGCCAAAACGGAATGTGTTATCAGCCTGTATGTTTTTCTCTACTTGTTTCATCCAGTTCCGAGCCGTTGTTTATGAACCACTAATAGAGAGAACTGGGAATTTTTGAAAAGGTTGCAAGTGTCTGCTAAGCGATTGATTTGTTCCGAGTTTAAGTGTGTTACAAAAACGTTTTACTTTTGTTGAATTTTTTAGAGTTTAAGTGTGGCGTAATCCCTTTTTATAAATGCAGAATTATTTCGTACTCATCATATAATACGAACTGATGTATTTCTCTAATTTATTAATCAAGTTCGTCATTTCTTAGTAAAAAAGAAAAGAAAAAAAAGAGAAAAATTAAATATGCAAAAAACACGACGACTGTAAAAAATGATGACAAATGAGCTTTACGCTGCTGGAGAAATGATCTCAAATCACGGATACGGCTTGAAGGAATTTGAATTCTGAAGTTTAAATGGTTTGTAATGAGTGGAAGACGAAAGAGATGGTACTTTCATCCCGAAGTTTGAAAACTTTCGCAATCCATCCTAGAATCTAGCACCTTGAAGTGCTCACCGGCAGAAATTAACGGTGGATGTACGTACCATTGATTTTTCCTTGGCTTCCTTCATTACTTATTTGTTCCTCTCCACCCAATTCTCAATGCTAATTCCTTATTCCTGTTCTAAGTTACTTGTAAAATGTACATTCGCTCATTTCCTAACTGTGATTTCACTACCATGTGATGTTATTATCCCCTCATGTATCCTGTCAAAAAAAGGGAGAAAAAATATTAGTATTAAAACAAATTATAAAATTCTATGCATTAAGTATTTGACGAAATTTTGTAGAAGATTTGTTTCAAGAATACGTCAGCATAGACAGGTTTTACAACGAATGTACGATGTATAAACTCCATCATAAAATGATGAGAAAACTGGAAATGCTGGTGCGAAGCTGTAATCATCTTATAAGATATGAACTAGCGTATCGCCTAAAATTAATTATTTTTAAGTCCCTAGAGGAGTCGGAAAAATCTTTGCCCTGATTCAAGAACACATTCCGCTCAATGCATTTTTCAGCGAATGATTTTTTCCAATTCTTATTTCTTGCTATTACACCAACTTGTTTTACTGATTTGTCAAGACCAAGGAAAAATTTAAATAGAATTTTTGTTCAAGGGCACAAAAACATCTGAACGTTTTAAGTTTGCCTCGAACTCCCTCTTCTTGAACGAACGAACCACTAAGAAAATCACCTAAAAAACGCTCCGTAGCAAAAAGGGGAACTCCTCATTTTTTTCTGAAAGGTTCACAAAATTTTTCCTGTTCATAAAGCAGTATATTTTTTTTACAATTTTTGGAACGTCACCACAGACTTAGATTCTAACGACGGAATTCTATTAATTTATCCATAGGTGGCAGCATATACACTGAAATAAAGTTCGGTTGTATGTACCAAAGTTCGGTGCTGCTCCATATCATCCCAACTAATTCGGTTCGTCAAACTGAATTTATAGTTTGTCAAACTGAACCTTTGGTTAAGGTAACCGAACCTGTGCGGTAAAGTGAACTGCCAAACCAAGTTTGGTCAGATATGCCGAACGTTTGGTTATACGTACCGAAAGTTCAAATTGTCGAACCGAATATTTGGCATGATATGGGACACCGAACTTTCGGTTCACTTGACCAAATTTTTTTCTCAGTGATGACTAAATTATTCAGTTGGATCCATTTCAATGGACGCCTCAATTTATCTATACAATATGACAAATTTCTCGGGAGATAAGTCCATTAGTGAGCCGAAATTTCAGTTTGTCAAACCGAGTATTTGGGATGATATGGAACACCGAATGCTCGGTTCATTCGACCGAATTTTTTTCTCAGTGATAACTAAATTATTCAGTTGGATCCATTTCAATGGACGCCTCAATTTATCTATACAAAATGAAAAATTTCCCGGGGGATAGGTCCATTAGTGGGCCCATCCCATGGATCCTTAGTGTCCGAAATCTCAGCCCCGGAGGCTGGGCCGCGGTGAAAGCCTAGCACTCACAATTCAGCGAGGCTTTTGTTGCGGCCGCACAAACAAATAGAGATCTTAAGTAACATTCGAGGTTAACAATAACAAACCCGGGCGGGAATAAAAGGGGAGCCGGACTACAAGGGTGGGTTCTGTGCCCGGGGGGGGGGGGGGGGCGTGAGACCTAATTAAATGCAAAAGAGCGGGGAAATCCGATTCATTCAGACGTCACCGGTTCACGAAGAGAGATGAGGCTCATAAACGGGCCACGAGGGAAGTTGCCGCATTGATGGAAATATTAAAGCCAGTTTTTCGAATCTACGACCCGCGAAATTCAGCTAAAATGCCACTGAAAAAAAAATTATGGGAACATCTATCATGAGTCTACTTGATTTTTCACACAGCAATGCTATTTGGTGAAAATAACTAGAATTATGGTAGTATTCACTAGGACTCTGTTGATACTACAGGGTGGCCCAGACTTACCGTACCAGGCCTTTTTTCCGGTTAATACTAACTAATAGTACTTAATACTACCATGGAGTCTGGTGTTTATTACCATACTCGTATCACTGTGTTAGAGTATTCGAACATTTTTGACATTCAAAACATCAAAACATTCGTTCATCTGTTTGACACCAAAATGTAGTTTTATTTTTTTTATTACATCTGTTCTATATTGCTCTGGATATGGCCCCGAGGCCAAAAAGGCCTTCAGCATGTAAGCATGTTACCATTCTAAGCATGTAAATAACTCACAATAAACGCATAGTACTATGATTCTTTGCCCTGTTATAGTCGTTTCAGAGTATGGTAAAATTTGCCGTATTTTTTTATGGACTTAGGCACCTTGTCGTACAAAAAAACCGGTTTCTATCTGTGCAAGTCGATCCAATTTAGGCCCTAAAAGTAAGAGCAAACGCCGCCAAAAAACTCAGAAAACTTTTCGAGGCCTCGGGTCGTACTCACTGTGGCGCAACACCGCGGGGGAGATAAATGATACGGCATGAAAAGAGGCTCGAGAGTCCGCATTGTCCCTGGGAGTCGCGACGGAAATTGCGAAACGTGCACACGCTGTATCAAATCCCGGAGACAGCGGCGCCATTTGACAACGAAGCCCCGCGCGGGAACAATGTGGCGTGAAAGTTAGAGCTTTTGACGCGAGAAAAAGACGTCTGGGTGAAGGTGAGATGAATCATTAGTCGGGCGTTGGATTCTCGTCGATTGGTGAAACGTGGAGTGGTATTATTCGAACCCCAGTAGTATGCAACGTTGACGGACTTTTCCGCTCAAATTCACCTCACTGAAAACAAATTCTCGGCGTTTTTACCAAGGTCCGTTAGTACCTTTACCATCTTACTGTTTTACCAATTATTGGTAATTTGGTAATCAATTCCCGGTAACTTTGCCATTTTATCTCGGTAATTCTACGACAGTCGATAAAAAATATTGGCGTTTTTACCAAGGTCCAGTTAAATTACCGAGAAAGTTGAAAAATTTTACCGAGATTTCTCGGAAAAATTACCAAGTCCATAAATGATACTTTTACCAAGAAAAAACTGGGATCAAATAGAACCCTGAATCCTTGGGTAATATTACCCTTTTCTTAGTAAATACACCGAGATCTTTTTTTCAGTGCTCTTGAGCTTGACTTGAAACAAAAAACTACTAAAGGAACTAAAAGAAATCCGATATCCCCCATTACTGATTGTTGAATACATTATTTACATTTATTAACTTAATATATTTAAGTGCTGTTTATAAGTGCAGCACTTAAATATTATTAACTATTTTCTTTTCTGATTATTTGTAATGTATATATTATTCTACCTCTTCTTCTCTATTGCTAATGATTGTTAAATATCCTCTAAGGAAAAAACAGTTCATCTTCTTGACATGGTGACACTCCCAAACCATACATCTCGTTTTCGGTGTACAAATATTCGAACCAGTTTTATTTTTTTAGAAGAGCAGAACAAATGGACCGCATGTAGCAGAAAAGAACCAAGCCACATCAGCCATTGCCAAATTTAACTTGGCAATTTAATTTTTCACAAGAGAACGCTCGTGCGTATTCCTTTGAACATTTTGAGGAATTTGCTTCAAACTATGCAGAAAATTCACTGAAATTTGCACACAAATTCACACGACTGTTTTCATGTAAAAAATTAGATTTCCTAATTAAATTTGGCAATAGTTAATGTAGTTTGGTTCATTTCTGCTTACCGCGGTCCAAATCAGCATCATTCTCATGAAGTATTCTCAGAATTTGCTTCGCACAGAGAAGAAAAATCACAAAAGGTTAAGAATGGATGTTGAGCAGTTCTCTATTAAAAAAGAAAGTATGACAGGAAGTCTGCAACGTCACAAACCGAAATGCGTGATTCGGGAGTATCACCATCGACAATGTCGGCTTCGGGACATATGGCTTCCACGCTATGGAAATCACCTATAAAGCCCTCCAATAATCTCTTTTTGCCGGGTATAAAGTTTTATTCGATCAAGGATCCAAAATGTCCTATTGAGAATTATATGGCAGCAACATGCATCACCCTTGTTTTGAACATTTTCAGTTTGATTTTCTTACATGAAGCTCATACCCGTTGATGCGAAATAGAATAATCTTGCATTGCATTATTGGACAACGCTGCTCTAGAAGCTCATCATTCAACAATCATCGTCTTCTCTGCAAACTGAGTGACATCCCGGATTTTTTCTACTTCTTTTTCCGATAACATGTTGTCAATCGAAGCATTGCGCCCTCGGATGATAGTAATTGTAATTGATGATTCTTGATTTATTATTATTAAATTTATGGATATTTTGTCATTTTCCTGTCGAAAGAGTGTAATTTTACTCCAAAATTTTAATATTGACTCAGACATTTTCATGTTTTACTAGAATATGGCTGTGGATAGACTTTCAGTTTATTAGATATGGCTGTAGGATTTCTGCTCAAAAAGCTAACTTTGTGGGTAATCAGAGAAAAAAATCAGTGAATTTCTCACTTACAAATTTCCGACGGTCTCTTTGTAAATACCTCGTTTATGAGCGGACATTTTGCAACGTTGAAAAACAGTCACTTTCTCTTGTTTGAAAAATGACAATTTACATGCTTGACATAAATCTTGTAGCAAGCAATGGATTTTCTATTAAAACTTCAATTTCCTTCAGTCTCAGCAAAAGTTACTCGAGCGAGTGGTGTCCTCTCTACAGAAACTTTTTTCCGCTGTTAAAACTGCAAAAATGCGTATATTTCGGTTGCGGTGTTCCGTAATAACCCTTGTAACATTTGCTTCTTGGGTAATTTACCGTGACGAGCCGGCTTCTTGGGCCAAGAATCCGGAATATTACTTGAACCATTCTTCAGGGTTTCTTCAAGCAGAGCTTCTTCATGCCTTCTTGAGGCGTACTGGAAGCATTCTAGGGTCAACAATAGATTTCAACAATTGAGCGAGGCGGGTACCTGCTCAGAATCAGGTAGAAAATGCTCGTGCCCCTTAAATTGCATCGGGTGAGATTGAAGGAAATTCAACCCTCCTGATTTTAGTCTGTCACGTTTACGTGCAGTCGCTTCCATTATCCTAAAAGAAATGGTGCCCCAACAAAGTATGGTATAGGCTTATTGCGACATGAAGTGACGTTGGGATGGTCTACATGCGCTCTCGTATCCGAAGCAAGACACGCTGAACGAGACTACTGCAAATTAATTGCAACAGCTGAAAGGATGTGAATTGCATGCACTATGATTCAAAAATCATAGTGAGCGCATTGGCAATTTCTGTAAGTTCTTCCCTTGCAATGGAGGGTATTGGTGTTGCAATGCCTGGTTTGAACCACGCATGCCTGGTTTGAATGCAGACGAACCACCCTAAGATCCTAATGTGTACCAATCCGCCCATTATCATTATAACGAGAGGATAATCCTCTCTTTGAACCTCAAATGAAACTAAACCAACACGAAACATCGTACTATGGCAAGGATTCACGCTTTTCCACATTTTAGATGACGTTTCGTAAATTGTGATTTTTTTCCATGTATCAATTACATTTGATGAGTTATGTCAACCGTTATTATTCTATTTTTTAAGAGGAGACCAAACCAATATCATAGTCACAGCATTTTCTTCAAACAGAGAAGAAAAATCACTAAAATTGGATGTATATAATAAAGTATGACAGGAAGTCTGCAATGCTGCAAACCGAGATACGTATTTTTGCAGTTTCACCATCGTTTTATCGTAATAAAATTGAATTTCAATATAGATTTGATTACATCGTTTCAGTCTCTCAGGTTGATACAGCTTTTATTAGAGTTTACCATTCGTTGATAAATATTGATCGATGAGTTGTAATAGCCTGGAGTGCAAATTCAGACTGAGGAAACGGGAATATTATCCGAACGTAACTTAATTATTTGCAGATTAAATGGGTGTAATGACTATTTAGTCGGCGCATTCTTAGTTAAAATCGCCGGAGGGTAGACCGTTTCCAACCGTTGAGGATATTCTCGTCGAAAGGGCGCTTTTGAAGGAGCTTTTGAGGAAAGGAAGAAAATGGGCGATACAGAGGAGTAATCAATTTGACGGAGAGCCACGTTATCTCGGTCAGTTATCGAAGACGGTATTTCATTCGTATACGCGGTGTATTGCCCAAATTTTATCATCCCCCGAAATGAGGCTCCAGCGTTGCAAGGTGAACTTGAGTGATAAAATCCTTGATGGTCATAACCAAACGTGTCTGGGTCGAGAGAAGGGGTGAGACACAGCATTATTGCGAGCACGGACTTGAACCTAACAGTAGTTAAGTTTATCACTTTATTTTCCAAATGACCCTGTGAGTGTATATTTTATGGGGAATCGATAAACCTAGGAGGAGTGTCCCTCGTATCAGACGCTCGGAAGTAGGGAACACAATGTACTCGGATATACAAGGGGACAAAGCTCCCCCTAATAAAGAAGACCATTGTGTGATGCACGCTTCGGATTTAGTGCGTTTTCAAATCAAAGGGAGAATTTCCTCGGTATCTTGTGATGCGTTGGTTTTTGAAGATTGATCTGACTTCATTACTCACCATGTCTACTTCGTACTCTTTTTCCACATCTGAGACTTATATCTGTTTCCAAATTCCTTCCATAAAAAGACTTCAAAAAAGAAATTGACTGGTTCTAAATTTATTCAAAAATAAGAAAATCTGCATTTATTCTTTGGAAAATTCTATGTTGCGAGAAAAAAAGGTTGCGGAAAGTCATAAATTGCAATTAAAAATATCCATCTATCTTTCATTTTTATACAAGCTCAGTTCGGTCATTTTATTGCATTGCTTTTCTTGAAAATTTTGAAGATTGGTCATTTTATACGCGAGAATACAGTTGACAAAACTTCATGATGTGTGAAAAATTCTCATAGAAAAAATGAGATGCTTTTGAAAAAAATTAAATTCAGTCAATGCTGCATTGTGTGGGAGACACTATTTCATGCAAAATGATGAAGGCACTTGTTCTGTGGGAGTAAGTTTGTTCACACTTCTCGGTTGCGGATAAATTATGAAGTCATCCGCATAGTTAAGTTTCTTAATCCATAGTCTCTAATAAAAAACAAGCAGTGAACTCCAACACAATGTGTTGATAAGGCGCGTCATTAACTCGCACATATGTAGTACTGCTGTTATTCGACCGTTGTCTTCAGGTCAAAATTCTTACAAAGAAGCCCCTTGCAAGAGGCAAATTTTTTGTAATTTCTCCCAGTTTTTTCAGCGTTAGGTATATAAATGAATTGTTTGTCAAATTTTGAGGTCAATTATATTTAATTGTAATTTATACTTTCTTTTTTTCCCCTTCATTTTATTTTTCGTATCGAGGAGTCGAGGTTTTGTTGATTTCTTCGGATTTCGATTACTGTAACTTCTCTTCTATTCGGCCGATTTTTATGAATGAGGTCTCTTTTTATTTGTGTTTTAACGGAGAGTAAGGAAAAAATTGCTAAATACATGCGAAACAATTTTTTTTGAAAATTGGATGAATCCTAGCGTGACGGTGAAATGGTTAATGAAGCGTGAGTAATTGGGGTACGGGTATCGGCCGCGTTGGGACCCAAGGCCCATTGTTCTTCGTGACGCCGACGCAGTGATCAGGAGCGTGGGGACGAGAGGGCTTAGTGGACTCCTGTATGAGCCACGTTTAGCAAATGGTCTAATGAGTCTCGAGGCTCATCACAGATTGCACTTACCACTATCCTGGTGGCCCCGGCTATCAGAGCAAGGAGTACCAACTTTTGAAAAGGATAACAGTGTTGTGGAGATATGTCAAAGCAACGTTGTGAACAAAACGGAGTGAGTGAAATTCTCATTCAAGGAGTGCCGAACTGGTCAGCCATCCTCGAATCAGTTCGCTTGCTTCCGCTTATATATGCATATTTTAAATCAGCGCGCCCCATTCTAAGGTTTTTTTAAAAAAAACCAAGAAACGTAGACTCTTGGTATTCATTACACATAAACTAGCGAGCCCCAGAATGAGAAACAAATTTTAATCATTATTATTGACGGATTAGTAAACTTTTTACACGCTTTGGAAAATCTCAGAAGTTCGCGGTAGTCACTTTTCGGTAAGGAACTAGGGGACTCGGTTATTGTATCGAGGGGGGGGGGGGGGGGGGGGGGTCGAAACGATCGCAAAGGCGGTATACTACGTATACGCGCCAAAAGACGAATAATTTCCTATCATTTTGCAATCGACGTATGTAGCGCAAGAAACACCGAACATCAAGACTCAATTCACTGTAGAAGGTCGCGGTCGGACCGATATAAAACGCCTTCAATTGCGTGTGATACGTGCAACACACCAAAGTTGAAATATTTGTATTCTTGGGTTGGAACCTAAATCAAGTAAATTATTCTACCAAATAAGACGTGTTGACCTTATAGCTGCTGCAAATCAAGTTATCTCGCATATTTTATGCCCATTATTGCCCATGACAAAAATTTAAACCTGAATTGATTTAAAAAGAAAGAGGTATCATTAATGTGGCCAACGGAAGAGGCACGACACGCGAAAAACTGTTCCTAGAACTTCCACACTATTTGAACGCGACCTGTTTGAACTCGAATTTTCAGTCCAATGTTCA
Organism: Bemisia tabaci; assembly: GCF_918797505.1. Classification (NCBI taxonomy): domain Eukaryota; kingdom Metazoa; phylum Arthropoda; class Insecta; order Hemiptera; family Aleyrodidae; genus Bemisia; species Bemisia tabaci. The sequence goes on along the minus strand of NC_092798.1, from coordinate 24,081,168 downwards.
AAATTCAAAAAATACAAAATGGCGGAAATGGTCCAATATGCTGTCTCAGCTGTTCCATCGGTTTTTGTGAAACATGGTTTCGAGTAGAATTTTTTGACGGGACTCTCGAATTTTTAGTCAAATTTTCAAAATTGAAAATTTCAGATGGCGGACGTGCAACAAAATCAACAAGAATTTATGGAAATACCTTTCATTTCTTTTCAATGATCTATTAATAACACGAAAAATGCTGTACTCTACGTAATTTCTAACTCCCATATTTTACTGTCTTTTATATGAAATCATGAAAAGTAACGCCTGAGGCACTTATGAAAATAGTGCGTGATGAAATTACGTTGCTGGTTACCAGCCGCTCTGAGTAAAACTATCGTTGCGCTAAGAAAGCTATGAATTACATCGAGTCTTACTATCTATATTATACAGCTACAAGCAAAATCTTGGAAGCACTATTTCTGACGAACTGCCGGACCGATAAGGATGATCTTCATATGTATGTCATCTGTAGTAGATATAGATGCGCAAAAAATTATAAAACCCCGAACTTTTTATGTTGTAGAGCTTTTAAAGCTCGTGTCACACAAGTCCAATGTTAATAGCGTGAGAGATATGTCGTTTCCGCTAGAAACGTCCAGGTGTGGGATTCTACCTGAGTGACTCGAATGAACATTAAAACAATGGAAAATCTCGTGAAGGGCTCCTCATTCGAAGAGTTGAGGAACTGTGCATCGCTCAGGGTTCAAGGTTCAAGGTCCAAGGTATAAGGTTTAACTCAATTTTTCCTGCATTCTTCCGGCTTCGATTTGTAGCATTGGTCAATTTACTTGATTGCTGGATTTCTATTAATATTTACGGCAAATAAACAGCAGATACAAAGTGAGAAGGCAGGCACTGCGTCGCGTCGGGACGGACCAAATATTATTAACTCTTAACGGTCGAAATCCGATTTTCTTTTTTTTTAAATTAAGTATTTAAAAATAACATAATAAATGGAAATTTCTCCAGTAAGTGGACTGTAAAAGTATGTACATCCAGCTATTCCTCATCATTTACAAATCTGAGTGTTACGTCAAAAATTTTGAAATCGATGCAGCTCGAACACAAAATGGACTGCATTTTGCAATTTGGAACTATGAATTCTGACCCGGTTTAAAAACAACGTACGTGCCATTAGTTTCCCTATGCACATAAGTGTTTCCTCAGATGAGCCAGAATTTATAGTTCCAAATTGCAAAATGCGGTCCAAATGGTGTATTAAAATGGAAGAACATTTTTGCCTATACATATGCGTATGGCCATGGGGCCCGCGAAGCGGGCCTGAGGGCGCAAGGCGCCCTCCCGGGGGTTGAGCCGCGTAGCGGTCAGGGGGCACGGCCCCCTAGTATGTATTTTAATGTTTTTACTGATCGTCGCGACAAAAAAGTCTCCTGATGGCGTGACAAGGCATCTTCTGGATGCAACGAGTTTTTTCTCCGCTCGACTGGAAACAGCACGGGAAATGCCCGTTTCTCCTATAGTATATCTGATTTTGTTCAGCGTGGAATATATTCAATATGCGTTTTTGCAACGTCTCCTCGCCTTCCACTTTTTGTCGGTATCAATAAAGCAAATAGGTATTCAAAAAACTTCGCACTATAGAGAACAATGCATATTATATCGTTATTGACTCATAGATCAAAGCTTTAAGGAAGTTTATTCCGAAGAAGGGACGACAAATTCCCTCGTATTCCGAATGGGCTATTAGCACTTAAAACTTACCAAAGAGGATTTGAAACTCGAATGAAAACTTAGGGCTTATGAAACTTTCCCAATAAAAGAGAAGAATTACTGATCAATGCAGGGGACGATAGTTTAGAAATGTTCAGAAAAGCTTAACCGTGCCTTTTTATCTTTTCATTCGTTGTAAACACGAGATGAATCTTATCCACCAGGAGGTTGCATAGAATAATGCAGGCCTTAAACTTCCTTGTTTACTTAATCGAGAGACAAAGGCTTCTTCAAGGTAAATTTCAAATCTATACTGGTTTTTTTTCATGTTGAACCCAAAACTGTCTTTCTTTCACCACGCTTATTTTAAGTATAAAGTGTAGGACTTTCCCTACTTATCGAATCCACTTCTGCACGCAGAATTCAAGAATTCTACAATTTTTCAGAATCTTCCGTAGAATATATAATTATATTTCCTTGATACAAACAAGTTGTACGAATATTCATGAAAATAAAAGTCACTTATTTAAGTGCCTAAACGTGATGTAGCATGTCAATATGTGCCTTGAGGTGATATGAGGGTGTGAAATAACTACCATTCAGCTTAGCGGGTAATTCTACTGTTGTTGTCAGTTTTAAGTAATTATTTACGTTAAATGCACAGATCATCACTAATAACACGAATCATGACTTTAAAATTTGACCGAATGCTCTTAAAAATATCAGACAGTGCTTAGAATCGGAAAATGAAAATCGATATTTTTTATATCAAACCGGGTTTCTTCCTGTTCTGAACAACAAGTACATTCAAGTATCCATCTCAAGGCACATTTTGATTCGCTGCGTCGCAAATCGACGGTGAATCTACTAGACCACGTATCGCGTTGGCGATGTTTAGAAATCTCCGCTCCCATTTATTATTTCTAAGGAGAACAAATTAACATCATTCCTTAAGGTCAACACAGAGTTTCCTTCGCTTGGAAAAGAAAAATCACGAAAGTTTAGAGGACTTGATGTTGAGCAGTTTTTCATTTAAAAAATAAAGTATACACTGAAAAAAAATTCTCGGCATTTTACCAAGGTCCATTAGTACTTTACAATCTCACTTTTTGTTTACCAATTATGGTAATTTACCAAGACAGACTGTAAGCTTAATCTTAAGAACGCGGATTTCTATTTGATTTAAGCTTAAATCTGATTGAATCAAGAGTATTTTTTCGTTGTCAATGTTTTACAAGAGTCTCGGACTATTAGAATCCAATGTGTTTTTTTCCAGTGTTTAGAGGACTTGATGTTGAGCAGTTTTTCATTCAAAAAATAAAGTATAACAAAAGTCTGACACGTCATAAATTGATGTAACCGATTTTGGTAGTTTCGGCGTCGAAATACGAAATATTTCAAACGTTATTAATATCATAAAGCACCCTCAAACAATGTAGTCAATTTGATTTCGCACAGCAGACCTTGAATCAAATAATTATTCGGCTGATGAACTGTCCACGTCACGTTTGCTACCCGAGATTCCGGATTATTAGGGGTTATATCGAGTCGACGAGAACAAGAGAGAGCGGAGACTCAATTACACTTGTTGTCCAAGTCTAAATGTTTAGACCAAAACTTTCCGGCTAGTGATTCGCCGACTACCCCATCACCAGGATAATACTACCGTGCTAAGGAAAAACGCCGTTTAACATTCAAGTGTTGCCAAATTTTCTCTTAGAAAATACCTGTTTTAGAGGATAGTAATGAATATTTTTCATTGAAATTTTCAGACTGGTTGGATAAAATTTTGAAAGAAATCCTCCAAAAAATCAGAGGAGAAATATTCACAAATTTTTCTGGAAATTGTCGATTCTCGGAGGAAAGTAGGCAACGCCTGAAGGCTCATACGGCGTTCTTCCATAGCATGGTAGAATATCGCCTCCCCCGTCTTTCTTCCCCCGCTTCTATTTCTCCCTCTCTCTTTCTCTCTCTCCCTCCCTCTCTCGGCGAGGCGCGACGTCCTTCTCCTCTGGATGGACGCCCTCCGAGTGCGGGAACAACTCAATTTTGCAACGGAAAGTTTTCTCTGAATTTGACTCTATGGTCGTTCCCCTCCGGTTTCGCCTTGGGTCGAGACGTCACCCGTCGCCCTCTTGTAACTTATTTAAGTTGTAAAGTGACACCACGCGGGACATCCGAGTCATTACAGTGACACGAGTCTAGGCTTCCGAACTTGGACTTACACGCTTCTTGCCTCTTGGATACGTCAATAAACTGATACTTCAATTTTTCAGTCAATTTATCACGAGTCGAGGAGGGAAGCCGAGGAGATGTGGTGACCTTTGCTCTCATACCAAAGTTGCTCTCTCGGTGCGAAAGAATCAGTGCGAAAATCTCGGTTATTGCGAGGGATGAATGAGGGCGTTTCATTTTTGAAGGATGCTTGTTTTTTTTAAAATCCTTTTCTATTTAAGATTATAAAATTACATATGACACCAATAAAGGCAATAAAGGGACGGTTGAAGGATACGAATAAGTTAAGTATAAAATCAAGGACGATACAAAAATACACAAAAATAGCCCAAATAATTCACCAAACACAAAAACACCTTGTGTTCAAAAACACAAGAAAGTGCGTAACCAAGGCTAAAAACAAGAAAATGATTTTTCTCATCACGATATAGGGATTTTGATGTTTAAAATGTTTTATATATTTTTGTTTCGTCGTCGAAGAGGGGGTTGAAACCACCTTAGAACGTCTCAGACTCTGTGTTTCTCGTTTTTCAGCCTCAGCTAAGAATAAGTTAAGTATAAAATCAAGGACGATACAAAAATACACAAAAATAGCCCAAATAATTCACCAAACACAAAAACACCTTGTGTTCAAAAACACAAGAAAGTGCGTAACCAAGGCTAAAAAACAAGAAAATGATTTTTCTCATCACGATATAGGGATTTTGATGTTTAAAATGTTTTATATATTTTTGTTTCGTCGTCGAAGAGGGGGTTGAAACCACCTTAGAACGTCTCAGACTCTGTGTTTCTCGTTTTTCAGCCTCAGCTACCCGTTTTCTTGTGTGTTTTTTTTTAAAGATTAATACGAACAAATAGGATTATCTAACACAACTGTTTTATACCCCTAAGTGGTATACAAACACAGAAACAGAAACGTAGGTCATTGAAAGAAGGGGGGGATGGGGAAGGAGGAACCACTGGAATTACCAAAAAGTGAACCACTGGTTTAGACTATGTGTCAGGACCATGAGACAAACACTTTTTGCGCACATTCCACCCTCTATCCAAAAAAGTGTTACAGATAATTGCATAGACAGTCTGGCCGGCCACAATGACCCAACTTCTTTCTTGCACCGTGCAATAAAGCAATCATACATATCCAAAATATTTCCCGCAAAGAAATCACAAAAACAACAACATTTACAAACCCAAAAGTGCGCTGCAATTGCAACCATTACAATTAGTAAAGAATAACTGAAGCAGAACGGTAGACGAGGAAATACCGAGAAGAGAGCACTCAGAAAAACGAGCGGCGAACTCATTAGAGTCTTTCCTCATGTGATCTGGGCACCAGCCCGTAAATTGTGAAGTTTTAATGAAGTTACAACTTCACGATTCTAAAACTGCAGTGAGTTTCAGTTATGAGCGTTCCGTCTCTCGGTCGCGAGGCTCCTGTAAACGGAAGCTGACCTTGCAATGGAATCTGGGGAAAAAATGAGCATCGATTGCAGTGGAGTGGCGTGCTTTACGATATATCGATTGATCCGTCATTTAAACCTACGATAAAAAGGGTGTTCGCAACGAACACCTTGATAATCGATTCTTTACCATGTATCCTCAAACGGAAAAATATCGATAATCGATATTTTACATCTCGCCACTGATCGATTGAAATTACCTGGAACTTTCCTCGTTAACTCTAGCTTGGTGAGGTGGGTTTCCGTCAAGAGAGTATACTACAAAGTAAAGCACATTTCAATGTCATTTGCGCGCTCTGTGACAACCTTTTTTTTCAATTTAGGATTTACTGATCGTCTGTACATAGAAATCACAATAACCAACCTATGTGCTGGCTCAAGCATAGACATGTTGTATCGATTGAAATTACCTGGAACTTTCCTCGTTAACTCTAGCTTGGTGAGGTGGGTTTCCGTCAAGAGAGTATACTACAAAGTAAAGCACATTTCAATGTCATTTGCGCGCTCTGTGACAACCTTTTTTTTCAATTTAGGATTTACTGATCGTCTGTACATAGAAATCACAATAACCAACCTATGTGCCGGCTCAAGCATAGACATGTTGTATCGATTGAAATTACCTGGAACTTTCCTCGTTAACTCTAGCTTGGTGAGGTGGGTTTCCGTCAAGAGAGTATACTACAAAGTAAAGCACATTTCAATGCCATTTGCGCGCTCTAAGACAACCTTTTTTTTTTCAACTTAGGATTTACTGATCTTCTGTAAATAGAAATTACAATAACCAACGTATGTGCCGGCTCAAGCATAGACATGTTGTAAGGTAAACCACGATTATGAAATACAAGTTAATAAAAAATGCTCTGAAAAAGACGACGACTGCCTGAAAAAATAAGGCAAGTTTACTGTCGTTCTACGGAAGAACGCCACAAGAAAGAGCCGTCAGGTGTTGTTAAATTTTCCTTGAGAAATGCGAATTTTAAGGAAAATTTGTGAATGTTGTTTCTTCAAAAATAAATATTCTATAACGATTTAGTTGGCAACCTTCGAACGCTTATACGGCGTTTTTCCTTAGCAGCAGCCGGATTGTTGAAACTTTAACTGGCTATGTCGGCACGATAAGACAAGACATAGCCCTATCTGCGCCGTGTAATACATCGATTTTCGATTCTTGTCGTGCCGACATAAATTTCAACAATCAGGCTGCAGGACAGTGTACATTCTATCCTTGTCATTCCAATTTGTCAGTACGATTACGTGGTTTCACCTCTCTGTTCTGATGAAATCTTGCAACGTCGATATGCATAGAAATGCAGTCTAGACGGACATTGATTTTACATAAGACCAAGAAACCAGCGTTGCCCTCATGGAAGACTGAGACTTATGAAAGATACAGATTATTAAAAAAACATTATGACTGGGTACTAAGGGTGTGAGAGACCCAAAGATCTCATACATTCTATTGTAATTGATCGATATTTATATTGGCTAAATCTGGTCTCATCGTTGGCAAACTTTTAACGAGACAGATTTACAGGCGGGAAATACATGTAGAGACACGCGCGCGCTTAAACCCTCAGTCTTACGAGGTTATAATATGAGGAGTAACAGCACCTTCAAAATGTGTAGTATGCAAAAGAGGTGGTACTGAGCACCCCGACATAATATGGAGGCACTAAGTTCGGCTGCTGTGAATATGTGGGGTTTTGCACGTACGATTTACGTTTTTATTATGTGTTCAACGGGTGCATCGAGAGAGAAAACGAATCCAGAATGATAAAAAAATATGCAACAACTTTCAATGCTGCTTTACCACTTCTTACACTCATGCCAAAGATTGTAAAATTTACGTCCTCGGGCAAGTTGACAGGACTGACAGAAAGAAGATTTGAAGCAGCATCGCGAGAGTTGTGACTTATAATGTTACTTATGGGTTGCCACTACTTTTTTTCTGTGGTGGGTTGAGGTTTTTCAAAATAATCTTTTAAAAAAAATTCCACATCAATCTAGAACTGACGTCTTACGTCGACGTTTGCCTTTTTTGGCGTTGACACTATTCTTAACTGAGGAAATTTTGGAGTAGACCAAAACGTGTCGATGAATATCCATTATTCAATTCTTGAAAGTCTGAAGCCCTTCCTGCATCGACAAAAAATATGACCGATTTTTGTTTGAATTGATTACATTTTAACTGTGCGAGAGAGGAAAATAGTGTGTCAGGAAGTAAAAAAAACTTGGCTTAAACAGCAAAATATTGCACCTAGCTGCTTTTCGAATTGCAGCCTAAATTAAAAGTAGATTTGACGCGTTATTTGTTTCTTCGTGTTTTGAAAGTTAATTATAAGTCGGGCAATAATTATAAGGGCAAAGGTACTAGACCTCACATATCATACCTCTCTAATTCATATGCCTGCATACTTGCCATTTTGATGGTAAAACTCCAAAAATACGTATCTCAGTCGTGACGTTTCGAACTCTCCGCTCTCATTCCATTTTATCGAAGAGGAAAACCAACAATATTTATTGAAATTTTTACAGGATTCCCTCACACAAAGACGAAAAATCAGGGATGCTTTCAAAAAATTACATAGACGTTGTTTCATTTCAAAAATTAATGAAGACAGGATCGTAAGCAGTGCAAGTCGAGATCCATTTTTTTGCAATTCCACCATCAATGTTTCAAAACATACACCACACCTTTGAAGTGAAAACACTTCAACTTTAAGTTTCTCTTTAGGTTTAACTATAGGTTTAACTCCAACACTTTAAGTTTTTGAAATTCCACCATCAATGTTTCAAAACATACACCACACCTCAATGTGAAAACACTTCAACTTTAAGTTTCTCTTTAGGTTTAACTTCAACACTTTAAGTTTTTGAATTTTTTGAAAGTCTGTCAATTTTTCAAAACACACACCACACCTTTAAGTGTTTTCACTTTAAGGCACTTTAAGGTGTGGGGTTGGATAGGTTGATTTAAATGGTTGTTGATTTGACAAACCAAAGGTTTGTTGATCTGCAGATTTTTAGACATCAGACGGTGATGAGGGTCGCTTCTCACCTAACACCATGATAGATTATCCAACACCAAGATATTGCTATAGCTTACTAACGACTATCAGAAAGATTTGATATTATCGTCCTCCGTTCTTCTCCACCCTCTCTTTTTCTCCTTTGGGGGGCAGTTCAAATCAAAGAAACGCCATATTTCTCAGAAATTCACTGATTTCAAGGATGTCTCCAAGAATCAGAAACATGTAACAAAACCTGGTTTAATGGCTTGCGTAATAATTCAATTTTTTTATGTTTTACTATTTTTCACAAGCTATGCTAAATCTCGAAAAGCAAGTAAGATAGCTCGTCCCCCGGAAACTTGAAATACTATGGTCAATAAAGGTGCGATACCCAAGATTAACGAAAAAATACCGCACATACATACGTAAAACATGTTATGAGAACAAATTCAAGGATGTATTTGGTTCTAATGATAACATTTTATCTGATACTTGACTAAAATAGTTGAACTATCATTCGTCAATCATTGAACAAAAACCATTTAATGTCAACTCGAATTTTTTAAGTCAAAAAATACGCAAAATTTTATTTCTTGTGGAAAATTATTGCATAATTTATGAATTGCATGTCTTTCCGTAAGATCACAAATTTAGAAACTACTCGAATCTCAAGATTCGTTTGGAGACCCGCACAAGATAATTGATCAAATGAAATTGTTAAACTCAGTTGCACGTAAAAAAACAAAAAAAAAATTATGTTTTTTAAGTGCAAGTGAGTTTTACAATTTCATTTGATACTTGAATCTCATTCAATTCGAGCGTTTTCACACACATTTTTTTACAGATATAAACAAATCAAAGAAAATAAATATTTACAAGATAGGTAATAATCTGTGTATTAAATGTCACTTTTTTCACAAAAGATAGCATGAGTTTCGGACGATTTAATTCCTTGATGATCTGAATGTTCAAGGATTATAATGCGGCTACCACTTTCCTTTGCATTCGCGTCTCTCCGGGAGCCACAAGGCCAGCGCATGTCTCCGGGTATCTTGTGCCTGTCCGATCTATTATGCAGGTCCCAGTGTGATAATTTGGCAACGTGGACCAGGAGACGTCAAATCTGGACTGAATGATGCGATCTTGCACGTACATTAATCAAAACTCTCGTGAACGAATGTCCTGGCTTGCCTCTCCCTTGGCGTCGCGTCATGGCCTAAAGTAGATTAAAAAGGTCACTGCAAAGGCCAGTTTTGTCCTGCTTTGTTGGTGGTTCATCCCTCCCGGTCTCGCAGACAAAGGGTCGATAGGTCAGTTCCCGGTTTTTTGACACTCCTATGATGCCATAAGCTTGCAGCGTTACCGCGTCATAATTATGTGGGAGGAGGGAGGCGTTTGCCCTCATACATTTTTCAAAGGCCGCAGGACCGCATCTCATTCAGACCCGGCGTTCTCTAAGCATGACATCCAGCGCTCCATCTCCGGCCTTACTCGGTCCATGACTAATCTAATATTTTCCGTGAACATTCGTGAAGAAGTATTTGGATTGGTATCATCAAAAACTGGAAAAAAGGCCAACCTATAGATATCTATCAAGTGTGTGAAGAAAGAGAGAAGATTAGTCGGATTTTACATACATAATGTTTTATCCAGTGGCGTGGCGTGAATTTCGACGTATCGATTTTTATGCCATTTAAACCTATGGTAAAGAATCGATTATTAAGGTGTTCGCTGCGAACACACTGTTTATCGATCCTTTTCCATGGGTTTAAATGGCATAACGATCGATGTATCGCAATTCATGCCACGCCGCTGGTTTTATCTTTTTAAACGCTAATAATCCACACAGAATGCACAGACATTTCAAAATCATGAGTTCGAGAAACGATGACTTCGCGAGTTTGAAAATTAGATTTATTAGAGGCGAACACATCAGTGCTGCCAGCACGAAAAGCGCACTAGCGCCTACAAGACTGCATGGATACTTCACGCATTGCGAGTACGCACCGTGATGTACGCGCAATGCGTGAAGTATCCTTCGAGCTGTACGCGCAATGCATGAAGTATCCATGCAGTCTTGTAGGCGTTAGTACGCTTTCCGTGCTGGCAGCACTGTGCTGGAGTCGGCTTTTTCAACTCATGATTTTGAAATTTTCTGTACGCTCCCCATGGATTATTTTTGTTTCAAAAGTTAAAAAAAAGTATGTACTAAAGAAAAACATACTACATGTTTTGAAAATATTAAGGTGGTTTTGTGCCAAATTTAATAAATGTCAAAACACGGAGTATTTTCTTTTATATTTCGTGATTTGTACTGTAAAAAGCCATTTAAAGCACTCGTAAGGATTCATATATAAAGATATTTGTACTGCTAGATTGTACTCGTGGTGAAATCTGTTACATTCCAAATATCTTTTCATAGCTTAAGTAGAGGATGCTTATTTTTAGGCTTCTTGATTCCCACTAAATATTGTAGAAGAAACTGCTGTATAATTTTAGCAACACCTGACGGCTTGGTGGTCAATATATTTTGTATTTTGAGTCTTCGCATAGTTTGAATCATACGGTAGCCTTTTATGACACCACTATTTAAACGCAACTACTGCAAGTATGCATCGAATAAGGCGCCTTCAAGTTTTGAAGGGCTGGATGGTTTTAGGCGAGTAGACTGAACCAATTGCCGCAGTTGACAGAATTGAACTTCACTTGGGTTTTAGAGCAGAAGGTTTAGCTGTATGGTCGAAATTAGTTGTCTAAATACTTCGTCACATACAAAATGTCAGATGGTGCCATTTAACAAACGCCTTAGTTTTCAATTTATTAACCGTAGTATTTTAATTTTATTTTTTAAAGTGCTATCTGTAAATAAAAAAGATAGAGACGATGAGAAAATAATGACGTGTAATAGGTTGATAATTTTCTTTCTTGCGATAAAAGATACCCCAACAATTTAGTAGGGGTATATACAGAAACAAAAGAACAAAACAAAAATAAGATCGATAGAAATCTTTCTAGGTGAAAAGTCAAAACATGCTTTATTTATATTCACTGATCCAAATTTTGGCGATTCCCCTGAGGTATTGATCAGTTTTACTTATCTCAGTAGAGCAGTCACGGAGTTTTTAATAAATATTGTTTAGTGCCCGAATCGTGCGTCCGTAAAGATTCACATTTTACTCTGAAACTCGAAATACGGACACGAATATCTTAGCAGATTAGTATCCGTGCGTCGTGTCATCATGGCAGGGCCTAGTCTTCGTGAGCGTCAGGAAAAAAAATGAAGGCGCGTTGCATACAACTATTCGTGCTCAAGGGATGTCCGTGTTGCGTGCACATAATTGAAGGCGCTTTGGTTTTCTCACTCGCGACGCTTGACTGCAACGATTTGTGCTCAAGGGATTTCTGCGCTGAAAATGTAATTGCGTTGACCATCGAACTCAGAATTCGCTTGGGCCGTGTAGTGTCAGAACACTATATCCAAATAGTTTAACTTGCAAGTGTCATCGCCACAACGTTGAAGGAAGTGAGATTTGCGAATCTGTTATTGATAATGATTTTCAAAATTGATACGTGCAATAATCTTGTGGAATTGTTTTCGGTATGAAATTCTGCGAAAATTGTACACGCAGTCAGATTTGTTAGATTGATACTAAAAAGGTGTAATACTCGATATATTTTAGGATACGCCGCACACTGGACCGAGTCAATGGGAGAAATCGGACAAAATCTGGAAACTTCGAAAATTTAAATTTTTGAAACATAAAACAAATATGTCTAAGAGTTGTTTCATTGGTTTTTTTCAAGATATTTCTCCTCAGAAGTACCCCTTGAGATTGAATTTGTGTTATAATAAACATCAAAATTTGAAATTTTAGTCAAACATTTTATGTCCGACCTCTTCCATTAGCTCGTACCATTGCACGCCAGTCCAATGTCTCAGAGCGACTTCGTTGTGTAGGCTGTCCGTGGGTCCTCTGACCTACTCGTTCTTTAATTTGCTAAAGCGTCTAAGTTAAATAGAAGTGTTTAAAAAAAAAAAGTTGTGAAAATTTCTTAAGTAGATTCTTTTACCTTTTGTTAGAAAGGTATTCTAGAGTTTTTATAAGAATTCCGTGCTTTCATACTTAATTAGGACTGTAGATGAGGAGGGAATTAATGCATGGGTGAATAAAGCTAAAACATTAAAAATACTAAGAGACAGGACGTTTTGAGCTGTTACCAGCTCATTTTCAGCTGCAAAAAACAAAAGCGAAATAAAATAATTATATATATTATAGAATAAATAATTGAGTGGCGACCTGACCCCAGCCGTTATTACGTTACCACTGGCATAATGTTTTTTATGTTTTAGCCTTATTTACCCATGTTTTAGTTCCCTTCTTATTTATTCGTATATTCGAGCTGTGCTTTTGTGCTTTATCGTTGTGACCATATTTCTTGTTTATCAATTAAACCTCTAGTGCATTAGTAAGCCACCAACACCGCGCTTCTCGTCGTCGCTTTTATATTGACAGGGAACGGTGAGAAGGAGTGAGAAAGAGTCGGCGATAATGTAAATACAATATTGACACGATATCTCATGGACCGCGCGGCGTGATCCAATGCAGCGCAGCGGCGGAAATTGTGTCACGAGTTTTATCATCTGGAAACCGCACAACATGACGACGCTCCCGCGATTTCCACTTCAACCTCCGCTGGATAAACATGCGACGTCACGCCGGAAAAGAGGTCTTATCTTCCGGAGCAAAGGTTACGTCACTACGTGTCTGAGTCCGAGTCAATATGATCAAAACGTATTTTTCTTACGTGTGCTGCTTACATTATAATCATCGAGCCGGGACTTGTCCCTTCTCTCAGGCGACCATCAGGGTTCATCAGAAAGTCAATGTTCATAATTTTCTTTTAACTTTTCACCGCGATACCTCACTAAAAATTGGCACTTTTAAATTTCTCAAAGTATACTAAAAGTGAAAAAGGTGAAAAAGTATACCGAAACACGCATATTGTTGAATAAGTTTATTGGCTTGGATGCATTTCGGGCTTAGCCCAACTTCAGAAAGCAGTTGAAACAAAACACAGAAACAAGTTAATTACAGTAATGAATTGTCACAATGCATGATGGAGAGGAATAGCGAGAGGCAAAGCGAACTAAAACACTTGAGAACTGGTCAAAAATGAAAAAATGTTTAAAAACCCAGTGGGAATAGCTGATAGAGTTAGCTGAAAAAATAGTAAACAAAATGAAGTACAGAGTGAGAGGCGCTAATTTGACGTGACAGCACGCGAGAAGCGTTTTTCCAGTTATACTAAAAGTGTATATTAAAGGTATGTATTGTTAAAGGTATATCAAAGTATATCACATTGTTCTAATCGACAGGCATGGAACCCGACCCCCTCCAATTTGGCTAAAAATTGGTTTACGGGGTCCTTACATGTACTTACATGTTTTTAACATGTACTTACGTGTACTTTACATGTCTTCACAACGTCCCGTTGTATGAAACATAATTTATGAAAATTTTAAGCCATAATGTTAGATTGGTCTCCTACTAAAAAATAAAATAGGAGCGAATATTTTGAAACACAAATACCGAGATATACATTTTTACAATTTCACCATTGATTTTCGGTGATGTATCTACAGTAGAAAGTTTAGTGTTGTTGTAGACATTGATGATGGGCATAACGCCTGCAGAGCCTCGTGCGAAATAATATTCGTAAAAGTATAACACCATGGCTATTGCAATTAGAACCTACCTCTCCCAAATATGGCAAAACGGCAATAAATCCGACTCCTGACATGCGTTCATAGTTCTCTTGAGCGTAGTATACAATTAATTGCTCGAAGTTCGGTCACTCCGGCCCCCTGGCGTATGCTTTATTTCTGTTTCAACGATTGAATTTAACTCCAAGCAAACCGCCTATTTCTAACAGTAACACTAGATTTTTTATGCCTTACAATGTATCATTGATTCATTGATGTATGCTCCTGCGGCTTTCAATAAATCGGCATGTTGTTCAAATCTGGATTGTTACGAGGCCACGAGTCTTTTTAACAAATCGGCTGCCAAACCCAGATCCGTTGCTGCAAATAGAGCCTTCACAGAGAACACAACTTATCATTCGTTCAATGCAAAATTCACTTACCCACGCATACGTAACCACATCGACTGAAAGCCCATTGCTGCCAAATTGTGTAAAAAATTATTTAATTTTGTACCCATGAGAATTGCAAGTTTTTTCCCATTCGACAACTCTGTTCCAATGGGCACGGTGAAATGCAAAACTTCCTCTCTACTTCCCTATGTTTTTTTTCTCCATCGACCCTGTGAAACCCTTTGTTTTCGACTATGTGTGTTGTATGCTTACACAAATGCGGCAGCGCGTGAAGCAAAAGCTCCTTATACGGTGCAATTTGAAATCCCGGCTATCTGGCGCGCTCAACCCGGCAGAAATGGGATATTGAACGGTCCACAGGCCCCGACTGTTTTTGTAATTTTGTTCCGATTGTAGATTCAATTTCCGTGAGCGACCCTCCTCCTCCCTCTCCGCATCCTGGTTAAAACCATCACTTTATTTTTCTAAACGAATCACGGAGAGCCGGAAAATTTTTCATGCAATTTGACAAACCGGTCTAATTTGTTGGAGGGAAAGCGAGGGTTCATGGTAATGTGTTCATACGCGCCGTGCCGTTCGTTAAAAACAGAAATGGGAAAACTGACTGCGCAGAGTGTCAAGGAACGATGAAAGATTTACGCCAAAGAATATTCAGTCATTGGCGCTATTTACTCAGATCAAGATATCCATCAGTCTTATTTTTGTTTTGTTTTTTTGTTTCTGTATACTCATACTAAATTTTTTGGGTATTTTTATTGCAAGAAAGAAAATCTGTCTCATTGATTACATCTTGTAAATAAATCATCCAAATTTTATTGAGCCAAAGATATAGTTAGGGCTACTTGCTTTTTGGGATTGTAAAAAAGACTCTCGTTGCTTATTTCATCATTCATTAAAACTCTTTCTGCATAACTGTTTACATGCAGTAGTTTTGGCCTCAAAACTATTATTCTACATACTTATCGGATATTTTAATTATTTCTGTATCATTTTTTTTATTTTACGTTTATTTAGTGAGTTGTCATTGCGAAAAAAACTAAATTATTATTCATGACAACATTCTCTTCTTACTATCGGTGAGTGTCTAAAACTTTTCTCTAGTCTTTTAGAATGAGTTTCAACTATAGGTCTCACAGTTAATAATTGAGTTGATTCTTTTCTCGCGCTTGTTTGTGGCAAACTCACTAACTCAATGCTGCCAAAGTTGGCTGGGTTTCGTATTCTCCCTGAAATAAATCCATTAAAATAATATCTTAGTTAACAGGCGCCCGGTCAAGATATGGTGCCAGTTAGCAGAGAACCATGTTGAATTTCATGAACCGGTACTTTTTTCGCATCACATAATACCCACAATCGTTTTCTGCATTTTCGTGTTAAGGTATGGTCTAGAAGTAACAGTTCCGATGTCCAAATCGGGTACTTTTATTCACTAACCTGTAAAGTGATTATTGAGATTATAGACAAAGTAATAGACTAAGAAGACAAAGGGGATATGGAGCGATCCTATTGGTTGAAACGGGAGGAGAGGGTGTTATAGACAAAGGGGGAATATGATGGACCACTAGCTAAAAGGTCTCACGTAACTTACCATTAGTTAGTGCATTACTTGCCTCCTTTGTCCATTGCAACCATCCGCTTCCATCGATCGCTTCATTTTATTTTCATCTTGTTTGTCTATCGCTTAGTCTGTCAATCAGGCCGCTGGAAAGCTGTACGAAAGCAGCTATGAAATTAAATCTTAGAAGAGATCACGCTAAATAGCATGGGAACTATGTTTAGTCTTTCTCCAGAAAAATAAAACACAATTTAAGAACTTTTCCTTTCCAATTTATTTTTTTATTCCAAGCTATGTATTCATTTTGGGACTCTACGTGTATACAACCCTCAACTGGTAAACCACAAGAAATTGGAAATAAAACGTTACACAGTAAGTAAGAATAAAATTCGGTAACCAAACCCTCTTCACAAGTGAAGATTTGTAAACGTTGCAATTAAGATGCGCATTAGCATTCAGCCATTGGTATTTCGACTGCATTAAGAAAAAAGGAACCAAGTCACATCAGCTGTTGCCAAATTTAATCGGGCAATTTAATTTTTTACACGAACACGGGTGTGCGGATTTTCGGACAAACTTCTGTGAAGTTTCTGCATTGTATGAAGCAAATTCCTTAAAATTTTCAAAGGAGTCCGCATAAACGTTCTCTCGTAACAAATCGAATTGCCCGGTTAAATTTGGCAACAGCTGGTGCGGCTTGGTTCCTTTCTGCTAAAGGGGGTCCATTTTTTCGTCATCAGAATTTGTTGTGCCAACTCAAAGCATGCCTGGTGAGTTGCAAGCTGGAAAAAAGGGCTTGATTTTTAACTGACGTAACCATGGCGTCTCTCCTCTCTCGACGCGATAAGTTGCATATTGAGCTCGCCCACTCGGGAGAGCTCTTTGCGATCGATTTCTTTTAGCATTGGTAGTGTCCGTGGCGACAAATGGATGGTTCTTGTTGCCGTCGGAGGAACGGCCAAAATCCCATTGATTTCAAGGTCTAAAAGTTGAATTTTCGCGGGTTACAGTTTTCCTCCGTCGAACATTTCCGTTCCCTCATTCAACTGAGGATTAATTGTTCCTCGTTTGCTACACTAGAGAGCAGCACTTTCCAGTGGCCGAGCATATCATAGCATGTTTCTATGGTTTTATAGCAAATAACCTAATTGTATGTTATCATCCTCTTGGCCGTCAGTTATGACTTACCGCTAGCGTACTCTGCTGGAGATCTCAGAATGCTGAGTTTCTCCCCACTCGTTCTTTTTAGCCAATGATCGTTCCCGTGAGGCTTTTTATCCAACTTCAACCAAATACTGTGTCTGCAGACTGTTGTTATTTCACTCAATAAAAAAAAAAAAAAAATCTTTTCAATGCAGTTTTTGTGTGCAGTTGTACTTGCAATTGTTATTATTTCTTAAAATAAAAAACATGGTGACCTCGACGTGATTTAATAATTTGTTCAATTAATTTTAAGGTACTAAGACTAAGATTGAGATTTGCGCATAATTAATGGATAATCCTTATTGGTACCATAGAAGGTTTGCTTGAGAGCTCGGTTGAGACTCGCATTGGGATCCTTTCAGAGTTTGTTTAAACCTCATATTAAGAATGCTTTAGGATTCGTTTGAGCCCCTCGCATTAAGAATGCTTGGGAGTTCGTTTGAGCCTCGCATTAAGAATGCTTAAGAGTTCGTTTGAGCCTCGCATTGAGTTTCTTTAGAGTTCGTTTTAACCTTAAAATACAGATGCATGAAGTGCTCTTTTGAGCTCCGTGCTATTTATAGTGCGCGAGGTGCTCCATTGAGCCACCGCATACCTACAAAGGCGAGATGTGCTCCATTGAGCCACTCGCATACAAAGGCTTGAAGTGGTCTTTCGAGCTCCACGCTAAAATTCAAGTGAATTCCTTTTCAACTCTTAGTGTATACCATAAGTATTGTGTAAGAATTATGGTAGAAACGTTCCTCCGAACCGTGCTCAATTATAGTTTCTTTGAACTCTGTGCCGATAAAAATTGAGAATTTCAGACTGCCAGCTTAACAAAGTATAACCTTTATTCAAGTTGGCGACTTGATTTAAAAAAAAAATTAAAATTAAATCATATGGTTTCATTGTAATGTGAAAAATTTGTCATATGAAATTACGTCATAACATTTTGCATCGGCATGTAACCTCTGATAATTGGGTAAAGATTCATTTAATACACATACAATTTCAGAAAAAATCATTAATAGTTGTTAATAGTTTCCCAAAGGCGAGCTCTCCAACACAGTAGTGTTGGAACCAGCAGCTTGTCTTGCAATTACAACTCCTCCGTTTAGAGACAGAGCTCCACTTCTGCCGAGCTAAAAAAAACCGCCGTATGAGCATTCGAGAGTTGCCAAACTTCCTTCTCTAAAATGTCTATTTTTGCGGGAAGTTATTCATATTTTTCCTTCAAATTTCCCTATGTTTTAGATTGAATTGGACGTATTTCTACCAAACAGACCTATGTGGAGGTGAGAAATATGGGGTGTGCTCTTTAGTTCTCTGGCCGTAAGAGTGAATGAGAAAATGAAGCGCCAGTGACGTCAACGGAGATGGAACCGCCGTCGTCCCGCTTCGGCCGCTTCCGCTTCGTCTTTAACTCATGAACCCTGTCCACAACGCTCTCTTGCCATGCCCGCGGTTCGTGAATCCCGCATTCAGTATGGCACATAGGTCTGTTCGATAGAATGTAAAATCCTGCTTTTCCAATTCTTCAAATTGAATCACGCCCACTTTTACATTGCTTCTTATGCAGCTTTCTAGAGCACACCCCATATTTCTCACCTGCACAATGCACATAGGTGTGTTTGGTAGGAATACGTCCAATCGGACGTATTTCTATCAACTATGTTCATCAAGACATGGTCCCTGAGACCCATGAGAATACATGCATAACAGGGCTCACGTCATAATGCACATAGTTCTGTTTGACAGAAATACGTCCAATTGTGAACACAATTGCCTGAAAAATGAAGAATAATATTCAAAAATTTTCCCCTAAATTATTTTTTTTTGAAGGCAATATGACAACGCCTGGAGGCTCATGCGGTGTTCTTCGTTAGGACGGCAGACTTGGCGACCTTGGACTAGAGTCAGTCCACAGGACCGGGAAGCATTTTTAATTAACAAGCGGAAGGGACGGAAGGAGAAAAATTGAGGCCCGGGGACAGCGAGTCCTTGGGGGTTTAAACGGGGTTAAAATATAATTTAATTAGTTGTAAATTGGAGTACTTCAAGAGTTTCTCCTTTCCTCGTTGTCGGGGAATCTCAGGCGTTTCGCTAATGATGAGTCCCAACGGGGATCAAAAAGGTTACGTAACGGTTCCGGTTCCCGTCGGATAAGTATTTTTCAGAGCCACTTTTAAGTGCCGCCGTGTTCTTGAAGCTAGGATCGAAGAATCCTTACAGTAGATTGAATTAAAGAATAGGGATACTCAAAGCATTTTTCTACAGGTATAGGGATCCACTCTGCCGTCTGCCGTGCTAAGGGAAAACGCCGTATGAACCCTCAGGCGTTGCCAAATTTCCTTTGATAAAACACGAGTTTCCTGGCTAACTTGTGAATATTTGGATTGCATTTTGCAAAAAGGAACCACTAGCATTGCAATGCTGCTAAGATTGTGCAACTTCTTTTGTCTTGGAAGAAAACCCCGATTATCCATTAATAGTTACTATTTTACTCGCTAAAAACTGTAAATTTAAGACAAAAATTACCATCTTTTCATAGTTTTTCACGATTTCCGCAATTGCAAAGGATGAAGTTGCACAATCTTAGCATCATTGCAATGCTAGTGGTTCCTTTTTGCAAAACGCAATCCATTTTTCTTTCAATTTTTCGGATAATTTCGTTCCCAATCTCACCTGAAGTTTCTAAAAAGTCCAAGGAAATATCTTCACACGGAGAAAAAAAGTTCGGGGATTTGCGCCGACCGGTTCGGTAGGCCCGACTTCGGCGTGAGGAGCTGAATATTCGGGGGCGTATGCGGGCGTGTTCGGCATAACACACCGTGGTCCCAAATTGGCCTTCGTCTGCTGATCTGAGCATTTTTCGTTCTCCGTCCCGAAGTTTTTCGTTTTGCCGACTGGGTATTCGTATCAAGCTACCGAAGATTTTAGCAGACAGGGAACGACGCTAGCGCTCTCTGTCTCTGAACGCAGGAATTTGATGACTCCGCAAACCAGTGCGCGAAGCGCGACGTGCATCGTTCCGTTCGGAACAAAACTACGTAGTGCGTACGATCCGAAGATTGCGAGATGTGAGTTTACGAATTCCTCTTATCGTACACTTTAAACACACACGAAAGCATATTCTTATCCATTTCTAAATTTTGCAAGTAAAAGCCGTCCGCTTGAACGCCTTGATCCAGCTCGGCTGGACTTCAGAAAGTGCGTATCATTTGTTGTTTTCTCTCAATTGTAGAATTCAAAGTGACAATTGTTTCTCAAGTGACTCATTAATCATACAGTTTACTTCGAATATCGACTTAGAAATCAGCTCATAGCTTCTCTCAGTGCCGGAACTCAATTGTTTTTTCTCTTATCGACCTAACCTACAAAATCGTTTCGCTTATCCGCTTATAATCTAGGAAAGGAACTAAACCATCCAGATCAAATTGTAGAAGACAGGTTTGAAGTTTAATTACTTTACGAGACTTAGGTATGCCAGAGGGAAAGTTCATTGCCCATTTGCACATTTCAAAATGTTTATACTCAACTTTAAATTTCTGACCAGAGACGGTCATCTCTACTCTCATCTCATGTAGGTACCTTACTTTTGTCCAAAAATGACTCGGTTTTCTCTGTATAGCTTAGTCCTAGTCACTCTCAAGTATGTGGAAAAGTTCACAAAGTTGAATTTGTGTTTCCAATTTGCTGAAAGGTTATCATTGACCTTGATTTATTTTATTTTAACTTATTCTTTCGTCTCCTACGAAACATCAAAGCCTGCATCGTTCATTATTATAGTTTCCAGCTCTTTACTGTAATTAAATTGCGAAACTATAATTTGATCATTAGCAGAATATCCTTCGATGTACACTTTCAACCCATAGAACTCGTAGCGCAGACTACGGAGCTACAGTGATTGGCACGGATGAGAAGTCTGTAAGTAAATTTATGCACTAACTTAACATGGCCCCATTATCAGTTACAGTGTTAATATTATGTCTAGATTTCATGGAAATGGTTACAGCTTCATGTTTGTCTCCCTGCATGCTTTGTTTTGGTTTGGCTATTGTTAAGGAGTCAAGAGTAGAGAATTGGAAGTCTGCGGGAGAATTGATCCATTTATTTCCAACATTATCAGTATCTATAGCCAAGTTTTACATTTGTAGAGAATGATGCGGTGTAGGAAAGCTTGAGTCCTCCTTTCCTCTGATTTCTTTCAATTGTAGATATGATTTTAAATTTATTATGTTTGTGTAAGGGAGTGTACATATTTTATTTATTGGTGATAACAAATGGTTCCTTATGCTGGGCACTTTCAATTTAATTATATACTTAGTAGACCTTTCGTACCTAATATTATCTATTTGCTATCTACCTAACTTATGTTCTTGTTTGTACCTTGCTAAGTGCAGTGATTGTTATCATTTAAAAAAATGCCTTGAAATTGAGCAAAAGATATTATCTGGTGTGAACTTTGGGAACTGATAACGGTATAATGTGCGTTTATAATTTGAGTATGTACTCTATCCTCGTTTCTTTCCTTGGTATCTGATCTGAGGTTTTTTTTTTTTAATTTTCATCATTTTTTCATGTTCCATAGAGAGAGTAAAATGAAGTAAAATAATAGAATAAAATAAAATAACGAACAAATCCGTGTAAATTAGATATATCCTGGTTGTCCACAGTTCAATTCGAACATTAATGCAAGTTTTTCGCTGATTCTCCCAAGCGTCCGGCGTAGCTCAGTAGGTAGGGTCTTCGATTAGTGTTAGGTAGGTTCTAGGTTCAATCCCCGATGTAGGCAAAAATTTCTATCCATCAAATCATTGTTCAGGCGATATAATACCCTTCTATTTTTTTTTTTTTTTTTTTTTAAATTTATTTGTGGGGGGTTGGGTAAAAGGCCCCCTCCCCTGGCTAAGAGCAATAAGAGCCCCCCTGAATTTAATCCAACCTTGATAAGATCCACTAGATTTCGATTCGTGCATCCAAGAATTTCGGTTAGGTGTACAGAAGCCTTCGGCACGATGAGCCGAAGTTCGGTTCCCCGGACCGAGAACTTCGTGCTGACAACCGAGAAACTTCGGCTCGTTCTACCGAAGAACTGGAGTTCAGTGAACTGCTATAATTGGTGTTCCATATGGACCAATCATAGCGGCACAGGCAACCGAAGTTCGGTTACTGACGCCGAACTTTTTTTCTCCGTGCATAACGTTCCTCATAAATAAACATTTTATCGGAGGAAATTTGGCAACTCTCGATTGTTCATACGGCGTTCTTCCTTAGCACGGTAGCACTGGCGCGGCGTGAATGATCGATTTTCGATTTTTCCCATTTGAAGGCATGGTACAGAATCTATCATCAAGGTGTTCGTTGCAAACACACGGTTTATCGATCTTTTTCCATAGATTTAAATGGCAGATCAATCGATATATCGCAAAGCACGCCACACCACTGGTGGGGTCAGTCGGGATGCATTTAGTGAAAGGAGTTAAGTTTGCGATGGGAAACTTGAACTTACCTCATTAGTGCTTGGCAGGATTCTCAATAAGAAAAAATGTCAATAAATGTGAACTTATCTCCCATCTCGAATTAAATTCCACCCTTGAGGTATTTGAATCGCTGATCAAACAAACCATTTGATCCTTCCCTATTTTCTTATTTCACCTGCTCATTTGCCCTTGAGCAAACAGGATTTGTCATAATGATTACAAAGCGAGTGTTGATTGCCTGACCAAATTTATTTTAATCGATTAACAACAAAACCATACATTTTAAAATTCTCTGCATCAAAATATTTTCATACAATACAAATCTTATGACTAAAAAATACAGCAACATATCGCATGAAATGCATAACCGGTCGGCCGAATTTGCAGGCCCAGGAATCTTATATATCACGGGAAATACTATGTTCTAGCCTGGAGTTGTTTTACAAGTCACCAATCATATCGTGTGAAACCCATGACCGCAAGTCCGGTTTTGCGGCCCAAGAAATCTCTGAGGTCTCGTAAAATACACCTTTGTACCACGGAGCCATTTTACAGTCACAAATCATGTCGCATGAAGCGCACGACCTGATGGGCAATTTTGCACCCCTGGAAATATAAGTCGCGTAAAATACATCGTTGTAACAAGGAGTTGTTTGAAAGTCACAAATCATGTTGCGATGAAACGCTCGACTGGACGATCGTTTTTGCACCCCTAGGAATCTCTACATTCAGGTGAAACGCAATGTTCTTGCATATAGCCAATTAAAGGTCACGAATCATATTGCGTTAAACGCACAACCGGACGGCCGTTTTTCAAAATCAGGAGACATACAGTGTTCTAAGCATGGAGTCGTTTAAAAGTCACAAATCTATCACGGGAAACGCACGACTGAATGGCCGTTTTTGCATCCCTAAAAATCTGAAAAATTGTGTGAAATACATATCGTTGTAGCATAAAGGCGTTTGACGAATCGTATCGCATGGATCGCACGACAGGATGACCGTATATGCACCTCTAAGAATCTCCGAAATCAGCTGAGGTACATTGATCTAGCATGGAGTCGTTTAAAAGCCACAAATCTATCGCGTGAAACGTACGACCCGATGGCAAAATTTGCACCCTCAGGAATCTCCAAAGTTACGTTGAATACATCGTTGTAGCATGGAGTCGATTAAAAGTCACGAATCATATTACGTGAAACGCACGACTAGACGGCCGTTTTTGCACAAGGAAACACGCTGTCCACATCCAGGCATGGAGTCGTTTAAAGGTCACCAATCAATCCATCGAAATCAACTGTCAGCTGACCCTTATGGTATTGTGAATCAGCACATACGCGGTTTCAAAACAAAGTTATATTATCACTTATACTGCACTGCGCCACGGTATAAGACGCCACGTGCACTAGCAGATTGTGTCCGGTAATTGATTTACTAGGAGTTAGAGGTTTTAGCCGATGTGTGGAGGCACGATTCGTGGCACATCGCCAAGAATCTTGCGAAGACCTGAAACTGGAGTGTGTTATCATTATTTGTGACACATTGCATTGGGGCACGATGGATAGAGATATTGATGCGTCTCATCATGCCTAGTGGTAAAACACAGGGTGCTTCCGTCATATTACCACTCCCACTCTTATCATAACAATTTGTCACATTGGTAAAAAATTAACGGTCTTAAATTGAAAAATAATTTTCAATTTTTTCTTTTATAAAGAATACAGTGTCTCCACGTTGTGTCGGTCTCCGAGGGTCCTGCAGTAGTTGAAGTGCTAGAGGCTCCGGGTTCGATTCCTGGCAGGCAGCTCGAATTTGATTACCTTAAACAACGGTTGCCTGAGGCTGTTTACCGGTGAGGGACTGACCTCCATACTTGTAGAAAATGAATTAGAGTAAACAACTGCCTCCAACCGAGACAGACACAGAGAAATGGACCGCGGTTGGCAGAAAGGAACCAAGCCATCAGCCAAATTTGACTCGAAAATTCAATTTTTGTAAAAGAGAACGTTTGTGCAGATTCCTTCGAAAATTGTAAGAACTTTACCTCGTACTATGCAGACAACTCATTGAAATTTGCGCAAAAATCCGCATAATTATTTTCATGTAGAAAATTAAATTGCCCAATCTTTTAGCTATAACTGATGTGGCCTGGTTCCTTCCTGCATACCGCGGTTCAGATGTAATTATGTCATCGACGAAAACATTTTTTTCTCATATTACGAATCATATTACCCATACGAATTAATTGAGAATAAAGTCTTCCATTCAAAACAAATTTTCTTTCAGTAAAATTATTTTCCTCAAAATAAAAGAGAATTTGTCGATTTTTAATTTAAAATTATGTTTTCCGCCATTTTTCCAGTAGTCACCGAGCTCATATTGGCCCCAATCCGCCTCCATGAACTTCCTCTCCGGGAGTCGGGAGCGCGATGTGTGTGATTTTCAGCTTTGTGAATGGGGGTTCGGCGGAGCAAGAGCCTAGGGAGTGATGAAACGGGTGGAGGGGGGGGGGGGTTTACAAGGTGGAGGCCGAGGTGGTCGAATTTAATATGCACGACCAGTCAATGAGGGCAAGTAGGGGTGCGTCGCGGAGGGGTGAAGGGGTTGGCGCGGAGGCGGGAGACGGGAGACGTAGACGCATCTCCGGCGAGGCACCGTCTAAACTGTCCAAATGAAGTAAACAAGCTATCGATTCGCTTTTATTCCGAGTCTTCCACCCTCCAACTTCCCGAATCACCCGCCCGCTTCATCTCCGAGACATTTTGCACAAACAAAGAAGCTCCCACTATAAAAACGGCCCGTGTACTGCCGTGATAAGGAATAACGCCGTATGAATATTCAAACTTTGCTAAATTTTCTTTGACAAAATATTCATTTTTAAGGGAAGGTACGATTACTTTGTCTTGAAATTTTTAAATGTTTTAGTTTAATTTAGGTTATTTTAGTTTTAATTTTTAAATATTTTCCCAGCGCGATAAAGTAGGCCCGCCGTATTCGTCAAGGCTTTCAATTTTTTCAAAACTTTCACATTAGATTGCGTTCAGTAGATTAAACTTAATTACATTGGATATTGCTTGATTTTCTGCCACGGAGAAAAAAACTTCGCGCGTGCGACCCAAAGTTGAGGTCATATGGATCTCTGAAGTTTTCGGATCACGTATCTAAAAACTTGAGGTCCAGCTGCCGAAGTTCGGGTCAGACATCTGAAGTACTTTGATATATACCGAAGGGTTCGGGTCACACACCTGAAGTACTCCGGTACACACCGAAGTGCCTCGATGTCTGATCCGAACTTCGGCAGCTGGACCTCAAGTTTTTAGATACGTTATCCGAAACCTTCAGAGATCCATATGACCTCAACTTCGGGTCCCATGCACGAAGTTTTTTTCTCCGTGTATTAGTTTATACTTTTTGAATAAAAAATCTATCTCATATTAATTAAACTATAGAGCCACAGGATTCTTGAAAGGAGGTATAATTTCCTCTGAAAAATTTTAGTGCAAATGAACTCAGAGATTTTGAAATTTACGAATAAGAGTCATATATTCAATCCAACAAAACGAAAATAAGATGTAACCCTTTTTCTCTCTCCCCATCATATTTCAACACAAGCAAGAGCCAATATCGATGAAAAAGTTATGGGGCAGTCTCTCTTTAGACGCGGAAGTCTGGTTGGCAAATAATAAAAAATCGCAAGGCTAAAGATCTGAGGGATGTAAAATGCCATCAAAGTTGGTTTAAGTAAATTACCTAAATAGTTGTTCATAATAAATAATGCGCTTATTTTTCTCTATTTGCTTAATAATTACACTACTCAAATGCACCAATGATTTCACATGGAATACGACATGATTGCTTGCAAAGGAAACTTGTTCAAATGCAAAACTCATCATGACTTCAGAAACTCCACGGGGAGCTGAAAGTGCATCCGAACAAAAACGAGCTCTGCTCTCTAATATTGATAAAGCTATGGCCGGTCGTGGTCGATTCATCTTAATCTCCAAACTTTCTCACTTTTAAAGTGATCACTTGGGGTAGCAGTTCCATCACCCCAGAGAAATCGAGTTCAATTGGAATGGATTAATTCCGGATTTGAACGTTTCGCTCAAAACTTTCATAGTAACGGAGAACTCCAATAACCCAGAACAACCTTAATTCTTTAATTCGAGAAAGAAAGCAGTTTATAGGTGCAACGGAAGCAACATTGTTTAAAAAAACACTAATTGGAATGAAAAACTTTTACACGGATACTTAGGAGGTCAACTAAAGGATAAGTCGGGTTGGGGTGCATTTTAAACTCAACAACACTCGTAGTCAACAACGAAAGGTGAATGATCAATTATCGATTTTTCTCCATTTGAAGCTATCATAAAGAGTCGATGATTAAGGTGTTCGTTGGGAACACCCTGTTTATTATTGATCCTTTCCCGTAGATTTAATAGGTAGATCAATCGATGTACCACCACACTGTAACAGAGATGGAAAGTGAAATTTCACAAGGCTCGAATAAATTTCACAAAAGTTGAAATTTATTAATTTTTTTTTTAGAATTATTGATTAAACCTTTGGAGGGCTGAAAGCGTTTCAGATGGTCTTTCTGTTGATGCTGCGGTATTATGCTACTCTACTGAAGGTGCCAGACACAAAGAGGGGGGCAAAAAGGGGAGTTTAGAGAGAAGAACCCCAACCTAACCTCTAAACTAAACGAAAACATTTGCAACGCGCGTATGTTTTAGGCTTGGGGTAAAATCTAGAATCACTGTTTCCAGGCGTTTCTTATCCTCCTGAATGTATCCCCAAAAGTTTCAATAAATTTCATAAAATTTCGTGAAATTTCACACGAATAAATTTTATGAAATTTTCCATCTGTCAAGGAGTCAATGGGAGAGGTCGGACAAAATTTGGAAACTTATAACGCTTGTAACTCAGTTTATACAAGATTGTAAAGTTTTAAAAGTGGTTTCATTGGTTTTCTCGTGAAATTGTTATCAAGAAGCACCCCTTAAAATTGAAAATTTGACGAATTATTATCCAAATCAAAATTCCGCAGTTTTAGTTAAACATTTCATGTTCAACGGCCAACCTCTCTGATTGACTCGATCACTGTGCGCCGCTGCTCGCAGTCAAGTTGCCACTGATCAAGATTTTCAAAAACATTTGATCAATTTCCTGTTCAATACCTCTTATTATAGATTCCCTCAAAGCAGTTCGACGAGAGAATATTCAAATTGCACTTGCACCGCTACGACATGAAACCGGAGAAACCTCATGCATGAATGAAAATCGGCGAAAATTATCCACCCACATATCCAATTACGATGCATGTTTTAATCAAACTTTGCAGGATTCTATCATGCGAAGCCTTGCCCTGGTCTACCTAAACTCAAGTTCAACCCAACACCAGTTCCTTTCCCCCCCTCCTTGGCACGACCCCCGAATTGAACCTACACAGCTATCTTTCATCCATGCAACACGCTATGACGTCAACAGTGATGTAAGATTCTATCATGAATCACCTTCCTTGCAGGAATTTTTTGGGGGGAGGATTGAAATAACTGTGCAATCTGGTAACTTTAAACGTCTAACTCGTTTTGAACCTCGTTCCCATCACGAACTGTCGGCCTCAGACCTGTCGAAAAGGACATCACATGCCCTATCCGTGCTCACATTTACTAGCTATAAACACAAAAGCCGTCGATCATGGTTACATCCGAAGGCCGCCTCTATTGACTGCTTTTTTTAAAGGAATAGACGGCGGAGAAAACGGAGAGAAACTAAAAAAAAAGAAAAAAAAGAGAGGAAAATAAAATGCTCCATTCGAATCAAGTTGGGTTTCGATAAGGCCCGTTTTGGGACCCACCCTGAATTTCTCCAACCCCACGAG
The DNA here is from genome assembly GCF_918797505.1 of Bemisia tabaci. NCBI lineage: Eukaryota > Metazoa > Arthropoda > Insecta > Hemiptera > Aleyrodidae > Bemisia > Bemisia tabaci. Next base: position 24,052,534 of record NC_092798.1, on the reverse strand, counting down.
TTTTTACTAATGGAAGATCTATATTTTACGGAATTCATCGTTATTAAACTTGGTCATTTTCGGTCACTTTTTGGGTCTGATACTGGCATAACATGGGTTTGAAGGCCGATTTTGCCACTAAATGCAAGCTTTACGGTTGAATACCGAAAAATCCGTATTTATCAGAAAAGCGACCTTCAGACGCATTTTTATTGAGTTAGAATTATAGATTTGTAAAAAGGCAATCATAAAGGCCTTAGAATGCCATTATATATACATCCAGTTAAAGGGTAACCTAAGTTTTTAATCGAAACGCAGATTTTAAAATTGTTCAAAATTGGGTAAAGTTCCGCAACGGTTTCACGACATTCCGTTAACGATTTTTTGTCCGGGCACCTGTTTAGTCCAGTAATTTACGTCCACACGTAAAATAAGAAACAGTGCCTTGGTCCAAAGATTAAATTTCAGTCCGTATGTAAAATTATATTGACAATATCGAATTAGCAAATTGAGAAAAAAAAGGTGTTGTTATGGTAACTCATTTTTTAAATGAAATGTTACTTTCTTTTTTTGGTTGATCTTTCAAATTTTCATTGGTGAATAGTTGGTTTTATTTCTATCTATAAAATTGTCGATTTAAAATATACCGTACATATATATATATGTAAAAAATGACAAAAAAAAAAAAAAAATGACTTTTTTTAAAATGATAATAGTGCTTCATTTTAAAAACATTATATTTTTAAAACGTGGCAAATATTTGTAAAACATCAATCAAGCGATGACATCGATATTAATTTCAATGAGCCGCATTTGTGTTGAAAGGAACTGTACAAAAACGAAAAAGAGAGAGATAAAACCAAGGAGGCCGCAATCTATGGTTTTAACCCACTTTTACATCGATCTTTTACAGTCGAAAACGTCCAATTTTGAGCGTTTGGTCGCGAATACTCCACACTGCAGCACAGTAAAAGCACAAAATATAAAAGAAACATTAAAAAGCTTTGGAAATCATTAAATTAGACACGGAACCACCTTAATATTTTCAAAACACACGTCATGTTTTCCTTTAATACCTTTTTTTTCTTTTTTTCTTTTCATCAATTTAAATGAGACTAATCCGTGCATAGCGTGCAAATATTTCAAAATCATGAGTTGAAAAACGTTGACACCGCGAGTTTAAATATTTGAGCTAACACAGAGCGATATGTGCACTGGCGCCTACAAACCTAACTGGATACCTCACGCGTTGCGCAATGCGTGAAGTATTCCTGTTAGGTTTGTAAGCCCTTACGCGCGTGTCACGTTGGTCGCCCGCCGCGTCGCGAAGTGCTACGGCGTTTCAAGCAACTATTTCGCGACATAGTTGTTGCACAGTATCATAAGTGCTCCAACGTATCAAGAATGACAAGCTTCCTTTAAGGGTATTAGAGGTTTAGGTTTCCCTGCAAAATAAATTAAGATACTACGTTACAAAAAGAGAGTGGTAATTTAAAAAACTCACTTAGTCCTAGCATCCGTTTTTAACAACGTTTAGCTACCATAATTTTTGAACTTCATTAGAGAACAATGTGACTCGATTTAGGTAGAAACATTATTGAGAATGCCGTCAAGAAGATTTTATTTTGAATCAAGAATAAAATAGCTGAATGAAAGCGGGTGTCTGCTTGGTCTAAGTGACTTTTCGTTTTATTTAAGCATCCTTTTTTCTCTAAACAGGCATTATTTTCTTTATTGATTTATAAGGAAATCTTCTCGGCGGTAAATTTGAGCATATTTCTGCTTGAATCAAGTCACTTCTTCCTTTAATTAAGTTCAAAAATCATGCTAAACGTTACTGGATCAGATACTTGGACTTAGCAAGTCTTTCGACTACAGCTCCCTTTTTTTCGCCGTCACTCGATTTATAGTCCAGACGCCTGGTAAGTCTACCTGGAATTTTGGGTACACAGCGATTTTTTTGTCTAACATTATGTTTCTTGGGTCGCTGAATCCGAATCTGAAGTTTCCTACCGCGTATCTGGTGAGCATTTTCCGCCATTTTGAAAAAATGGCCTAAAAAGGCCTTTTTTTTTGCGTTTTTTTTTTAACTATCGGCTACGCATGAGAAAAAATCCCAGATTTAGCTAATGTTTTGAATAGCTGACGAAATTTGGAAGAAAATGGTCTATGAATATGCTAGGTTTGCTCAAAAATTGAGGAACCCCGGATCTCGGAACTTAGCTAACCGCGGCGAGCCGGATCACGCGTTAACGGGTGCGCCGCGAAAACGTGAATGGGCGCGATGTTCACGATGCTGTATCGTCCTCAATTTTTAAGCAAACCTAGCATACGTATACACCATTTTCTTCCAAATTTTGTCAGCTATTCAAAACATTAGCTAAATCCGGGATTTTTTCTCATGCGTAGCCGCTACATAAAAAAAACCGCAAAAAAAGGCCTTTTTAGGCCATTTTTTCAAAATGGTGGAAAATGCTCACGAGATACGCGGTAGGAAACTTCAGATTCAGATTCAGCGACCCAAAAAACATAAAATAAGCCAAAAAAATCGCTGTGTACCCAAAATTCCAGGTAGCCTCATTTTTAGCTACCAGGCGCCTGGACTATTAATTTGCGAGGGAACTTCGTGCTTTTGAAAGATGCCATCAATCATGATACGTTGGAGTACCTTCAATCTTGTATGATACTGTGCAACACCTTCATGGCGAAATAGTAGTTTGAAGCGCCGCGGTACGCCGGCGCCGTCGCGAAGTTATCGTACACAGGAGAAATCTAAGAGCCTTCAGCTGAGGAAAATCAAAAGGTTCATCCGATTCAGGTGTAAGAAGATGGGATTTTCTTGAAAGATAATTAAGTCCTGTTGCACCAAAGAGGTGTAAAGAGTTTTAGTGAATTTTACCTTATGGAATTGACGCTAAAACTCTCAATTATATATTATTGTTTCCGTTTGGTCAACCAAACAACCAAAAAACGAGCAAACCCTCATTCTTCCAAGACATTATACATTTCATCCGAAAACGTCGTGAGCAAATGTTGTTTGTATTTACATGTTAACCAATTAACTTTGGGTCTCAATAATTGGTAAGTGGACCAAAACTCCCCTGCCGAAAAAACGCGTGGACTTAAACTACTGGAAAAAACAAGTGTTCGGACAAAAAATCGTTGACGAAATGTCCTATAACCTCCGCATCAGCGAGGACTCTTCAGACGACACGTTGAGCCTCATAAGACCAATGCAATTCGCGGTAGTCGCTGCGAAAATTTTGGGAAACAATTACATGTTTGGAATCCTCCCCATCGATCCGTCAGAACGCCCCTTAAAGTCCCATTCAAAACCGTGGAAACCGACTATCTTCTGCCTACCCTTGTTCATGGTGACTGGTAGCGTAAAAAACTCACCGTTAGCAGAGCACCTTCACTACACGTACAGCCGAGAAGATTTTTTTTTGTTGTTGTTGTTAAGTTATTTCAGGTCTTTAATCCATTTAAGGATTCTGCAACCTTGAATGAGCATCGGGATAGCATTAGTGCACATCTATGCTCCAGGATTTCAAATGCTCAGAGATTAAGGCCGAGTGGAATCTGTTTCTGCAGATCCACTCGTCAGTTTCATGAAAATTTGTCGCCACCACCGGAATTTGAACTCGGGACCTATTGACCTAGAGTCAAACGTGCTGACCAGTAGGCCGACTTGGCCGTCTAGAGAAGGAAATTTTCAAACAACTATTTGTTCTGATCAACTTTATAATCACATCAAAAGTACAGAACTTTAAATGGACATGGAAAAGTATGATACCTTATACGCGGATTCAGAAGGGAGCGTAGGGGACGTAGCCCCCCCCCCCCCCATTCGTCCGCAAAAAGAATAGGGAGAGAGAAGGAAAAAACAGATGAAAGAAGAAGTAAGGAATCTAATAATGGACCACTAGACAAGGTACGAATTTTAGCATACTGATACATGTGTCTTTACCAAAATTTCGCGTACAACACGATGCGTACAACAAAAATTACCGCAATCAACCCCTTACGAAGATATTTAAAGGTTCTTGATGCGTGAATTCAAACCACCCGCTCATAAAAACTCAATGTTCTACGTGATTTACATCGCGCGCTACACGTTATCATGACAGTCTCTGCGATACATAAATCTGGCAACCTCAATCTTGACGCTTTGGCTCAGCTGTAGCAAATTGCTTATAGTTTGAACAGCACATGGTAAGAAATGAACATTGCTCGACTGAGAGGCTTGCTGAAATCGTTGTAGTGCGAGATTTGACTCACGTAGAGCTTTGAGTTTCTTGTGAGCGGGCAGTTCAAATTCCTCGTAACCAATGTAAAATAAAAACGTTAATATCCTCGTCAGAAGTTGGTTAAAGTAATTTTCGTTGTACGAATCGTGCTCTTCGTGAAATTCTGACTAGGAAACGTGTATCAGAATGCTTAAATTCGTACCTTGTCTAGTGGTCCATTAGCAACTATTCATGATAAAATTGACTGAGCTGTCTATTAGACGCTTTAAAATTTCAAAAAATATTTGGGGGGAAGCTCCCTAGACCCTCCCCCCTCTTCCGAAGTATCAGAATCCGCCAATGACATGCTGTGATAACGCTCACCTCGAAACACGGCGTGCCTAACTATCGCGAAAATATGCAGAATCCCCGTCTTGCTGCGGAGGCAACGAGAGGCAAGAAAGCTGCATTTCAGCGGGAACAGCCGGGGCGAAACGACACGGTACACGGCGAGGATGGATTCGCGAAGGCAGGTGCGGGGGCGGACGAAAGGGCCGCGTGGCGGCGGGGGGGGGGGGGGGGGGACGAACATGTACAATAAGGTGCACCTGCAAAAGCCGCTGCCGCCGCCCTCGGAATCGTCCCGATGCTCCCAACTATTTTTCCTCCTTCGCCTCCCTTTTTCATCCCCGATCTCGGCTTTTTTTTTTATTCTCTATTTTTTCTTTTTTTCTCCCTCTCCCGGCGACAATGACCCGCGACCACGTCACGTCAATCGGAGGCTGAACTTGCCCGAACATTGAACAACCTTTGATCGATGGGCGTCACGTGACCGCCACCGACCGACTCTCCACCGCCTATCACCCCCCCCCCCCCCCCCCGGTCACCGTTCCGTCATCCCCCGGTGCGGTTCATTAGATAACGATGAGATGCCTCCCTATTGTCGCCTCGCGCCTTTGTTGCCGCAATCACTTATTTTTCAGTCCTCTTTTTATTACTTTGAATTTCGGCTTATCTATTAATATTGGGGCTTAAAATGGTTAATATTGATGCTTAAAATGATTAATTTTTTAAAATGGTTAATATTGATGATTAAAATGACCAAGTACAAAATATAATAATTATTTTGACAGAGACATTACATTAGCAACAAATGGACGTACTTCTGCCAAACGGAACGATATGCATTAAGACATGAGCCCTGGGACCCATAAGAATATATGCATAACAGGACTCACGTCATGTCATGATGCACACAGTTCCGTCTGGCAGAAATAAGTCCAAATGGTCACAATTTATAGTTTTACGGGACAAAAAAGCAAATATCCCCCTCCCTGGCTGACAGCAAAGTAGTGAAAATGGACTGATGAGAAGGTAGGGGGAGGGAGGTGAAAAGATCGGATAACGACATTTTTCGGGTCAAATGTCTAGATTTGCCCCTTCTATTCAATTTCACTCAATTTCGTTGATGATGATGGTGATTGCGTGAGAAAATGTTGACAGTGATGATCATAGTGATCCTAAAATTGATAATAATGCCAATGTTATAAAGGAAAGCAAAATAAGCAAAAGTAATGAAAATCGTGTGTTAATATAGGAAGTAGAGCACGAAGTAGCACACATTGTTGGTTAATTTTGTTTGTGTTATATTTTACTGTGTCAAATTGACCAAATCTATGGGTTGAAGTGACTAAATCTTCGTGTTGAAAATCATGGGCGGTTCTAGACCCTCATGTTTGGGGGTGCCCAGAGGTGAAAAATGTCGGAGACCGGTCCCGAAGGGGGAAGGTCGCTCAGGGGAGGCCTAAGTTTCGGCCCTCAAGTTTTATCCCTTTCCTAAAGTCCTTTCTCTTTTTCTCTCCTTTCTTTCTACTTAAATACCTATAAATTCAATGTAGAAAATTTTTAGCAAAATTTCCCATCAAAACTATAATCTTACCATAAAAAACAGTAGAATCTTTGTAAAACACGGCTATCAATATTAATTCTGTTTAAAACATTTTCAATTAATTGCTGGGATTTTTACTCAGTGTGAGCGAATGCAGAATCTTTAAAAGCAGTATAATTTGGTCCTTTTTATATTAAATTCTATACTGGTTAAAAAAGCAATAAATAGAGGTGAAGGAAGAAGAAGGCCTCTTTCACGGTTCACGTCACAGTTAATTTGGTCCTTTTATATTAAATTCTATACTGGTTAAAAAAGCAATAAATAGAGTGAAGGAAGAAGAAGGCCTCTTTCACGGTTCCGGTAACCGCACTTAATTTTTGCTTGGGGTGCCCGGCAACCCTTGGCACCCCGTAGAACGCCTATGATTGAAAATCTGCAATGCCCTGGATCGCATCGGTGAACAACCAATACGACACTCTCTTCATGATCCAATGTCTCAGAGTAGCCTAGGGGTTGGGTTGATTCAACGCAAAATTGTGTTGAGCAACCGAGCCCTTCAAGTTGACCTGACACTATGAAGAGTAACAAAAAGTAACAGAGTGACACCAAACAGGAAAATGTTAATCTGTGAGAATACATGACCCACGCAAGCAGAGAAGATGAAGTATCCTTGATGTAAAGGATGTCTACCACAGCCAAGTCTGTAGCCTCCGAAGTTTCCTTCTCAGTAGAAACGATAGCTTTCTCCACAATCCACAATCCACTATACGTCCGTGCTGCAGGAGAACGCGGTATGAATCTTCAGAAATTGCCAAATTTCGTCTGTTAAATTCCACATTTTCAGAAATACTTGTGAACAGTTTTCTTTTAATTTTTTTAAGAGAATGTATTCTCAGTTTAATCTTAACTGTTCAGAAATATGAAGAAAAAATACTCAAAACTAGTTCGAATATCAAGTTTTTATTGCAGATAAGTTGACGACGCTCATTTGCATACGACATTTTACCATAGCACGGCCGCATAATGGCAATGGAGAATTTGCAAGGGTCTGAAATTTGATGAATTTCCTGTTTAAGTGGAATCCTCTGAGTGAACTGAACACGAAGATACCCTTGATTCATAAATTGAGCAATTATTAGAGGAGATATGACAAAATAACCGATTCTGCTAAAATACATGTGTTTAAATGGGAAATGCCGCCAGATGACGTCACAAGGCGGCACATTTTCTCACTTTTAAATCAATTTTTCTCCAATTTCCCATGTCAGAAAAAAATTATGAAAAATGTTGCGAACTCAGCTCATTAGGCACTTTCAGATGAAGCAATAAAAAAATTGCGTGCAAATTCTCCATTGCAGGGATGGTTGAAGAAGGTCTGATAAAACATTTTGAGGAGCTTACAGATAGAGATACAAATTTATTCGGTCAATAGACCACTAAACAAGGTCTGAAGTAGAAGGAAACGTCCAGTGCCCCCATTTCTCGGAGCTAGTACCGAATTTCGGTAATTTTGAGATTTTCCTGAATTCTTCACGGAACTTTTGAAATTCCTGAAATGTTCTGGATTTTTTGTATTTTTGGGAACTTTCTTGGACCTTTTAAGAATTTTTAAAAATAATCCCGGAACTTTTGACGGTCATGGAATGGGAGGAATCGGAACAAAAAAGTTCCCAATCCTGGAACTTTTGATGGTCGGATGGGGAATCGGAACAAGAAGTCCCAGTCCGGAACTTTTGACGGTCATGGAATGGGAGCACTGGAAAAGTCACATGTTTTCTCTTCAAAATCTTTCATAGAAAACGATTCCCACATCGGGGAGTTTCGAAATCGACTCCTGAGTGATACTTTACCAAGTCTTTTCGACATAGATCAAGTGGAAAATCGATTATACAATGAATGACGTCACTCGTATTTTTGCCATTTAACCAGTGTTAACCGTAACACGTCTATCTCATTCAGGAGTTGATTTTCAGACTTACTGTTGTGTGATTCGTTTTCCCCGTGAAATTTTCAAGAGAAAGCACGAGCGTTTTGCTTTAATTTCTACCTTGGATAGAGACCCATTGCTCGACACGATGCAAACATCCGTGGGTTTAAGTACGCCAGGCATTGTAAGGTTGTTTATTAATATCTATTAATTTCTTTTCCAAGCTATTTTGAGTTTTTCGTTGATTTTTTTTCATTGATTTTAGGAAAGGGATCAATGATACTTTATTCTCGCAAAGTTCCGAAAGCATTAAAAAAACGCTACAGAAGTATGTTACATTTATTAAGTATTAGAATCTACATAAAAAGTTGGTCCAGAAACACTCTTTATGAGTATTATGGATTGATGCAGAGTCTCGCTAAGGAGAGTCAAAGAGAGGGAAGTCGAGAAAATGAGAATAGCTAAAATGGGCTTTTTTGAAAATCGCTAAAATTCTCCCCATCTTTGGGGGTCGACATTTCGCGAACGGGGCGTCGGATGGGAAAACCCTTCAAATTAGTCTCTTAGAATGATGTAAAGACCCCGTATTAGACCCCGTAAAATTAGTATTTTCAGCTAAATCGAAGGGGGTCGGGTACCGCGCCTGGTGGAGTTGACGTGGAATGACCCACATACATCCAAAAATACACCTTGCGGTCAAGCAACTCTAAAGGCAACCCAAACACGCAATTTGGGACCGCTTTCATACTGCTTTCACTGCGTGTTCCAAAATACGAAATTGCCGCATATTCCGCCGCTTTCAGTTTTAAAGATTCAAGCGAAGATAGGATGGAAGCCAAGGGTCTCCCTCGGAATGAAAATGTCATGAAAGCGACGTTAAGAGATGTTTGAAAACTCTTGTGACGTGTGTAGCAATTTCCAGGGAGCGGATAATGACAGATAGTTCTTAGGAGTCACACGTTTCCTCGTGAATAGCACCATGCTAAGACCGCCGCAGTAACATTTCTAGCGGTGTTTCGGAATCGTGCAAAAAACTTCAGGACTTCGCAGCGTTTTTTTGTAGCTGCGTGTCGTTACATTGAACAGTGATTAATGTTAGGACGAAGAGCCAAATCATTTTGAGAGAGGTATTGAGTGTCAGAACATCTCCAATTAAATCGAGATCTTCTTTTTTGAAGTCAGAGGAATCAAATTTACCTGAAACCAAACTTTTGAAAAGTAATGAGACGTTTTGTATCTTCTGACACCTTTCTAAATGTATATGGTTCATAGGGATGAAATGGCTGTAAATCTAAATGTGTGTACAAACTTTCAAATCAAACCATGGCTCTGTTCCTCCTTAAAAAAAGGGAAATAAGAAGGACTGCGGTAACATCAATAATAGTTCAGGGGATTCCAGATATGTATCTGTATATATGATCTGGTTAGATTGACACACGAAATGTCACAATGTGGCAGATACCGAATAGTTTAAAGAATATATTTTTTAGTACCTGCCGTCAACGGTGATGGCACCGTTACTCATTTCAAAATTTAGCATTTTTTTAGCAGACAGTGCGATCCATCTATAAAAGCAGAAAGACGTTTAGGATTTGTTCTAAAACATCTTTAAATACAATGAAATGTTTCAAAGTTGTTTCTTTAAAACGGAGAAAATATTACAATATTTCAAAACGACTTTGAAAAATGTACGAATAAGATGATTTATGTCTGCGTACATGCATATATAAAGTGTTTTGAAGTCATTTCTCCATCATTTTAAAAGTATCAAGAAGTTCTTAAAAAGCAGTACAACTTTAAAGTTCTTTTTGCAAAATTATAAAAGAAATTCTGTAAAGCTTTATGACAATATGTTTGGTACGTATGCAAAATAATCATGAAAAACTTGTCTCAACATTTTCAAATTGTTTTGTTTTTTTCACTGAGAAAATTGATTTTCAAATTATTTACAGATTTTTTTATCTTTAAAACCGAGCATAATAGGTGACATTACTTGCACATTTAAGAAAGGTCCACCGAAACAAAGAGCCAAGATTACCCGAGTTTTTTGTTTCTGAAATCGCTCCAGAAAAATGTTTTAAATTATGTCTTAAATACGAAAATTTAGATTTTGAAAACAAAATTTATTTTTTTGGGATCACAAACAATCCTGATCTTCATCATGCTTCATTTTGTCGCCCTGACCTCACAGTAGTATTTCATAGCTATTTCAAAAAATATGAGGAGTGGAATTGAAAAAAATCTAGGACCAAATTCCTGTGGTTTCGCTTTGGACGGTAGAGTTAATATTCAGGCTATTTATTTGATGGTGATGGATTAAACATTTCTGTGCGATGTGGCATCAAAATCGCAGTTTCAATTGGACGACGATACGGAGGTTAGGCTCAGGGCTCGAGATCCGTCGCCCGTTCGAAATTGAAACCAACCCTTGGAGGAGCGGGCGGGGAAAAAGGTGGTCGGCGCGGGGTGGAGGGGTTGTCAACGCACGACGAATTAAATCAAATCAAAAGCACATGCAGAACAGCTGAGCTCACCGATGTATGCATGGTCTCGTCCCTGGAGCCAGCGATGAGTAACGCGGTCGAGGAAATATGCGCAAAATCATTCGGATTTCGCCCTGGATTCCCGTTTCAAGTGAACCGGTATTGACACGAAAGTTGGCACTCCTGGAGCAGAGATATAACTCACTGTGGTTGCATTGCGACTTGCCCATCGCTGTTGCCGTAAGTTGCGCTGACAAAATATTAGTGCGAATATCAGCGTTTATTCAATTCACGAGTAGAGGAACGGATCGTAGGGCATAGACAAGGTCTGATCGAGAGAAAAACGTCGCATAGTTCCTCCTCAAAGTCTTCGGAAATACAAATTGGATCGCATTTAGCAAGAGGAACCAGCGCGATTATACAATGCTTTCAAAATCGTAAAACTTTTGAAAAATAAGATATTTATGAACAATGTTAAAATTCCCACCATTCACTGGAAAAAAAAAAAAAAAAAAAAAAAAAAAAAAAAACACATTGGATCGATAGTCCAGACTCTTAAAAACATCGACAAGAAAAAAAACTCTTGATTTAATCAGATTTAAGCTTAAATCAAGAACCAAGCCTCTTAATTTGAGCGGATTTCCTTTTGATTTAAGCTTAAATCTGATTGAATCAAGAGTCCTTTTTTTCAATGTTTTCAAGAGTCTGAGCTCTAGATCCAATGTGTTTTTTTTTTTTTCAGTGTTATTTTCCTTTGAAATTAACGATTGTTCGGAGGGAGGCACAAACTTTTTGCCACTCTGGGAGGTTTTTTTTGATAATTTCATGAAGAGGCAACATTTTTACAACTCTGTAATTACGCTGGTTCCTTTTTGCTAAATGCGATCTAATTTATAATATGAAGCTCAGTGTTAGAATTCGAGTTCAAAAATATGATCGTCATATATTAATTTAAAAAGGTTTCAAAGAGGTGAGGAACAAGGAAGCGAGTTGTTGATAATCAATCTTTGACGAACAGCGCACACACACATATTTACATGCGAGAAGCTGATGAGAGCGATTCAAAAGCGCCTTCAAATAGGCGGATAGGCAACACAGGACGATTAAGCACGAATAGTTGCCTATCTTGCGCCTTGGTAGACTGTGCAGCTGTTTTCGTGTGATCGGTGGTATCAATGCCTACGTTTTCATTCTCGACAACACTAGCCCTCTGTTCCAATTCCGTAGTTCAAGAAATTTAAAAAAAGTATTCAAAAAATCTCCGTTCGCGGGAGACAGGCATTTTTTCGTTCTCTTTCCGCACAATAAATTCATTTTGATTCAAGTTGATGCAAATACAGATAATTGCCATACATTCAAATGACATGAAATTCGCGTCGCTTTGTGCTTTAAAGAAAATAAAAATACATTAAAGGGTAATTTTAATGAACCAAACTTTCCGAATCCGGACACTGTTTCCAAATTAAGCTCATCTAAAGAGCAGTGATACACACTGAGAAAGTAAAATTCGGCCATAGGAACTATTAACTTTGATTTCTATTAACCTCCCTGCAAGGATCTCACCTAATGCAAGGGGTGACGAATTCCTTCTCGAATATTTAAAACTTTAAAGATACTCAACTCATCTCTGTGCACTAAGAATGGTGCCTCTATCACTCTCATCATTTAAATGCTTTAGTGAAACAATTATTGAAACAGAGTTGTACGAAGTTCCATTATTTTTTCTGCTTCGGCTCTGAGCTGAGAGTTGTAACTTTCTACCTTGACCGCAAAGGTTGAAATGCAAATGAAACTCTCATCAATGAAGGAAAACTTTTATTCTCTTCTTCGCGAATGATTAATTTCTTCCTCTGTAAAAAAAAAGTTTGGAAGTGGAAAATAAACTCAGCAAATATTAGTGAAGTATTCTCAAACTTTTAAAATCTAAAAGGTCATTATGGTCGAAGATAGTCGTCATAAAGCCCATATCACAAAGCTACCCGATATTTGATTTCATGAAACAAATTGTAGAGTTTTGTAAAGAGGAAAAACTAAGGTTTATAATGGTAAATAGAATTCATGATTAATAAGGTGGAGAAATGGTGCTGGGTCCACACCATTTCGTGGTTTCATGGTTATTTACAATTCATGGCGAATTCATGGTTATTTACAAACCTTTATTTGAACGTATTGCTTAAATAATACTTTGTGTCTGGAGAAAAGCAGCTACTTCAATACAAGAGATGCAGGGTTGGTCCCAAAATTCTGCATTTGATATGCATATTTAGCAGTTATTCTCTTATTGAAGATACAAACCGAGTCTTTGAACAAAAATGATCAAATCACGGCTCCGTCCTGAAAATCTCTTCGTAGAGAAATGCTAAACTACAGATTTAAATAATAAGGCATCAAGGATGGAAGTGGCCACACCGCAACGCTCACCGATTTCACGTTTCCACCTGTATGTGATACTTCTCGTACCTATGTTTTCGAGTGGAAGCGACTCATTTCTAAGAAGTATTCAAGATCACTCCTCGGTCGAGTGATTTCGATCCCTGGAATTTCGATCAAACATAGACAACTCATATTCAAACACATCAGGCAAACGCAGCCGAACATAATAGATACGTCAGCCACTCAGTAGATAAATCATATAAATAAGTCAGTTGCGCTTGGACAAAATAAAAGTTCGGTGATCTTATCTATACATGACGTGCATGTAATGTTGCTTTGTATCTTAATACCTTTGTGAATTTAATTCATGTGGATGGATACCGGGAACAAATTTCATAGCAGTTACAATTCTTTCAAATGTTTGTTTCAAAAAGAGAGAAAAAAGATTTGGTTGTTCAAAACACGATTTTCGTATTTTTTAATAACAGAGCCACATCGTATCAACGTTCCTTCTAGATTTTTTTAAATTTTTTTCCAACAGTGTAAAATTATTTATAAACCGTTCGAAAATATCAACTTGGTTCATTCGCATTTTCTCAGCATAACTGCGGGCTGATTGTTGAAATTGATAGACAAAGTTATAGACAAAAAACACGAAAGGGCATGAAGGGATCCTATCGGTGGAAGCGGGTGGGTACCACGGACAAAGAGGGGAGGTAATAGACCAACTAACAGCATCCCACGAGAGACCCTTAAATTAGTCCCTCGCCTACCCCCTTAGTCTATAAGAACCAACTGTTTCAACCGATAGGATCGCTCCATATTACCTATGACTTCCATGTCTATTCTATGTCTGTCAATTTCAACAATCAGTCCGCAGAGGTACGAAAAACGCGACGACAAAAAGTGCGGCACGCACAAGGCGCGCATAACGACGTAAGAAGCGTTAAAGAAAATTACCGGAGCCGCCAGAGGGGCGCGAAGAAAGGGGAAGGGGGCGACTAGACTGCACGGCCTCGAGGAGTCGCGCCGTGGAAAGGTCGGACGCATCCCGCGAAGCGAGCAGGTACAGGATTAATTAAACGTTATCTGAGCGCGCAGTTCTTTTGACAGAATTATGGAATTTTTCCGCTCCAATGCCAGACTTTAAGACTGCGGCAGAGAGCTTAGCGATTTATCATCTGTTCAGCGTGCGCGAAGGGGGGTGGAGGGAGGGGTCCGGGGGGCGGATGGAGGGGGAGGGGTGGAGTGGTATCTCTTTGTCGCTTGATAATTTTGCGGAACCGCCGCGACAAGACGCGGTTAATCGGGGATCGAGTCGCGAAGTTGGTCAAATGAAAATACTATCACGCAAGGGATTTGTACGCAGTCGTCTAATTTGCTTGTTCCAAATGCGGTGTAATTCAGGAGCTCATTAGAATAGACTAATTGGACTGCATTTTGCAATTTGGAGCTATAAATTCCGTCTCATCTGAAAAAACCGTACGTGCATAGGGAAACTAATGGCACATACGTTGTTTTTAAACCGAGCCGGAATTTATAGTTCCTAATTGCAAAATTTAGTCCAATTAAGTGACTTACTACTTCATTCGATACAATATCGAAGCTGATGGCTCAAACCGAAACAAATGCATAATCTCTTGTACAAACTCCGTGAAAGTTAATTGTGTTAATTCACTACAATTTCATTATTGACAAATCATAAACTGATTAGTGACTCACTAACTGATTGCCATAGACGCACGAGTCGTGTGGCCAGTAAGTTGGATTTTTTTTAGCCAACGTGAGTTATAAATCAGCATTAAGCTAAAGATCTCAATACGGAGATGAAAAAGTTCGTGTGGGCACAATTTTCCCTCAAAGAGATTAACTAGTATTGCACCAGACAGCGTATCTCTTATTGTGCTCATATGAGCTTTTTCCCTCTGCATTGAGATTATCAGCTTTATGCTGATTTATAATGCTCGTTGGCTAAAAAAATTCCAAATAATGGACTCACTAAAAACGAGAAATTTCAATATTGCAAGAAACGTTTGGACACGTTTTCTGATTGCAAGAAACACTTTGACGCATTTACCGATTGCAGGAAATATTTAGACACGCTTTTTACCACCATGCGCGAAAGCGCGAATCAAAGGCATGGTTAAGTGTGTTTGTTCACATTTGGACCATGGCGTAGCCATTAAATCAGTCTATATCGACGAGCAGAACATTCGGTATGCTGCGGTTGTAGAATTGACGTGTTGCTAGGGGGTGGGGGGTGGGAGAGAGAAATTGTAATTAAAAACTGATTTATGCTGAAGGTGGAGAATCCTTTATCGCATTTCCAGACACTGGAAACTTTGCGTAACATTGTCATATTTAATGGATAAGAATATTTTAATGAGAAAAATCTGATCGGTTTCAATACTTCAGCTGCTCATGATTTTTTTGCGCCTTTTTCTAGGATTGCATGCAAGAGTATTAAACACATGTATTTTGAAAAAAATTGCAGTAATTGGACAAATTGAAAAGCAAATAGTTATAAATTAAAAGTGAATATTTTGAAACATTTTCAGTTTTCCGAAGTTTCTCCTTTCATTTGTGAGTTTTTTTATTTAGAAAATACCTGAAACTACGTATACTACACTACATATGACTTAGAAAAATTTAAACCTACTTAAAAAGTTTTACGATGTTTACAACGTTTACTACGATGATATGGGACCCATAACTATACAAATCTACACGTCCTCCTACAAGTTAACACATGTCTAAGTTCCGTCACAGTGCTTCATTATTATAATCACCAGCCACGCTGACTAAAGATAAATCTTCTTCATAAATAATATGATATACTTCTATGCTAGCAAAGGAAAATAAAATGAAGCAAAGTAAATTTTAAAAAACTAAGCTTCAGCCATAACAAAAGGTCTCGCGGTCTCCTGAGGCAAACGAATTCACAATAGCTGCACATGAGGAATTATAACTACCTTTTTATCCTACTAGCAATGAGAATAGAGGAGTTTACTGTAATCTTTAAAACGGGTGGGAATCCGGATGAATCTGCGGTCATTCATAGGAAAAAATATGTCCATTGATGTTACAGAATGTCAGCATGGAGGATTAATGTATTCTGTTATAACCATCCAGCTTCGGGTCAAATCCCAGGAAAAAAAGCTGGGGAGAGAATACACAGTAACAAAGAGACTAAGTTGCAAAACGGAAAACATTTGAATAAATACCCTCCGCACAGTATAGAAGCTCTACGTCCACATATTTGCGTTCTCAATAAAAGTAATATGATTCTGGAAGAAGATTTCTTCAAATATCGATTTTCACACGCCATCAATAGCCTCCATAAAATTTTCGAACGCCACTCTTGAGCAGTATTTTTCTGCCTTGGCGCACTTAAAACGCTCCCTTTTTGAGTGCTAGACGGACCATTTATCATGAGTCTTAAAAGTATAATTATAAATTCAATTAAAACTTCGCGCAGACACAAGCTAATGATCTTTTTTCTGCTTCTACCTACCTACCCAGCTAGGATCTCTATCTTCCTTTTCTTTGCTCTTTCTGTTTTCCCTTGCCTTGCGGCTTTAATTCAACGTTATCAGTCATAAATTATGTTGTGTATTCTCTTACGAGCTGAACCTTCCTTATTTAGAAAGGACACTTTTAGTGGATGTACTTGAAAGTACGCACAAACCGTGCCGTTGCATTCTTTAAGGCAATTTTTACGAGCTGGATAAAAAAGAAAGAAAGAAACAAATCATGAAGTAGTTTATAGTAGCGGCAGTCAAATACATTAGGTATATAACCAAATAAATGAGTAAAAATGTATTATCCTTTTTATGAAAATAATAATTTGTTTCTGTTTGATGACGAGCATATGCCCCCTCCAAAAAAAACAAGCTGGAAAGCTTTAACTCGTTTGTATTAGAGAGGCGCTTCGCCATTTTCTATGTAGGTGCGTTTTTAAGTTCCCCGCAGAAACTGAGCACTGTTGAGATGAAAGAGCTCGCTCAACAAAATATAAGTTATCTATTTCGGAAAAACCACAATACCGCGAAGAAAATAAATTATAGAAAAACGATTATCGTCCTCTGTGCTTGGACATCAGAAGCATTAGATAAATTTATTACGGATTAGTTTGTTCTAAAAATGTTAAGCCCCTCTCCGCTATCTTGTATTTGTTGAGCCGGTGAGACATTTGAACGCATTGCCACTGGTATACTATAAATTTAGGTTAAAATGAGAAAGCACTCCCAATAGACTAAAAGCTTAAAACCCGGGAAATCTGCAGGAATGAAGCATTCAAGACAACTCGTCTTGTTCAACTTTTTCAAAACAAAAAAAAAATTCGGGTAATTAGATTTTATCTTAACAGTGACAAAGTGCCCTGACTGTCACTGAATTTTCAGACAGTTAAGTTACTTTATAAACAGTTACTTTATTGTGACTGCAGCGTTTCATAACTGTGTGTCAGTCGCTTGACAAAAGCTAGGATATCGAGAAATAATTGTTTCACATCAGCTCGTGTCGGAAACTTGAATATGGTTCGAGTCTCATTAACATAGTGTCTAACAAGTCACGCCACATGCTTCGCTCTTGCACATGTTGTCATGAAAATTCAATCCTCGTTGTTGCGTTCTTCTCAGCGTAATTTTTTAATCCCAGATTGTAGAATTTCAGATTAAGATCAATTTCTCCATATATCGGTGGCCAAAGTGTGAAACAACGTATCTCCCTTTGTGGGACTTTAAAATTTCCGCATTTATTTTATTTTCCCGGAGGAAAACAAGTTTTCATAGTTAGATTTTATGCAGAATATTATTCTGCCAGAGGAGAAAAATCAAGGAAGTTTTCGAGGAATTACGTCCTCTATCTTTCAAAAGAAAAAATTAAATATGGGATGAAAGTCTACAATGTCGCAAGCGGAGATACATGGTTTCACACTTTGGACATCGATACATCGCGGCAATGAAATATTTGAAATATGTGAACAAAATAAAAAATAATCTGATCAAAGAGTGCTACTATTTATTGGCGAGTACATTCCGGTTATAACTTGTAATTCATCTCGTGAAACGGTTTGTGAATTTTCAACGTTTGAATTCAGCTCAATAGTTATCGATCGAATTAAAACTAACTTTCTCGTAATTGAATTCCTGCTACATCGATTTTCTGTAATTTTACTGATTGAGAGTTACTTGTCTTAACTAATTTAAAATCTAGGGACGATTTGTACGTAATCTTATCTTGAAGCGATTCTTACAAGTCATTTTATTACGATAAAACCCCAAATCATCAATATGCAGACAAGTTATTCGATTTAGCATTTCAACGTATAAAATGCAACTTCTGTATATAGGAAAGTAGAATTCACTAAAGTTCGGTCCAAGTTCTGCAAAATCCCATTGCATTCAAAATCGTGCAAATCGACACGCTAAAGATTCCGCTCGATAAATCTTGAAATATATAAAGCCCTAATTAGCATCAGAGAGTGGATTTTTTAAACCGTGTAAACGCCGATCTGGAAGATGAAAATCTTGTTAGGCTCGCATCAGATGATAAATTGTATAATCCGGGTGAGAACAATTAAGCACAAAAGCGGGGTGATACGCCGCGGTGGGAAGGGAGGGAAGGGGGAGGAGGAATAGACACGGAGCTAAAGAAGAATGAAAGGGTGTTTAGGTTGAGCAAGAGGGATAAGGTGAAATAATCCAGGCGGGAGATTTAATGGATTAAAGAAAGTTCCGCGACGCTCGGAGATCCCGGCGCGAACGACGATGTCAAGAGTGGGAACGCGATGAAAAAAGAGTGAAAGCTCCAAGTTGGATTTCACACTTTTTTATCGGGATGTAAATGAAGTTTGGCTGAAAAAGAGTTCTGACGGAGCCGAGGCCGCGCGGGGGAGCGGCGAGACCTGGTGATTAGGTTACCGGCGGCGGCGTTGCATTGTTTTTTTTTTTTTTTTTAGCTCGGTTACGTTAAAAATCACTAGTTGACATCCTCTTCACCGTATGGCTATCGTCCATGTCCTCTCGAAATGTCTTTGGCAAAGTTAAATTATTAGAGCATATGACTTTTGACGAAAAAATCTGGCATGATGAATTCCTATCAACTAGTCAAGTATAGATACAATTTTCACGAAGCAGCTCGAGACAATGGTAACATGAAGAATATAAAGGAGAAAACAGGAAACAAGGCTAAAAATACAACACCAAGAACCCGAGACGTTTTCACTCAAGACTGAGTCATTTTTAGTCGGATAATAAATTAAAAATTACAAAATATCGAAGAAAAAAATCTGAGACCTAAATGTTAGTTGCCTGATCTTGGCCACTTACATATAAGTTTCAGGTTTTTTCTTCCATATTTTTAAACTTTTAATCTCCCCGAGTATAATGGCTCCTCGATCAATTTTGAGACAGCATTCCCGTGAAAAGCATTTTTCTTTTGCATTTCCAATGGTGAAAGTATGCTCTTTTCACGGATAATGAAAAATCAACCGTTGTTTTTAATGTCTTTTCGTGTACGACTTTGAACGCAAGAGACACAGAAAATATTTTTGCGTTGATGGAAAATGCCCGAAGAGCCAAATCGCCCTATTTGCTTTTACAAGTTATGGAAGGATTATGTTTTCTTTTTGGACATTTTCAAGTACATCAAATTTAAATTAAAATGAGTCAAATTACAATATTCACAATTTATCTGCGAAAATTGTGTTTTATCAGAGAAAATTTGGCAACGCCTGGATATATTTATAAGGCGTTCTCCTCACCATGGCAAAAACGAGATTAATTGAAATAATTAATTGCGGCTCATGGTTGAAAGTAATACTCACAAATCGAATCATGAGCAAGGAAAATGATTCTAATTGGCGATTGTTTTTTTTAATTTTTTTGGGCTTGTCCTATACTATCTCTTTTTTTTCATTTATAAAAGAATCCTAAGTCATCCATAGATATGAGCCTCCTGCATATAATCGTGTCCCGGTTATTATGATGAGAAAATTCTTCTGAATAATACAAATAAGTCGACAGTCAGCTATCAGGTGGAGGGGCTGCGCAATGATTTATGAGAATACCCGGATGCAACTGCATTAGCTCCATAGATATCCGTATATCCTTATTGCATAAGGCAAAAAATAATGGCGGTTGATCTTCCCTTCCTCTCAAAGCAGTAACGCTCTCCTGCCGTGCAGATCTAATTAGATTCCTATTTACTTTCTAATCTGCGGTCTTTTCTTACTAGAAAAGGGCCTTCGGTCATCACTTTCATTATGAACTGCAGTCCTTTAAAACTGCTAAATCTTATCTCCATGTATATGAAAGTAACTGCATATCGACGGTGAAACTACCAAACCACGTATCTCGTTTGCGGTGTTTAAAAATCTACGCTCACATTTTATTTTTTTGAAGTAGACCAAATCAATATCATTCCTTGAAATTTTCACGGAATTTTCTCCGCACAAAGAGGAAAAATCACAGAAATTTTCAAGACTGGATGTTAAGTAGTTTTTCATTTAAAAAATAAAGTATGACAGGAAGTCTGCGACGTCGCAAACCGAGATACGTGGTTTGGTAGTTTCACCGTCGATATACTTGATTGTGGAGTGATGGGGCAAAACATGCTCGAAGCTAAATCATGGACGCAGTCATGCTATTATCCTCAGGCCCTTGAATTATACAAGTCAATCCTCTCCCTTTGCTGCATATTCACACCTCTAACTACACAATTTTGAGGCAATGATGGTTACAGAAAGTCGGCCTAAAGTTCTTTGCATATAAACCCGGGTAAGTTTTAACAAAAAGCATACATGTGTTTCTTTCTAAGTTTACTTATCAGGAATTTGCCCTTTTGGAGCAGGTTCCGACTCTTTCCCTATGCACTTTTCAACGATGCATTTCTCTTTTTTAGGGTTTGCGCTTTTGGACATGTGTGCTTTCAGGAATAGTCCATTACGAAAGTAATCCAAATTCGTGTTGTGCTATTGTTGTGCACCAACTTATTAGTACTGCACATGCAGCCAATTTGTCGGAGTTTTACTCTTACTTACTGGTGCAGGACCGATTAGTTAGAGCAAAAACCTAATTAGTTGGAGTGTAACACCGAAAAGTTGGTGTGCAAAACCATTTTGGATTAGCCGTATCAAAATTACCCAACCTTTTTTTTAAAATTTACATTAACTTCGCTTTTGGCATGCAGTTGACATGAATATGCGTTATTACGGCATTATTTCATACATTCTTAAAAAAACTGTCAAATAATAATCATTATGGTTTCAGGACATTCCGTCAACGATTTTTTATCCGCACACCTGTTTTGTTCAGTAGTTTACGTCCACGCGTAAAATAAGAGTTGTGTTGAAAGAAACTATACAAAAATGAATGGAAAGGGGAAAAAACCAAAAAGCATGCAATCATTGGTTTTAACTCATATGTACATCGAACTTTTCGAGTCAAACACGTCCAATTTTAAGCATTTCGTTGCGCGTACACACGCTGCAGCACAGTAAAAGCACAAAATATAAAAGAAATAATTAAAGTGCTTTGGGGATCATTAAATTTGACACGGAACCACCTTAATATTCACAAAACACATTTTATATTTTCCATATATAAGTATTTTTTTCCATCAATTTAAATGAGGAAAATCCATGCAGAGTGTGCACAAACAAAATCATGAGCGGAAAAAAGCCGAATCCGCGATTTTAAATATTAGAGCCTAACAGAGCGAAGCGGTGTGCTAGTGCTGCCGCGGCGGCGCGGCGCGGAACGCGCACTAACGCCTACAAACCTAAGTGGATACTTCACGCATTGTGCAATGCTTGGAGTATCCCCTTAGGTTTGTAGGCGCCAATGCGCGTGGGGAGTTGGCCAGCCGCCGCGCCGCAGCGTGCCACGGCGCCTCAAGCAACTATTTCACAACAGAGGTGTTGCACAGTATTAAACGAAATTGAAGGCGCTCCAAAATTTTAAGAATGACAGGCATTTTTTAAGAGTACGGATCTTTCCTCGAAAAATAAATTAAGGTACTACGGCACGAACTCTCTTGCCGAAAAAACGTGTGGACATAAAACACTAGAAGAACCAGGTGTAAGGACAAAAAATCGTTGTCGAAATGTCCTTCAACCATCATTACATTAAGCAAACTCTTCTGTAGACGGCTCGTTAAAATTGATTTTTTTCAATTTAGAGGCCGACGCTTTGGTGCAGAAAGTCGACTAGATAAATATTGCTGCAGCGCATGAACCATTTTGACACGCTGCCTCTAAAACGTTAACAGCCACTCATAAAATAGTCACACGGACGGTATATCCCAATTCAATCGTTCAACTGGAGATATATTGAGATGCACGGAGGCACCCGCCCAAGTCATTTTTACTAGTCTTATGCACTGAAGACTATCGCACGAGATCTTCAGGCTCCTCAAACACTCTTCTTGGATAATGGCTCGATAATGCATTTACTCCATAATGGATCGAGATAATTTGAATTTTGACGATTCCGATCTAATCGATATGGATCTTAATGTTACACGGAGACGATAAAATTATAATTTAGTGGTGTAGAATTCATCAATATGAAATAATTACGATTCTGTTTTACAACGCTGAAATGTGCTCCCGCACTTTCGTCTCGGAAACGAAAAATTGTGGGATTAAAATGAAACTTTGTTCCCTTCATTGGAATAAAATGAGCTGAACTACCATGGCAATTCATTAATGGAGATAAGTACTACATAAATTGTTGATCAGAATCAATTTTTATAGATGCAATACCACTTTATGGAATGTCCTTGATTAATATAGTCCTATCTTTGCAATGCTAATTATCGATCGGTAGGCGCAGAGAGCAACATTCTTTGAATACCTGCCTTGGTTGCTAGTTTTCAATCAACGAACCAGAAATTGGACTTCATTGTGCAATAAAGAACTATTGTTTTCGGCTCATCCATGAAAGATTCTATTTGCATGGGAAAACTAATGGCACAAATCGACGGTGAAACTACCAAACCACGTATCTCGGTTTGCGACGTCGCAGACTTCCTGTCATACTTTATTTTTTAAATGAAAAACTACTCAACGTCCAGTCTTGAAAATTTCTGTGATTTTTCCTCTTCTTGCGGAGAAAATTCTGTGAAAATTTCAAGGAATGATATTGATTTGGTCTACTTCAAAAAAATAAAATGCGAGCGTAGATTTTTAAACACCGCAAACGAGATACGTGGTTTGGTAGTTTCACCGTCGAAATACGTTTTCTTCTAAAAGGAAAGATCCATGGAAAACTAATGGCACAAATACGTTTTCTTCTAAAAGGAGTCATACAATTGCAGTTCCTCTTTTACCAAATGTAGTTCAATTATATTTTTTTTTAAATTTGCCCCCAATTGCTACACCGGGAAAAAAGTGAAGTTGATTTAACATTCTGCACGTAAAAAAAAGTGTGCGGGAACTTATGAAATGCTGAATTACCCGCTAGAGCAGTTACCTCAGCAACGTCAACATGTGAAACTAATTGCTGAGGCGGGTAATTCGACACTTTTTAAGTTCTCGCACGCTTAGTTTAAATTAACTTCACTTTTTTTTCGGTTTAAGGTCCGTTTACTCGTAGCCGGTCGCAAAATTATCTTATCAATACTATACTGCAGCGTTAAGGGAAAACGCCGTATGAACATTCGAGAGTTGCCAAATTTCCTGTCAGAAAACAGCCATTTTTGAAGAAAGTTATGAATATTTTTCCTTGAAATTTTTAGTAACTCTAGGTGAAATTGAGAACATAATTATCGGGAAAATTGGAGGAAAAATCTTTACAAATTTTCCCGAAAATTGGCGGTTTACGGAAGGAAATTTAGCAATGTCTGATGGCTCATACGGCGTTTTTCCTTAGCACGGCAGTATAGGAATCTTATATCTATCTTCAGCAATACCTTCTTCTCGTCATCACAATGTGGAATTCAAAAATAAGCTGCTGAAGTTGGCATCGAAGCAAGTGCAAAAGTAGACCAGGCAGACGCTATCCAAAATTGGGGCATAGAAGCGACGGTTCCGGGATGAATGTCAGATTCACTGCTGACAAATGAGCGCTGCCGTGCAGGTAGCTGTGAGATAGGTCAGTGAAGGTGTTCATCACTTAATCGGCTACCCCGAATAGGGTTGGAGATTAACTGAACCAGGAGCAAGAGCTATGTGGACGCGATAGAAAAAACAGCGGGTCCGAGGATAGATTCGACAAAGTGTCTATTTGAGCTGCGAAATCCCAACGATGCTGCATTGCTGCAGAGCACAATTTCAATATTTCCATGCAACTTTGTTTTTTCCAAGAGAAATTATTTATTCGATAGATAACAAGAGATTTTACAAAGATGAATGATAAGCTAAAGTACTCAGTGTTAATATGTAAAAGTATAGTAAGTAATATATGAAAGTAAAGTCTAGTACTTAGTGTAGTATAATAAATGATTATACATACATAGTTATTCATAAGTACAAATAGTTAATCTCCGATATCTCCAATCACAGATCTACTCCCCTACAATTAACAGAAATACAAACCCTCTTACATGCGATGAACCTAATATTGCCTCCAAAATTCTGAAACTCTTCACCTCTCTTAATTTAAAAATCTAAATTTTCGTTTATACTCCTATTTTCAAAATTACCTGTAAAGACGTTAATAGCCTGAGTCGCTGAATGTCTCAAAATTATAACAAGTTGGTTTTTGCAATCGCTAGCGATAGCAATATTCGTCATGGGAACTTTTGCTTCTGGGATATGAAAATTTTAAGGTACAGTTCGTTTGTAGTATCTTCAGAATTGAAGGGGCTATGTAATTTTGTGTCGACATCTCTTTTTTAACATTTTTAATTTTTTTTCTTTGCATACAAGAAAGCTGTTATTTACCAATTATTTATTTTCGTTGGATTATGTATGGTTTTTGGAAGTTAACGCATTTAACTTTCAGTTTCGTTTTTTCGGCGTAAAGTATGATATTTTTACTCTACGCATATGCCCGAATACGCATCATAACGACGGTGAAACTACCAAACCACGTATCTCGTTTGCGGTGTTTAAAAATCTCCGCTCACATTTTATTTTTTTGAAGTAGACCAAATCAATATCATTCCTTGAAATTTTCACAGAATTTTCTCCGCACGAAGAGGAAAAATCACGGAAATTTTCAAGACTGGACGTTAAGTAGCTTTTCATTTAAAAAATAAAGTATGACAGGAGAGTCTGCGACGTCGCAAACCGAGATACGTGGTTTGGTAGTTTCACCGTCGATAAGTGACCTATGTGCTTCCTAAGTTGCCATTTTTTTCATTCAAATAGATGTAACCGAAATGTTAGATGTGTACTACCTATACTACTTTCATGTCATTGCTTTATTTATTTATTTACTTTTTGCGTAGGTATAAATTGTTATTTTTTGCTGAATTTTGGAGAAAATATTGCTTTAAGAACGTGGAATGTAAATTAATTTTATTGAAAAAAGAAAATACCATCATTAATTTGGGCGAACAGAGAAAATATACATCAATATTTGGGTCAACATCTCCCTGATTATATAAAGGATGAATATATTAGTATTTCTGTATCAAAAAACTTAGCTTTTGTCTTCAGAGATACGATGATTCTAGTCCCAGTCAATTTGTTTTATTGAAAAAACAAAAAAAACAAAAAATAAATAAAAAAAAAAAACAACTGAAATGTTAGACATACTATTTTCATGTCTTTCTATTTGTATCAATAGGTACTTTTTGCTTAACTTACGAACGTTGAATGCAAATTAACTTTATTGAAAAAAGAAAATAACGTCATTAATTTGGGGGAACATGTGGCTGATTATATGAAGAAGGTATATTCCAGTATTTTTGTTTAACATATTAACTCACGAGAAAATGTTCGTACATTTATCATCTACTATTAATTATTTTTTGATGATTAGTCTAAAACATTCAATACAACCATTAAAAAGTAGTTTCCATCGTCGGGTATCGAACTCCCGATCGCCGGGTGCCCGCACCGAATCAAAAATACGAGGCGGTTTAGTCAACTAGGCTATGACGGATCCACGTGAGCGAGAGTAAAAATAGCATACAAAAGACTCAAGCAATGGGCGGGACTTATCACAAGAGACTGCTTTTGGGATGATATGAAGCGCATTGCTGTATTGCTGTAGGAGCCATGGTTCGCACTGTTTTAATGCGTCTCGAGGTCCATCCCAGCACGCATTCCGATCGCGGCAGTTGAGCTAAGGCAATATTTGCGTATCCATGAATTAAATCAATCAATCGAGCTCTGATTTTGACTTCTTTATCCGTAACGAGTCCTCCAGAACAATTTTCCACCTTGTACGATGGTTATTATTTCTTTACTTCTATTTTTCAAATTTGAGGTGGGATAATGGCGGCTTCTCAAGAACACCGAGGTAGGCGATCTTTTGCACCAACGAACAGAAAACTGATGGCGAAAAATAACCAATCAGAACCTCCCAAAAAAAAGAATTTGCCTAAAAACGGAACTTCGTGGTTCTGCGCAGATTTACCAGTCAGACACGACATCTCGAGGTGGAAAAAAACTCGCTGAAAGCGAATTTTAGCAATCAACACAACTTGACGTAGAGACATGATTGGCTAAAAAATACAACGGTTTTTGATACATCGGAAAATCAACCAAAAATCGGAGACTGGGCGAAACGCTCAAGGTCGCAGAGGTATAGGGAATCCCATAGCGAAAGCAACGGAACGATTCTAATATCATGGGGAACTCCGTTCCCATGACAATAACTAACTAACTAATTAAACGAGTATAAGAGCAAAGTGAAGAATTAATGTTTCAAAGCTATTGAGAAGGCACCATTTCTCAATCGAGCAGCATAGTGGGAGATAATGTCTCAACTGCTTTTTAAAAATGTAAAGCTCTTTTCATACCCCCTTTTCCTAGAGATAACTACGTAAAATCACGATTTGACTTTTTCCCCCAAAACTTCAAGTACGCCCTCGTGGGAGGTTAATAACACAACATATTTATCAATAGTAATTTTATAATTTCTCGTCTCAAAGCTGTCATTTGACAGACAGCTCTGAAAGGCTCTAATATTATTAAAATATTTTTTTTATATAGCTTTCATTAAATTCCTGCATTTTTTTATTCATATTTTTAGTTTTGTTTTCGTAATTATAAATCATGGCGGTGATTCGGGGGGGGGGGGGGGGATATACCGAGCTCTGAAGAAAGAGGAGTATTGCGTGAGTTCAGAATAAAAGGGCAAAACTAGATTTTCAATATGAATTTGGATTAAATATATGATCGACTATACACTCGTTTTTGAACAAAAATCCTAAATGTAATGTGAGCATCAATAATATTAGCTTAGTTATTCATTAATTTATTTCTCAATCAAGGAGATCTTCGCACCAAAACGCACTTTTAATCACAGAAAGGGCATCCTTTGTGAGGTTATCCCTAATTTTGCGCGACGGCCGTAAGTCAACCTGAGGTTAAATTGAAGTTTTCTACTTAAATATGTAGATTTGGCATCTTCCTGCTCGGACTGTAGTTTGAAAATGCTCGAATTTTGCTCGTTTAAATTTCACCAGTGGCTGTGTCTCATCTCAGGTCTCTATCCGTCCCGAGAGAAAACCTTTCGGTCAGGAAGTTTACACATCCCTTTTACTTCAGCAACCTCCGACTCCCCCATCCGGCTAGAAATAAATTCATGTGAACGCGGGGTATTCACTAATGACATAAACAAAAATGGAATGAGACTTGTAAAGAGAGGACATCATGCTGCGGTGTTGTACGTTTCACAACATATCTCTCCCTTGCGTAATAGGGCTTGGCACAGCGGTAAGTTAAAGAAGTCATTTTTCTTCGTGAACTCAGGACAATTATTTGACATATAATCGAAAATTCTTATCAACATGTGTAAAAATTGTACAAAAAAACGAAGACTACTTTGAGTGGGGACACAGACGGGCTCACGAGACGGTCTTACCGCTTCATACATTTATGATTCTTATGAACATATGTATCAGTAATTGATCGGAAGAGGACTCTTGAATTTTGAAAAATTTGTCAGCTTTTTATGTGTCTCAACTGAGTTTTTTCCTTCTTTTTTAATATTTTTTGCAGACTACAATGATTACAAAAAATACAAGCTTTAAGTTAAATTTGTCTAAACTTTAGCCTCATCAACACCTCTTACTTCTTCGTAGTCTGCTTCTTTAAAAAAAATATCTAAGTATATCAAAAAAAGAACAAGAAACAGTTGTTTGGGAGGAGGGGGCTGCAGCAAATAATTGTCAAGATTTATAAGTCACCGTTTGGCTAGGATATACTGCTCCCTTAAAATAAGGTATAAAAGTATATACGAATGCCGGGAAGTAATTTTCCAAGTATGTGCGCCTCAGTCGCTGCAGAAGCTCCTTCCGTCTTTATAAAGGGTTGTTTTCAACAAGTTTTTAGGATCAGAGCCTTGAGGGAACGGCATGTCGTAGTTTTTTTCTCGACACAAGTGCTTTGCATCTTTATTGAGCTGCTCTTAACGATGAAAGTCTCAAAAAAACCAGGTCAATGCCGCAAGAGATGTGATGGAACGTTAGAAAATTGTTCGATTCTGTATATACATACAAGCTTAAAAGAACTTAAAAATTCTTGGTCTCCAACTTAAATGATTCGCTGAGTTGCTGCTCGTCGTAATAAATTTACTAACTAGCTAGCTTTTGCGGTGTGAAGATACACACAATTTCGATGTGAACAATACTTTCCTGGCTGTTAGACTGTTTTTTGTAGCCATGGTAACGCGTAACAAGGATTATTTCTTTAATTCCACATCGTCTCCTCTGCATAACGATGCAAGTGTAGGTGTTGGTCATTCTAAACTTAACATGTTTCGGATTGAAATGGAGAGGATACTTTTTTCCTCTTGAATCATATGACCTAAGCGTTTAGTCTTATCCCAGTCTGATGAAAATTGCTTTACACAAAAGTAACCAACGTCAGTTCATTAAGTTTGTAGCAAAAATGTTCAAATTCTTACTGAAGAATATTTTAGACTTTTGTTTCTATAAAATAGCTGATTTTCTCGCGGTAAAATACAAATTTCAATTTGGTATTAAATATGCGACCGTACCGAGTAGTATGTTGGTTACTTTTTCATACTATGCACTATGAAGGACGTAGAAATTGAATCGTTCCACTGATCGAACTGTGAATCATCTGTGAGAATCGAACTGTGAATCACCTGCGTGAATCGAACTATGAATTGGATTGCATTAAGCAAAAAGGAACCAGCACGATCACAGTGTTTTCAAAATCGTACAACCTCTTCTTTACTTTTAAAAATATCTAATATATGTACAGTATTAAAATGCACTCAATTACTTTCCCTTAAAATTAACAATTTTTTTAGTAAGCGAAAACTGTTCGATATTCTGGGAGATTTTTCAGATAATCATGAAGAAGCAACATTTTAACAACACTGCAGTCGCGCTGGTTCCTTTTTGCTAAATGCGATCCAATTATATCCTTGTGAATCGAACTGTGAATCATCTGTGTGAATCAAACTGTGGAATTTCACACAAAATGCATTATAAAAATCTAAAATTCGTGCATATTTTCGGAAGCACAAGCAACGGCAACACTGATGAGCTTCGGAGTTCCACCGCGAGTGGCGAAGTTCACACCTGGGGATTGACACAATTTAGAAAGCTACCAGGACGGAGGACGGCAAACGAAACGGCGCTCGAGAATCAAGTCTTCAAATCTGAGTCTTAATCCACGAGCCGAGAGTGCGGTTAACGAGGGATTGAACATCCTCTCTTCAGTCGTCATTTCCTCTCCCTCGATGTATCATTTCATGACCGCACTTATCCTCAGGATTGGATCCGTGTGTACGTAAAAATCATTGGCGTGGTGTGCTTTGCGATATATCGATTTATCTGTCTTTTAAACCAATGGAAAAGGATTGATAAACAGGGTGTTCGCAACGAACATCTCACTAATCGATTTTTCTAAACATTTTTTAAATACTTTTTTTTATTTTATTTTATTTTATTCTTCAAGTCAGAGAAAAAATGACAACATTTTACAAAATTGCATCCTGACTCCCCCCCCCCCCCCGGTAAGGTCCGTTGGACATTAATCGGTGCGATTCTTTAACAAAGCTTTAAATGAAGAAATATCAAAGGTCGATCATTCACGCCTCGCCACTGGTAAAAATCAGGGATTATTCCATCGGCTCATCATGGATATTGGTCGCCAGAAACTGTTACAACTCCCGAGAATATCGGAGGTGAAACTGCATAAATGCGTCTTTCGGTCGCGGTATTTCGAAATCTCCGCGCCTACTTTATTTTTTAAAAAGAGACCGAGCCAAAAACATGGCTTGAAGTTTTCATAGAATATTGTATTTATAAAAATAAGTAAACTCATTGAAATTTTCAAACAATGACGCTCGAAGTATGATAGGAAGTCTTCAGCGCCGCAATTGAGGTATGCATCTCTGCATCGATTTTGAGAGTTTTTGAAGGTCAGGACTAATCTTTTCGACTTTTTCAACTATTGCAAACACTATGCAAAAACTAATGCAAAAACTAATGCTAATGTAATCATTGAAACACCACTGCAAATAAGGCAAATGAAAGCAACCCAATTCATAAATATTAGAGCATGGGAATGGATGCGCGTTGATGACGGCGCAAAGATACAACTATTCGTGCTTGATGGATGTCCGTGTGGCATCTGTGAAATGGAAGGCGCGATGGCGAGCGGTAAGAACTCGCAATGCTCCTCTTTACGCTCCTAATGAGGTGTCGTTCAGATTCGGGAGAGATGTGCATATACAATGAGGCCCGGATACGTCTCTCCTTTCTTCGGCTGTGTTAACAGTCGGTTTTTTATTTACTTTTTCAATTTGATGTCTAATTCTTTTTTAACGATGTATTTGTTTGAAGAATGAATTTGTTAGGGGATGCTAAGAGCAACGGAAATAGATTTCTGGAGGAGGTCTGCAGGAATTTCTAGGAGAGATCGAGTCCGCAATGAAAAAGTGCGTCAGATCACGGGAGTCGAAAATGACATCATATTCGACGTCATGACCAGACAACTTGTCTGGTATGGTCATGTCAATAGAATGACGGACGAAAGGCTGCCAATGAAGGTGCTTGATTGGGTTCCTCCTGGGAGGAGACAAAGGGGACGCTCAGTGAAAGGGTGGCAACAGGGGGTTTCAGAAGAAATGAGGGTTTGCCAACTCTCTAAAGGGCTTTGGGAGGATAGGGGACTTTGGCGGCTAGGGGTCGCAGAGCGCCAAAGAGCGCTATAAAAGCGGCTTTATACATACATTCATATGTTTGAAGACCAATATCTAAATCTCGTGTATGCGCTGTTCCCATACAAATAGCGATGCATGTGTTTTTAACAAGCGATGGCTCAGTTTGAACCTTGTTGAGCACTTAAGGAGTTAACACTACATAACACGTTTTCCTCTCAGTTTTAAGAGAAAAATAAATAAAAAAGAAAAAGAAAAATAAATTTAAATTTGTAAACCAGATATTCTTGTGCACAATCTACGTTGGTTAAATGGACCAAATTTTGCAATAAGGAACCACACTTTCTGGAAAAACAACATATGCCGTTGGTTTCTCTAGGCAGAAAAAAACTTTTAAGGAAGAGCCAGCGGGAATGTTTCCTTATTGCAAACTGCAATCCAAATTGCAGCCATAAAAATGGTGTTCTTTTTTATATCTAAGTTCGATGTTATCTGTGTTAAAAATACGTGGTAGTAACTTGCTCAGGAGTTAATTTTTGAACTTTTTGTAGTATGGTTCGTTTTCTACGTACGATTAAGAAGAGAAAACGTGTGAATGTGTTTCTATCGCAGACCTGCTTATATCCGGTCGCACATTAAAGTGTTTGGCTGTGCAATGGTTCACAGGGCAGCAAGGGCTAAACCCAAAGAAAATATCTTGATTGATAAATAACAGGAGCTTATCTTTCTACTTTGGAAAAGTCCACAGCGAGGTTGTGGACTTGTGTAGTCTCCGTCTTCGCCAGGGAAGTCGGCATCGTTCACCAAAACTTTCGTAAGATAAGCACCGGCGGCGGACTGATGTATTTGCTTTGGCGGAAGATGTGGGCTCGCAGAGGACAGAGCACAACTTCGTGTGGAAGTTGGGAAGTTTTAATCGGTTCTATTTAAATGGAGAAACATGTTCCGCTTTTTGATGAGTTTTTAATGCGTAGCCGTGTCCCGCCAAAAGCTCACACACTCGAGGGTGTTGAATACCGTCGTGCTGAAGAAAAACGCCGTATGAACATTCGAGAGTCGCCAAATTTCCTCCGATAAAATTTTTACTTTTGAGGAAAGTTACGAATATTTTTCCTTGAAATTTTCTGACCTCTTTAGATCAAATTACTAACAAAATTATCTGAGAAATTAGAGGAAAAATATTCAAGAGTTTTCTTGAAAATTAGTGATTTGCCTAAGAAAATTTGGCAAGTCCTGGAGGCTCTAAACGGCGTTTTTCCTTAGCACGGCAGAATAGCACGGCAGTTCTGGGAATCTTGCATCGCATTAGTATTCTATTCAGCAGGATACGTTGAATTGTTGCGCACCCAGTGGTGATTCTTGAAAGTTGGCAACAACACTTTTCCTCCACTTAAATATATGTAAAACAATCGATTCTTTGTGAGAAAGCTTGCCTCACCTAGGATCGATATTTTTAATGGATTTAAATGAAGGGAAAACATTGTCCCCCGACTTTCGAGAATCGCCACTTTGCGGACCGTTGTACGCGCGAGCGTACGATGTAGCTTTGAGAATTGGGGTTGAATAAATAGTGATCATTTAATAATTTAATTTCTTACGCTTTGCATGAGAGGATTAGAAAGTGTTTGTACCGCCTTGCTACTACGAGAGGAAAATGAATAGCTAGTGACCGGTTTAGTGCGGCTGTGCGTTTTGCCTTTCGGACCTTTGTTAAGGATTTCGCAAATCATTCTTTCTTGAAAGTTTAAAATACCACATTTACGACTAAGTGCAATGGGTGCCTTTAGGTGGACTCAACGTCCTTTTTTCTGTGGATGGTCAAATTTTGCTCAAGATTTTTTATTATATAATGATACAATCTAAAATATCAAATTCCGAAATTTTCCGTTGATTGAGCATTAGGCTATGCTTATTGAACAGTATATCTATTCATATGAAAAACAAGAGCGATTTAAAAAAAATGTATGTTGAAAGAACAAAGAAAACATCCAAATTGCTCAGGTGCCGTAAAATGATGAGATAAAAAAGAATCACAATGAAACATGGCGTGCACTACAGATTCTCGTGCGAGATGCAATTTCGACCGAGCTTTTAATAAATAGATGATTTCCGCCTGGAAAAAATGGAGTACATGCCCAGGAAACGCATTGGGAGAGTTAAGTGACGTAGAGAATATAATTCAGTCCCCCCTCCCCCCCCCCCCCCGTATCGCACGAAGCACGATGAGGAGAGCCGATAAATTATTTTTTTCCGACTCACCGAAAAGATGTGAGTCGAAAAGTTTTACTTGTAAACAAAAAAGTTCAGCCAAAGTTCCGTGACGACTACGGTAACCAGTATAACAAGCAAACTCAGCCAATGAAATCGATTCGATGTTTCAAGATTTCTCGACAGTGTTGCCTAGTTTTCAATATTAGAATTAAAACGAGTAGTGGGATGTGAATGGAGATGTTGCATGTGTGAGGAATTTGCGATTTGACTGTTGATTCTCATATAAAAGTTCGTGAGAAACACGATGATGCCACTGAATTTCTCTGAAATCAACTCCCAAGCTCAAAAAAAAGCTCTCAAGTTGAGGCTAAAATGGAAGAGATATCCCACGCTATCCTGAGAGTCCACTTCTACATCAAGACAAACTCTCCATGCAAAGATAGGGAGTAAATACATTGACAGGGCTGCCACCTTATTTAGGGACTCTTAAACTGAAATCACGGTAACCCTGTCAATGTATTTGCTCCCTATCTTTGCATGGAGAGTTTGTCTTGATGTAGAGGTGGACTCTCAGGATAGCGTGGGATATCCTCTCCTATTTGGCCTCAATTTGAGAGCTTTTTTGAGCTTGGGAGTTGATTTCAGAGAAAACCAGTGACACCATCGTGTTTCTCACGAACTTTAACATAAGATACAATTGTCAAATCACAAATACCTCACACATGCAACATCTCCATTCTCTAACCTATCAATGTGGAGCTAATATACACTGATAAAAATATTTGTGTTCTTGTGTTACTTTTGGTAAATATAAGAAGTGAAACACAAACCATCCTAAATTTTGTGTTGATTTAAGTACAAATTACGGTGAATTCAGCTCAGGAAACAATGGGAAGACTTGAAAACCCCAGGGTCAATCGAAGGATTGGGCTATTTTGTGTTTATTTGTACCTCCCGTATCAACCAAACTTCTGTGTTGAGTTTTCTCTCTGTGTAGAAGTGGTAACATTCAGACTCATTTGAATGGAATAAGCTAAAATTAGCCTCACTTTACTTCATGACGCCTTTTCTCTCATCATTTTTTCAATGGTGGAAATCTTACTAGTATAAGTTGAGTGACCCATTAAATACCAATAGATTTTGGTTTCCTTGGCGAATGGGAACTGCACTCAGACTCGGCTACGCGGATATTTCCCATTTGGGGATTTGCTATTTTGCCAGGGTTATCGATGGCCAAAGTCCGAAATCTCGTATCTCCATTTGCGACGTTGCAGACCTCCTGTCATGCTTTATTTTTTCTTTAGAAAACTATTGGTGGAGTTAATTTCTTGAAAACTTCTTTAATTTTTCTTCTCTATTTGCTGAATGATCTGTATGAATTGCAAGCTATATAGTTGGCTTGCCTATCTTCGAAAAAATAAAATAGGAAGAGAGATTTTAAAACTTTGCAATGGAGATATGTGGTTCCGCACTTTCGTCATCCATATGCTTGGAGCAGCCAGTGCAAAAGTGCACATCATTGATTAATATCCTAAGTGTTAAATGGAGCAGTGGCGTGGCGTGCTTTGCGATATATTGATTGATTTGCCTCTTAAACCTATGGGAAAGGATCGATAGACAGGATGCTCGCAGCGAACAACTTAATAATCGAATCTTTACCATAGCTTCAAATGAGAAATTATCGATTGTCGATTATGCACGGCACGCCACTGAAATGGAGAGGAAGAGTGCTCTTTATGACCATGTCAGCCGTCACAGGCAATTTATTGTGAGATACGTTGACATTGATTCGTTTTTTCGATTAACCGTTTTTCACCCATTTAAGTCCACTACAAATAATCGATTCTGGATGACCCACCCTGCTAAAAATTTTTCATGGAATTCCATGGTATTCCGTGCTGTTTCTCATGGAATCCCATGGTGAAGACACGGAACTCCATGGAGACTCCATGAAGACTCCATGGAGGAGGCACGGAACTCCATGGTGACTCTTTGGGTTTCCGTGGAGACTGCATGGGATTCCATGGTGGCAGCAGGAGATTCCGTGGTGGCTACATGGAATTTCAAGGGAGCGTAACGGAATAGCAGAGAACATGCATTGGAACACCGCGAAACACTAGAGACCACCACAAGAATAAACATGGTAATCTGTAAGCCTTTGATCATTGACAATCAGCAACTATTTGCTGTTTCGTTATGGATCATAGAATTAAGTTGAATTACTCACCGAAGTTCACAAGTGAGGGCCACTAAAATGTTTCATGTCATCAGTTATCACAGAATAAGTCTTCATTAGTGCACTGAAATTTCTACAACCATGGCATTCCCAAGACAATGCCCACTATTTAACGATAATTTAATAATTGTACCAGTAGGTAGCAACTACTTTCTGTACGGAGAATGTTTTCATTTAAAATATGATGAACTCAGAGATTTGCTATGGTTGACAGAGATGTAATAATAATTTGCTGCTTATACTCTGTTTAAGACAACTGAAATAACCGCAATAGTTTGTCAAAAAACAGAAAACACGCAGCTTCTTCGAACCTGTAGGTACAGCTTTAAAGTCTGTCAATTAGAGACCAAACGTCTGTGTTTTGAAAGATTAGTTTAGACACTAACTATTCAATAGGATCGCCTTTACTGAGGCTCAACCGTCATACTTCCAAATCTCCTGTGTGAAACCAACATTGAATTGTAGAAAGAACCGAATAGCGGTAATAGCAAAACCAATGAGAATTGAGTTGTATCTATCAGAATTTTTTCATTCTATTTCTACGCATGGTCAAAATAAAAATTTGAAGATCGATTACCAAGAGTCCATCGCGATACACTGCTGGCTTACTTTCAGGTTAATCAAAATTCACCAACTTCGAGGTAACATTACTTTCGTAACGAAGAAGACTCGAATTCGAGCTGATACTAATTAAATCACATAAAAAAATTAAAATTTGCATTACTGGCAGTGATAACCAACAACTCATCTTGTGTTTACAAAGTGATTAGTTCCGACTCCAAAACAAAACCTGCGTTGCAATCCTGCCGGCCTGCCCTGTTTCATGAGTTTCATGTTGAAATTGTATAAAAATAAAAATAAAAGCAAGAATAGAACGCAAATGTTAAAGCGTGTGAAGTATGAAACATTATCGGCGTTACGCATTTCAGTAATAAATGAGCGAATGAGTTTTTCTAGATCATGCAGATTTAAATAAAAAATCCTCAATTCAATTCGGCAAGTCAGGAGATGTGCCGCCCCGCCCTGCCCTGTCGGTATTTTGAGGTTAGGTTATCAACGAGGCGTGAATCGTCAGGCTCAATGAAGCTCTCGCAAACCATACAGTAATTCTCAGAAATTTATATATTTCTTGACTTCCTGCTTTCGCTACATCACGCCAAATCCGAGTTGAATGCAAGGGCCTTGAACTGAATCTAGGTAAGTCATGAATAACAATGATTAGCAATTCCTATTACTGAATGTAGGGATAGGCACCAATAGTGAACTATCAGCCACTGATCTGTAACCTCTCCATAGAATCATAGCATTACAGTTATTTCTGTATTTTGATAAACTATTCTAACATTCTTTGTTGAATAGTAGATTCGTATGTGCTCATCATTTTCTCTATCTTCTCCTTGGTCACTCCTCCGAGTCTGCACCCCAAACATGAACCGTGATCGATTATTGGTTACAGTCTCCCTTATCGTGTTTTCAGCACACGGTCAACATTCTAACTGCATTCCATTCCTAGCTGCTCATCAGCTCATGTCATTGTCCTCCTCAGGGATAATATCAGATATCTGTCAGATCATATGAGATCGCCATTTCCTATCGTTTGCCGAAACCCATATAGACTGTGAATAAAATTCACAGGTGAGAACTACTTAGGACTGAAAAAGAAACCTTAAATACAGGCCCTTCTAGATTTTTTTGCTGTGTGATGGAAACTAAAGCCCACCTCAGACAGTCTAGCTTTCCTCCACTTATACCGAGTGAAAAGTTGGATCGTTTGATACAGACATGAGAACATAGAGCTCGCTCATCGCATGTTGAAACAAATGTTTCTCTCCGATTAGCTCTGAATTCGCACCACTCAACAGGTAAATTCATGTAGTCAGGTGGCACCACTGGTGAATGGTGACTTAAACAATACTTTTGACGATTGTCTCAACGTATGATGCGTGAGCTCTGACATTTGTTTGAGAAGTTGAACGGAAACCTTGGTGTGACCTGACTTTCAAATTTTTGTTCAACCTCTCAAATGATCGTTGTGTTCTCGTGTTGTATTACACGATCCAACTTTTCATTTGACATGAGTGAAGGAAAAGTGACGTCTGAATTGAGCCTTAGCTATTACTTGGTATTTTTATTCAGAAATGTAAGTAGTGTGAGAGATATATCTGAAGTTACAGATGAGGCCTTAAACTTTTAACTCTAGAGGGCTAAAACATCACATCCTTATCAACGATGTTTCAGTGAATTATCAGATGTCCAATAATTTACTTCCTATTTTTATGGCTACCAATGCAATAATTGCTTTTACACACAATTTTACCAATGCTTTTTCACAAGTATTTTGTCCTATTACTAAAAATTATTTGGCTATCCTCAGAACTTATTTTAACTTCTCAAGAAATGTTGGTTGGCTTCACCTTGAGATTGTTTTAATTTAGTGCTGATCATTGGTTGTACTCATGGTTTTGATGCGCTGTACATTATTCATTTTTCAGAGCTTTCATAAAAACACACCGAGACATTTACCTGCCTTGTTCAGCTGCAGCAATCGCCATTTGTTTCCTATCATCTGGCAGTTCCTTTGATCTTATCGAACAGCCATTCGCAGGGAATTAGTGGCAACCTTTAAACCATCAAGATGCAATTAAGCTTCCCAGACAGAAACCAAAATCTACAGTTCATATTTCACTCTCTTGGCCTCTAATTTGGATAGTGTTGTGATAATTTTTGGTGCTGTTTTCCGTGCTTATTGTGAAATAATTTGAATATGTTTTCACATTGTCAACTGAATGAAATCTTATTTGAAACGTTGAGCGTGCAGTATGTGACGCGAAGGTACAGTGCGGTAGTTTCTCAATTGTTAAAAGAATTATTACATCTCTGTCAAGTATAGTTGGTACTATGTGTCTTCAAGTTGGTGAGTGTATCATTTTCATTTATTTTGATTACAAGGAAAACTTGTAAATCATCTAATTAAATACTAAAAAAACCAGCAACATTGAGTAGAACAGTTCTATGATGACTTAAAGAAACAACACCATGGTAACTTGATGGTGGAAACCTGCATGAGACACAGTGAGTGCTGTGGCAGGTTTCCACGGTGAGAATTTGCCGTGGAGAAATTTTCCATGGAGAAATTTTCCATGGTGACATTTTCCGTGGTGCTTTCCGTGGAGAAATTTTCCATGGAAAAATTTTCCGTGCCCAATTTTACGTGGAGAAATTTTCCATGGAAAACCAGCATGGAATTCCATGAAAAATTTTTAGCAGGGCAGTCCACCGCGATAAATATCGACTGTTTCACATGCGTTTACATAGACGGGTATCGGCACTCTTTCACAATCCGCATTGTCCGCTGACCATTAGACGAGTCGTATCGAGTTAAATGAACGAACTTGTTGGAAGAAGACGGAATGTTTCCAACATTCTCCGACGGAATTTTTTAGATTGAGAGGACCTTTTTTTAAGTTCGTCACCGCGTAATCACTTCCTCTCCTCTTCGAAAAAGCTCTCGAATCAGCAAACACTCAACAGCCCTGTCCGCGCATAAGTGGAACGCGTACAGAGCTATGAAAAGTTACGTCCTGCGAGTTTCGAAGCCTTCCTCGGTCTGTGTTTGATTTCGACTCTTCAAATTATGCGTGCTGTTAACGCCGTTTCAAGTAAATGTAAACTTACATTCAGAAGCCAGCAAAGCGTTCCACGCTTTTAGATAGCGAAATTGCCTTCAACTTTTCATTCCAACTTACGGAAAGTTATCTGCTAACTTTGCAGCATCATTGAATGATCGATTCATTATCTAATGTTTGATATTATCATAGATTTATCATTAATTTTGGATATTTCTCACACGAGGGAAGGGACCTACAAAAACCTTGCGCAATATTTTGAAAATGCACTTGCGTCATGATTGCAGTCATACAGAGTAACTGTTGTTTGTATTTTTTCATTTCTTCATTTTTAAAAAAGATTAAAAATTATATATGTTATGATTATGATGATATAGGATTATATTATAAACCATTGATTTTTATAGCATATAAAACTTTTATGGCGCCGGTCATTTTTAAGAAAAACCCAATTAATTTTAAGAAAAGTTTCATTTAAACGCAGTATTGGTCCGTAAGTAATCAGGCGCATTGTATAAAACCAACATTGTCGTTATACATTTATTTTGTCTCTTAATAGGACATGCTATGATCATCCATGCTTTGACTGATTTTATCAGATGTAACTTTCTGTTTCAGATAAAACAACAAATGAAAAATTTGTGTGCAAGAAATAAACTTCCCTGGGTGTAAAAGGTATGCTACAGTTTCATTGAGTTATTATATCATATCTCCTAATGCACCAAAGAAGTTATATTTCGGCGCGTATACGTAGTATACCGCCTTTGCGATCGTTTCGACCCCCCCCCCCTCGATACAATAACCGAGTCCCCTAGTTCCTTACCGAAAAGTGACTACCGCGAACTTCTGAGATTTTCCAAAGCGTGTAAAAAGTTTACTAATCCGTCAATAATAATGATTAAAATTTGTTTCTCATTCTGGGGCTCGCTAGTTTATGTGTAATGAATACCAAGAGTCTACGTTTCTTGGTTTTTTTTAAAAAAACCTTAGAATGGGGCGCGCTGATTTAAAATATGCATATATAAGCGGAAGCAAGCGAACTGATTCGAGGATGGCTGACCAGTTCGGCACTCCTTGAATGAGAATTTCACTCACTCCGTTTTGTTCACAACGTTGCTTTGACATATCTCCACAACACTGTTATCCTTTTCAAAAGTTGGTACTCCTTGCTCTGATAGCCGGGGCCACCAGGATAGTGGTAAGTGCAATCTGTGATGAGCCTCGAGACTCATTAGACCATTTGCTAAACGTGGCTCATACAGGAGTCCACTAAGCCCTCTCGTCCCCACGCTCCTGATCACTGCGTCGGCGTCACGAAGAACAATGGGCCTTGGGTCCCAACGCGGCCGATACCCGTACCCCAATTACTCACGCTTCATTAACCATTTCACCGTCACGCTAGGATTCATCCAATTTTCAAAAAAAATTGTTTCGCATGTATTTAGCAATTTTTTCCTTACTCTCCGTTAAAACACAAATAAAAAGAGACCTCATTCATAAAAATCGGCCGAATAGAAGAGAAGTTACAGTAATCGAAATCCGAAGAAATCAACAAAACCTCGACTCCTCGATACGAAAAATAAAATGAAGGGGAAAAAAAGAAAGTATAAATTACAATTAAATATAATTGACCTCAAAATTTGACAAACAATTCATTTATATACCTAACGCTGAAAAAACTGGGAGAAATTACAAAAAATTTGCCTCTTGCAAGGGGCTTCTTTGTAAGAATTTTGACCTGAAGACAACGGTCGAATAACAGCAGTACTCCATACAATACACGGTGTGCCTGAACGAGTTAAACATTTTTCATACGTCCAAATCGAAAAATCTTTATATTTTTAACTACAATGTTTCTTGAATCGTTTAAGCAAAAAAAAAAAAAAAAAAAAAATTCCGTCGAGATTCTGGAACGCAAAGGCGCTTTAAAAGTATTCTGGGGCTATAATAGCTAAATCACCGGTAGTAAATTCGTTATATTATTAAAAAGAAATTGACTCCATAGTTTAATTCCTTAGTTTCTTGAATACGATTATTTTAAGCACTTAAACATTTATACCACCAATTTTAGCCATGGGGTGATTTCCTGAGAGCCGATAATATCACGAATTTCTCATAGAACCCCTCAACAGTGGCTTGCTTTTTTGGCAGCCGATTCGGCCATCGAACCGGAGTTTAAATGGAAGCTGATAATAACCCAAAGCTCTGAGAAAAATTTTGAGATGAGTATAAGAACGGTTTGGTGTAAGTAGCGAGGAGAGGCGGGCAAAGCGGCTAAAATCCTATCTAATTTTTACAGTTTTTCTGTTGAATTAATGTTGCCGCGGGCTTCTGACTGTCCACACATAGTTCTGTTCAGCATATCGATACATAAGTATTTACATTTTACATACGTAGAATCTAATTTTCACGTCGGGGAGTTGACATATTTTGATTTTTTCGATTTTATACGGAAAATTGATGGTTTTTCGGGATTGAAATTATTATTGTTTCATGAAAAATAAATGCACCCAAAATGACTATAGCATATTGATTCTTACACATTTGCACTCACAAAATTGGTTGGTAAATTCAACGAGTGGGTGCATCGACCTGGTATATCAAGTTTCTGCAATTTTTTACGGCAAATCAG
Organism: Bemisia tabaci; assembly: GCF_918797505.1. Taxonomy (NCBI): domain Eukaryota; kingdom Metazoa; phylum Arthropoda; class Insecta; order Hemiptera; family Aleyrodidae; genus Bemisia; species Bemisia tabaci. Next base: position 24,010,687 of record NC_092798.1, on the reverse strand, counting down.
TAGATTTTCGGGATGTAGATTGCTTACTTTCAATTCATGAATGAATAAAGCAACGACATGGTTGAACTTCTTTGCATGGAAAGACGTTTAAAATAACAAAATCAAGACGTATTTAATGCAATTGCATTTATATCGAGTCAATTTCTTTTCAATAATATAACGGGATTTTTACTACCGGTGATTTGGGTATTTTAGCCCCAAAATACCTTTAAATCGACTTTATCTTCTAGGAGTTCGACAGAATTTTTCCTTTCTTCGCTTAAATTATTCCGTAGCACTTTTCTTCAAGAATCTGATAAGATTTTGCTTGAGGCAGATCAAAAAACTTAAATTCGATCGAATAGCTTTCTACTTTCACAATACACGGTCTCGTCAAGGTGCGTCTTTGACCTCGCAGTGTTGGATCGTGAATTCTCTTTTTATGCTGTTTGCCTATTTTGAAATCTCTGTAAATGAAAACTAAAGGGGTTGATATGTGCGAGTTAATGACGCGCCTTATCAACACATTGTGTTGGAGTTCACTGCTTGTTTTTTTTTGCAAAAACAGAGGTAACACATTCTTTGGCCAAGCAGTAACTTTACGATTTTTCTTTATTGAAGCAGCAATGATTTTTTTATTTCATATTCTGCCGATTTACTTACTTGCCAAATTTTAAGATTTTTTCCCTTCTCTTCTTCTTTTAACTCGAACTTTTAACCTACTCTCTCTTCTTTTTATCTCAATACTTTCCTTAGGATGACTTTTAATATATAATACAATAAAACATGAATTTATTAAGCTCCTTTACCATGATTACCGCTACAAACTGCATGAAATTATACTTCTAAAGCACGGATTTTTTTTTCATCTCCCTTGTGCAGTTCATTACATTTTTATATTTGTAACCTCGATGCTTTATTAAAAGCATTCCGCGCTGTGTACTTAGTTTCAGTGGTGACCAGAAAAACGCTCCAAATGAAAACCGAAAACTCAATCATCCTCCCTTTTGTGGAGTGCAATCTCAATTATCATGTTTCAGAAGTCAGAGATCAAAGCAGCACTTCCGTCGAATGATGATTTTAAGTGCTTTGTTCCTCGTTGTTTCCTGCTCCACTGAATACGCGAGCGGCTCCATTTTTATTATCACGGTTTTCCTCTGCATATTTTAAATCATGATTAATAAGTGCGGGAACGATTTTCCTCTCATATTTCCCGGAGATCTCCCCTCTTGTGGCCATCGATAGGCCCAACCACCTCCTGGGAATATTAGATAGACGTTATAATGCGAAAATATGAAAACAGCGGGCATATCTGGAAATTATTATACGGAAACAGCCGAATCCTCATAGAAAATGATCCGATCCTGCAGTAATGAGAAGGTTATATTAGGGCTTTTATCAAAGAAACATGATTGGACGAATTTCGGTCAAACAGAACTATGTGCATTATGACATGAGCCCTGTCATGCATGTATTCTTATGGGTCTCAGGGCTTAGTCTTGATGCACATAGCTCCGTTCAACAGAAATACGTTCACTTATGATGATAACCTGACCATACGTAAGCGCATTTGTCTGCGATGAATTGATCACTGATGTCTAGGATGGAACACAGTTTAACCTAACTCTGTTCAGAACATAACACCTTTGCCACATCAAACTGGATCGAAAGGAATGACAAATTTGACTAAGTTCCTTACGAAATAAGGTGGCGTAGATTATCAGTAAACATTTTTAAGGGTAGGTCTTAATTTGACTGCGTCAAACAAAAAGGGACCAAACTATATTAGCTACTGTTTTTAATTGGAAATACTACAATGTTTTACTTGAAAACAGCTGTGCGTAATTTTGTGAAAATTCCCGCGCATTTTCTGAATATTACGAAGCAAGTTCCTTAAAATTTAAAAGGTATCCGCACAAACTTTCTCTAGTAAAAATTGAATTGCCCAGTTAAACTTGGCAAAAGCTGTTGTGACTTGGTTCCTTTCTGCTAGACGCAGTCCAATTATTGATCTCACAGAATATATTCCGGGTCTGAGAGTCCAGATTCAAGAACTGTAATACCGGTTACTGGACTTGGAACAAAAGTGACATGCCTTTGCAAGTCTAGAAGTGCGGGTCACTTCGGTATGATCTTAAAGGAAAGCATTGTTGGAAACTGAAATTAATAACTAGTAATTTCTGACATCTATGCAGATCCACATTAACTGCATGGCTTGCATTTCTCGCTTGCACATCCTCTACGCTTCTTTATTGCGTCTGATTTTTTCTCTTTCTACATGCATTTCCTTTCTCTTAATGTAGGATAGTCTGTTGTGAGATCTCAGTCCAGCGTGTCGATGTTTAATGAATAAAATCTGTTTCTCTTTCCTCCAAATTCCGAATGTTTTGTTTTTACAAACAACAATGAAGCATAGTATTGCGATGAATTTTCCCCAGAATTTTAAAGATGACGGAGGCCGGGTCTTTTCAGACTCAGTTCACGGCGAATCTGAAAGCTTGCTACAGTGTAATATTTAATACGGGCAATCTTCGGCGTAACACCTCGACGAGAGCCGTGGCGGTGAAATATGGCAGGATAAGCGCTCGCATCCTCATTTTGCGTGCCGGAGCTCCATCGGTGGCAAGTTTGAAGCTCCGAGGCGTCCGAAAATCCACGCCGAACATCAAGAAACTGCACATCGGATGGGAGAGAACAGCGCCGTCCATTGTCGTCGCAATTCATTACCCGTCTCAAGCTGCAGGGCACGTAGACCCATTAAGATTGATTGCAAAGTTATGATTTTCAGCTATCGATTTACATCGCAATTTTGCCAAACTTCGCGTTACCATCCAGGGTGCGCTGGCGAGATAATCGCGTCAAGTTTGAGAGAGACGTGAAATTTATCGGAGTCCCGGGATCGACGGGAAATAGTCTTTGAATTATTTCTTAATTGGATTAAGGTGATTCGATGGACGCCATATTTTGTCTCAGAACGGCATGCGATATATCGCATCAATTGGTTCCATTTTCTCAGCTTCCCGTCATTTTCCTCCAATTTTGAGATCGAAATACTGTTGTCAGGAGACTAAAGCACTCACTTACCAATTTTAACAAAGAAATTCAACGTAAATAAAGGCGTCGTTTTTTTTAGAGAGAAAATATCTCATTCGATACTGATATCGAAACTGCACTCAAATGCGATATTTTCTCTCTCAAAAAAAAACACTCCTTTATTACGTTGAATTTCTTTGTTAAAATTAGTAAGTGAGTGCTTTAGTCTCCTGACAACAGAATTGCAATCTCAAAATTGGAGAAAAATGACGAGTAGCTGAAGAAAAGGAACCAATTGATCGCATGGCGTTCTGACACAAAATATGGCGTCCATCGAATCACCTCAATCTACCCATAAGAAGTGCTTCGGACTTCAAATGTTTCCTTCAATAGGCATTTGTGAACTATAAGCCTTGAAAAGAGATGAAAGATAAAATTGTTTGCTGTAGACTGTGAATGGACCTCTTGCAAACTTCAGCTGGAGCAATAAGATCTATTTCTTATAGAATATGACTAAAAAATGACAATTAGTGCATCGGAAAAGACTTAAATACACTCCTTGATACTTCAACGCAATTTGAAGCAAGTTTGGATTTCCTCTCTCCTGTTTCACCATATCGAACGAGTGAGAGTGATAGAAGTTTCATGATGTACCAATCGGACGTATTTCTGCCAAACGGAACTATGTGCATTATGACGTGAGCCCTGTTATGCATATACTCTTATGGGTCCCAGAACTCATGTCTTAATACATATGGTTTGGTAGAAATACGTCCAATTGAATCCAGGAAAATTCTCAAAGGCATGATACCAAAATTTGGTGAGTGCAAAGTTCGGATATTATAAGATTTAGAGCGTACGGCCAACTTGGCTTAAGCTTTAGTGTGACGCGAGATGATGGCGACGGAAAAGCCCGCGGTCACTGGCTAGAAAACATTTTTCATGCTCCGGTATAATGCCGGAGTAGTCGAGGGGCATAAATGAAATTCGAGGGGGCATAAATTAAATGAAGAAAAAAGGGAGTGATGTTAGCGCGGAGATGAAACGGAGGATTTCAGGGATGAATCGGATTGTGCTGAATAAATGGGTCAAAGTTAAAGTTGAAACTTGTCGTGTTTTGAGATCAAAGTCATTGAATCAAGAGAAGACGAGGTCACGTGTGGTTGAGGATTAACGACGGGGGAGGCGCGGGAAGAGCGCGCGGGGTTGTCAAATCGAACGAGATTATCTCGTTTTTCTCAGTGTGAGGGATGGATTTTTTTGCACTGCTAGACAGCGGTGGAGATGAACCGTGCATAAGTGCCCTGAAATACGGACGGAGCCTGAATGAGCCGAAGACACAAAAGCTCACCCTGCCGCGAAATATTAGCGCACGGCAAAACGGAGACACTCGGCGCAGTGGATTAATTTGTTCCCTCTTAATTATCACTGTTTATTTTGGACGTGAGGAATAAAACTACATTTCTTCACTTATTATGTTTCTCACGAACTATTTTTTCTTCTTTTTTTTTCCTGTTGATTTATGGCTTCGTGTCTAGCACCCGCAGCCAACTTTAGACAATCCATCCGTAGACATCGTGGGATCTCCATGCTCCAGGCTTTTCCAATTTTCAGGGATTAGGGCCGAGAAGATTCTGTTTCAGCAGATCAACTCGTCAATTCCCTGAAAATTAGACGCCGCCACCGGGATTCGAACCCGGGAACTATTGACCTAAAGTCAGACGCGCTGACCACTAGGCCAACCTGGCCGGCAACTAAATTTCATGGGGCCTAGAAAGGTTTACGTGTGGATCCCTTTAGTTAGACGTCGGAGAGAGCGTACAGCTATTAGGTGGATAAATTGGACCGCGTTAAGCAGAAAGGAACCAAGCCACATCAGCTATTGCCAAATTTAATTGAGCAATTTAATTTTTCACATGAAAACGGTTGCGTAAGTTTTTTTTGCAAATAGTGGATTTTATGCATAGTACAGGGCATGTTCCTTAAAATTTTCAAAAAACAATCTGCACGAAGGTTCTCGTGTAAAAAATTAAAAATACTCAGTTAAATTTGGCAATAGCTGATGTGGCTTGGTTCCTTTCTACTTAATGCGGTCTAATATTGTCGTTTTCCCACATGCACCTACACTATCAAACAAAGAATGCGTTCGTTTAGTCATGCTCGCATTTACCCCATCATCGATTTCCGCCAAGCTCCGCGATACTTCAATAAAACGAAATACTGCCTCCATTTAGGAAAAAATACATTCAAAATGACGTAAAATATTTGTTTTTCACTCATTGATGCGCTTCAAGTTTGCAACTTCCTTTCAGTTGGTCGAGAGAAATCATGACTACCACTCCCTAACTTTAAACTTGGTTATTTGCGATTTCCGCCGGTCTCTATTGTTTCCTCCTCCATCCCATTCAGCAAGGTTGTCAAATCATCGCGATAATGTCTATTTTTCGCACGGAATCGGCCGAAACATACACAAAACTGCAAACGAAAGCAAAATGGGAAATCGATAATAATATCAGATCTTAATTGAATAAGAGTCCCCTTATACTGAGAGTCAAGACAACACCCCCTCATGGAGTCACAAACGAGAATAAAGATTACACAAATTGAACAGTTTTCGTAATCTTTCATCGGCCCATTCTCAAATCCCTTTCTCCGTTTCTTCTCTCATTCCGTTAGTTCCTTGCCGAACCCGTAATTCCCTGGTCCATTCCAGATTATAATCTTTGCAATCGGTGAAAATGTAATCTTTATTCCCGTTTGTGACGTTGTGAAGGCCTAAAATACGGGAACCAATCAGAAATGGATTCACATTGTCTTGACTCTCAGTTAAAGGGACTCTAGATTGAATCAGAAGGATGTAAGATTTTGCACATACATGCACCTTACTCAGGAAGTCCCAGGTAATTTTTCTATCTGACTATCTTTGGCTTGAGATTGGTTCGAAAGGCAAAGAAGAAATTATGCTTGGCCAGTCGAAAAACTGACGGCCGGCGCACAGAGGATAGAATCAATCAAAGAGGTCGGACATTTAAAGTAAAACTGCAAACTTTAATGTTTAACTCGTCGAATGTTAAATTTTAAGGGATGCTCCTAGAAGCAAATTTCACGAAAAAACCTATGGAACCACTTATAAAACATCAAAGTTATGTATGAGCAGAGTAATGAGCTTTTAAAGTTTTCAAATTTTGTCCACGTCCCCCGTTGATTCGATCCATTTTACGGCGTCTCTCGAATTCGATGGATATTGTCACAAATATATGAAGCAAAAAGTGCCAGAGTCTGCTTATCGGCAAAGTCTTAATGCAATTATTCGCGCTTAAGGGATGTCCGTGTTACAGACACACAAAATCGAAGGCGCTTTACCTGTTTCCATCGCAATGTCGGTGGCACAACGGGCTGCAACTACATGTACCCAAGAAATATTCATTTTGTATGATGCAGTAGTGTTGAACATGCAAAACGCATAACCCAGGATTCAGATGCGTTTTACTAATTGCAGCAGAGTTGCCAAATGGTGCGATATACAAAAACCTTACCGACTGAAAATGATCTCCGGATTTTATGTTCGCCTAAACTACGCGGAACGCATTAATCTACTGGTCTGCATTCTACGCCAAGAGAGGAAAATACTATCTAGACGAGCCCATTGACTTCGAATTTTTAAATTATGGCCAAAGATTTTATTTCTATCGAAGGAAACCACTTAGTGGTTGAAAGAGTTCTTTGATGGTATATACGTTTACTCCAACCTCGAACAAAAATATATTTACGGAATTATTTTGACATAAACTTTACATGATCTTATATTTCTATGATATTTTAAAACCTTACGAGAAAATTCTTTCAAAATTATTACGCACTATTATGATTCTCATTTTCAAATTCTAAGATAACTACGTTTATGTTCATTGTGATTAAGATAGAAGGTGAACCAATCAGTTATGTGCTTTTTCTTGGGGGTTTTTTTCGTAGCTCTTGGCACCGCTGTACCGTAGCTTAAGTTATTCAAGCCTCATAAATAACAGACGTGAGAGATTTGTAGGAAATGTGTTGAAACCTTGTAATTTAAGCAATAAACGATGATGTAGAAATATCGTCAAAAGGAAAATCGTTTAATATATGCATCGGACCCTGAGGAAAATTGATCAGACCACAATCATAGGCCGCTCTCAGCATAATTCCTTAGCTTCAATTTCAAAACTTTAGTTTTACAACTTTTACTTTAAGCATGTAGTAAATACTCTAAATCTGAACCGATCACGAAAGTCATTTTAACTACTAGTCAGGTTCCCTAATTGTCTCTCATTTCTTCATTATTTACGAAAAAACGAGGCAACATTCCCTATGACATTTTGTAAATGTATTCTTTATCGTCTAGTGAACATTCACAAACATTTTAGAAGCTCAGAAAAAAAAAAAAAATTAAAAAAAAAAGAAAAAACGGAAATTAGGGTCACGTAAACTTTGGTTCAGGTTGATATTGGTCAAATCCATTCAGTTCACCATACCTTTTACACATATATGGACCGAGTTAAACAGAAAGGAACCAAGCTGCATCGGGATTGGACCGAGAAAAAGAGGTTTAAAGTTTTGCTCCTGCATAAGACTCAATGTAAAAGATGAACTTCAAGTTCAATTTCTGCAAAACTTGTCCTAACAAAAACTTTAAATTTTTGGCGATAGATAGTAGAGAAGTGGCCGAGTTCAAAACCACTAATAACTCAATTTTTTCCAGAATGTGGGTTGGTTCCTTTCTGCTTAACTCAGTCCATATATTCCTTGTTGAGGTTATACGCTTGTTTAAACTTAAACAAGCCAAACGAACGTACTCTGACATTTTGCGAAACCAATGTGCTTCATTAATATTACAAGAGCCGAGCTGAATTTTCATTTTCCTCCCACTGTATGCCCCCAGGTGTGCCAGTCATGAAGCTGAGTGTGTCGGCGTTCCGGGCGCATACAAATGCGACCAAGAAAATTTTAAGCTCGTATCAAACGACTTTGAACTATGGCGCAACCGGAAGTGCTCACTCTGCCACCAAATCACGACCTAGGTCTCCACTTCCGGTAAGTAGATATGATATGGATAAAAAAATGTACGTCAACAATGCTGCCGTGATAGCGAAGAGAGCAGTAAGTGTCATTTTTTCGAAATCAAGTCTCCTTCAAAATTCGTCTAATCCCTTTTAGATGAAATCACTGAAATAGCTAAAACGGCAAAATTCATCTTAATTGTATAAGAACGAGACATACGAGAAAGCCGTAAGTCCGCAAACAATGACGTACTTTCAGGCAAGACAGCAGTAAGTGGTATTATTCCTCCGGAGAGCCAATGAAAACAGAGCTGTCAAGTAAAAGGTCGCCATTCTTTAACCTGAAAATGTTTTTGTTGTGTGTCCAAAACGCAACCAAGAATGCGTGCAGAAGATAGTACCTACGGCTGGCTTGCCTAACAATAGCCCAGTATAAAAATGATAAATACGCTCTTTATGTACCTGAAATAAAATCAGTCGATTTTTAATCGTCCAAACGATTGCTAGGAGTATTTCAGACGATTAGTGACAATTTGACAAAGAACGGAGGTTTCTTTCAATACAATTTTCCGGTCAGAAGCTTCTGAGCCCGTTTTCTCAAAGGTTCATTTTTGCTCTTACCGCTCTTTTCACTATATCACGGCAGAGTATAAGTGAGCATGTATTTATGTAGATGAGTTTTGATCGTCGTGCTAAAACGAACATAAGAGAAGAAACCATGGCATGCACTGACGTCACAGGCCGCATATTTTGAAGGTCCATATTTCCGTTAATATTGGATGTGAAAGCTTGGTGCTTGGACGAATTATATTATTTTTTTTCTGATTCATTAGTTGAAACCAGCAAAATACGATTCTGTGGCCAGTGCAATTAATCCATTGACAATTCCTGGATTTCATGTCATGCTTTGAAATATTTCTGAGCGTCACATCTCATGGGAGTATAAACGCCAGATATTCTTCCACAATATTTGATCGAGAAACATTTTGATTCCACTCCAAAATTACATCCTGAATGAATATGTCAAGTCAAAAAATATGATTATTTGAGTCATGTTTATTTGATCAATAGATTATCACATTATTTCTTTATTTGCTGAAGATCCACTCTAAACGGATCGTATTTCATGAAAGGGAACCAGCTTGATTAAAATATTGTAAAAATTGTGCATCATCTGTGTCCATACAAATTCTTAGAAGAGCAAATAGTTTTATTTTCTACCACAAGGTCATACATTTTGAAGCAAAACGACTGTGTAAATTTCAATACTGCTTATATATTTAATAGTTATCGAAGCAAGAAGAATTCGCACGATATTGAAAACACTTTGATCGAGCTGGTTCCTTTCTGCAACAAAATCAGATCCGATATCTTTATTTTTTCAGCCACCTTGAAAATCTCAGTTCTGATCACGAGAAACTACCGACTGAGGTGATTGGAGGTCTTTATCCGTGTAACCAAGATCGCACCCACGTGGCGACCGAGGGGAACTATAGTGGGAAAATAGGTCAGGAAGCTGACGCTGGCACTCGCAACAGCTAGCGCCATCTCTCGTCAAAATGCGGAAGTCCTGAGAAAAAGATTTCTGCCTGTATTTTCCCATTCTATTTCCGATCAAATGCTCGTTTGGAAAGGATTCTCGTGTATGTTTTCATATCCTGCGATGCCGGTACCAATTTGATTGCTCTTCAAATGCATTTTCCTCATGAGTGTTTACGTGAAAAAAATAGGAAATTTTTCGGTTTTGGCTATCAAATTCATTCAGTCTTATAATATTTTACTGGAAGTGATAAACTGTTTTGACCGAGGCATACACATACCTATTCTAAACATACTTTCATAAAATTTTTCGATAAATAAATGGATGCATTCATCCTACGACATTTTGGCCGCGTCAAAATTACAAATGTTGGAACGGGAAGCTTTCATGAAAAATAAGCAATAGTACTTCATAATTCGTTTTCGTTTGCGTGAGGAAGGAACCTTTGTACCAAAAACCTGAGCATTTAAGTGATCTTTCATATTCGTCTTGACATGGAATAAATGTCAAATCAAACGTGACGTCATGACCATTTGGACCGCGTTTAGCAGAAAAGAATCAGGCCACATCAGCTATTGTCAACTTCAAGCGGGCAATTCAGTTTTTAAAAGAGAAGGTTTGTGCAGATTCCTGTGAAAATTATGAGAAATTCGCTTCGCTTTATGCAGAAAATTCCCTAAAATTTACACAGAAATCCGCACAAGCGTTGTTATGCAAATAAGTATAAATTGCCCAATTAAATTTGGCAATAGCTGATGTGGCATGTGGCATGGTTCCTTCTGCTTAACACGGCCCATTTATTTTAGCAATTAATGAACTGTAATTGGATTGCATTTTGCAATAAGGAACCACTATCTCTGGCTCTTTCATAAAAGCACATATCTGCATAGGGAAACCAATGGCATGTATGTTGTTTCTAAAATGGGTCAAAAATAGTGGTTCCTTATTGCAAAATGTAATCCAATTATGAAAGGCATGAACGTAGTCAACGTGTAAGTTTGACAACTTAAAGGAAACAAATTGTTCTATTACTTAAATGTAACATCTCTGTATTTATTGACAAACAAATAAACTTAAATCAAAATGCTCTCAACGGAACTCCTGCATCAAATCAGTGCTCACATCACTATATTTTTAGCATCGAATCCTAAAATGGCCATACGGTTAGTCCTGGTTAGTTTGGTTTTATCTAAATATAACTGTCTCAAAAAATCGGGATTTTCTGGAAAATTGGTGCATATCGGCAAAAAAAAGATATAGCCGAATTTAGCAGCCAAAAATACAACCGGCTTCATTTACGACATGCCTAGGATTTTCTCCTGCTGTTCCGGCCAACACTTTTGGGCCAAAAACTGTTGAAATACTGTCGCTTTACTCCCCTAAAAAGGAATATTAATATTCCTTTTCCGTCGAAGCAGATGGAGACGGAGAGTCAAAATTAAAAATAAAGACCGATTTCCATCTGAAAAAGTAAACCTAAGGAAGTCATTTTAAGATTTAAAGTTAAGCAGGGTCATGACCAGAGAGCTCTCGTATGCCGTGCAGACCCTAATTAAAGGAACATATGATAAATTCTGTGCTTCAGCCGTTAAAACTCAAGCAATTACACTATTTGAAAATATCTTTAGTTGTACTCGTACGTAGTACGTTATTCACTGCACCAGAGCCGGATTAAGGGGGTGGCCACATGGGCCGCGGCCCATGGCGGCAAAATTAGGGGGCGTCAAATTTTGCAATTTTTTTAAATTAAAAAATCGGATTCAGAAAAAAATTACAATCAAGAAAAGGTGACAAAATATCTCATTTCCTGAGAGTACATTAATTTCTAATTTTGTCGTATTTCGGCGACACAAAAGACTGCGCACCTTTAATTAGTTGGGTTAAGAGAGAAACCAAACACGTAATTTGGCCTGGCGCAGAGAGAAATGATGACGAGGACTTGAGATGAAAAAGAGAAGCCCTCGGCGTAGCGCGGCGGTCGGCACGTAACACATATTAGCGCCTACAAGACTACATGAATACTTCACGCATTGCGCCAAACACAGTGTGGTCAGCGCGGCACGGCGGCGGAAGTTAAAATTCTGAAACCACATTTATGTTTGTTCTTTCTTAATTTTTAGTTCATTTCTTACAAATGAAAGGCCTTGTCCACACAGAGATAGGTTTACGGAACTGAACTTTCGTGCGAAGTTCCGTGAACTTTTGCTAGTAGTGTTGTCAGGGCTCACGCAAAAAATGTGTCCAACACGAGTGAACGCGTCGTATGCACCCTTCTCCCTCCGGCACGTTAATTTGATGGTTTTCATTGATGTTTCAAAATGAATGATAAGCGGGCTGCAAAATACAGGCAGCCCATGGGCGGCAAGTAGGTAAATCCGGCCATGCACTGTATTTATTTAAAATGTATGCTATTTTACCAGAGGGCTCCTGATTACTCCAAGGTTCAACCTGTCCAAGGGCCTCGCATCTCAGATGCAGTAGCGTGGCGTGAATTACGATGTATCGATTATTATGTCATTTAAACCTATAGTAAAAAATCGATTATTAAGGTGTTTGCTGCGAACACCCTGTCTACCGATCCTTTTCCATAGGTTTAAATGGCATAAAAATCAACACATCGCAATTCATGCCACGCCACCGCTCAGGTGTTATACGTTACGCGTCATGTTATTCTTATGATTTTATATTATAGAGTATGATTCTGCCAACCTTCAATGGAAAAAAGAGGAGGAGAAGATCTACAACGAATATGAAAATCACTAACCGCCCGGCCTCGTAATTACCTTAAGTCTAAAAGTAAACATCATTCTATTCAGTGATAGACTATTCATTACCCTCCAACTTAGAATTAAGTTATGATCCACAGAATTCTGCCGCACCAGGGAAAAACCCCCTGTGAGCCTTCCGACGTTGCCATATTCTCTTTGATAATCAACAAGATCACTGGGCAAATTCTTAATATTATTCTTTCGGGTTTTCAGACAATTTTGCTCACAATTTAATCTAAAATATCTGAAAATGTCACGGAAAACGTACATTAATTAACACAAAAATGCGTTTTTTATCCAAGGAAATTTGGCAACTCTCAAATGTTCATACGATGTTTCTCCTTAGACGGCAGAAATATACCATCGCAGCGCGGTGTCATCGTTTCCCAGACGAGCGAGTAATTATAACCCAAAGTTGCAAAATTGACTCAAACAATTCAGTCATTTAACAAAATTATTTTAGTGAAAATTATGAAATTTTTTTCTGAAGGGTTCGTGATAATATCGTGTAATCAGAAGATAAATTGTTGAAAAATCTCAAAAATTTCTTGGTAAATATGAACTTTGTTAGTACACATTTCATAATGTTGAAATGTACATAGGATCTTTCGTCTGAAACACGATCGTATCTGTGATAAGCTTGAACATGAGTACACGGCATCCCTGGTTTGACACGGGTAGGGGGGTTCGTATTCATTTGTCAGATGTCAGTGAGACTTTGCGGCGCGGTGTGGGGCTGTGCGGTCACGTATGAGGTATGACAAATGGTCAGCAGACGGCCCGGAATCTTAGTTGTCAGATTGTGCAAGAAAATATGGACACTTCACATAGGTTTGAATAGGGAAAGTGCCGATTGTTCAGTACCATCTGGCAACTATGACCGGGATCAGGCTCGAGGAAAATGAAGCCGTGTTTGGTCAATTCCGACGTGTAAAGGAAAAAGGTCGTATGAGCATTCGCATGTTACCATATTTTCTCTTGATGAAGTATCTATTTTTAAAAAAGTTTTGAATATTTTACTTAAAATTTCCTGAGATTTTAGATTAAATTTTGAACAAAATCGTATAAAAAATGAGGAAGAAAATTGTCACAAACTTTCTCATAAATTTGTGAATTACCAAAGAAAATGTGGCTACATCTAAAGGATCATACGGCGTTTCTCCTTAGCACGACAGAGTTTAATTGCCACCACACGACGACGCGCGATTTTCGGGATAGGAATTAAGTATGCCTCGATCCGCTAGAAAAGGGGGTCGAAATTGTAATTTCGGCAAAACCGTGAAAAAGCGGTCTAGGTAATTGATAGATGAATAATAATCTGTAAAATTATTTTTCCGGTGACTGGTTTCTATACATTTGTAACTTGGACTTTTCCTTGTAATTTCTGAGCCGTACAGTTTGAAGGTAGACTTCTGCGCATGCAAACGTTTCGCATGACTATGCAGATGTATTAAAAAATATCAGAGCTGTGGCGTTCATGAAATACGCAACGACGACGGTGCTCGGATTTATGACGACCCCTCCCCTCAAAACGCATCACACAGATATGAGCCCCCTTGAAAAATTGCGAACGCTCAGTTTGACTCCAACCCCTCAAATTAAGGTTCTGTGATGACTTTTGGATGAGTTTCAAATGTAGGTCTACAAATACATCGTAAAAAAATGAATCAGGCATAAAATTGAGGAAAATTCGTGTGTCCAGGAATTTTTTTTGACAGCTGGACGTATTTATGCTAAAAGGAACTATGTGCATAGGGTTTGCGTGTAAGATAGTTCCTTTTAGCATAAATACTCCAACCATCCCTAGAACTCCCAAGCCGGATCAATTGATCGACTATCTTTTCTGTATGGGGGAGTTATGATACCGGTACATAAGGGCTTCAGATACAAGTCTACAAATACATCCTGAAAAAAAGAATCATACGTCAAACTGAAAAAAAGTGTCAACACAACCGAAAATATAAGAGACTTAGTTAGACCTGGTTTTTTAACTTTTCTGCCTAATTTGAGCGACTCCTGGCACGGGACACCTCATAGGCATCATAGAGCGGAGCATTGAGAGCTCACGCTTCGCGCCGATAGCGCCTTCAAATTTGGAGACGCAACACGAACATCCATCAAGTACGAATAGTTGTATCTCTGCGCCGTCATCAACTCGCGTTTTCCTGCCTCTTATTTTTGAAATTGGAGAACAGTTAAGGTAAAGTTTCTTTAAAATATGTAATAATATGTCCAATTCAATAACCATTAATGAAAAAGAAGGAAAAAAGTGTATACATATGGATCCTGTAAGCGCCATGAAGTAGGCACGTTGAAGCACTCACCGGAAAAAAGTAGTTAATTTAACATTCTGGATGAAAAAAAAGTGTGTGAGAACTTACAAAATGCTGAATTACCCACCACAGCAGTTAATTTCATATCTTGGCATTGCTCAGGTAACCACTGTAGTGGGTAATTCAGCATTTCATAAGTTGTTGCACTTTCATTAACATCCATAATATTAAATTAACTTCACTCTTCGATGTTGGTATTTTGGTGAGAGTGGAAATGTTTTACTTTTTTATTTTTTCTTGATTACCTGATCCCAAACCGGGTCAAATTGACATTCATTCACCTCTGGAAGAGATATATGGTAGATAAAGATGGGAGAGGGGGGTAAGAAAGAGCCAATGTTATCCAAAAGGTAATAAAAATTTCACAAAAATTATTCTTCGCTTTCAAAAAGGTAGAAATAACATTGATAATACTTTGAAAACGATCTAAATCAATGAGTTTAAGGACGGGTCAATTTGACATTCCTATCACCTCTGGAAGAGATATATGGTAGATAAAGATGGGAGAGGGGGGTAAGAAAGAGCCAATGTTATCCAAAAGGTGAAAATTTCACAAAAATTATTCTTCGCTTTCAAAAAGATAGAAATAACATCGATAATGCTTTGAAAACGATCGAAGTCAATGAATTTTGGGACGGGTCAATTTGGTCCGACTTGGGACGTATAAAAACAATCTGATCTACACAGACTGTGACTATCATCTATCCTATCCGAGAGAAATTTTGTTTTAATGTTATCCGGAGGGGAATATGCGCCCAAAAAAGCTTTGGCGAGCCTTCAGAATCTTTCAGAAGAACTAGCGACAAAAAAATGAGATAGCGAGAGAAGAGAACAGCACCAGGAGGCGGAGTGGAAGACGAAGGAATGATTGATGTGGGTGGAATCGAGATTAAGTCGCGTTATAGATTATGTGGAATTAAATGCCGCATGACACATATCAGCTTACTTTCGTCACTTTGGAGATAAAAGGAACATGGTTGCCAACGAGTTATGCATGAACCGTTCGGGAAGGAAGCAGTAATTATTTGCGTGAGAAAAAGTAGAAAAAGAATTGTTGAAATAGGTAGATAAAAATCAAATTTTGTGAGGATATCATAAGAATAACTAATCTACTAATCTAATCTACTATCTAATAATCTACTTGCTATATTTTCTTTCTAAGAAAACTGTAGCAAAAAAAAAAAAAAAAAAAAAAAAAAAAAAATCCGCAGGGTTTAAATGTGCAAGATCAAAGAAATTACACTGAAAAAAACGTTTCCTAAATTCAAGGCGACGCCGTGTTGACCTAAGAAAATTGTATACTTGAAGAAAGTGGACAAGAAACGAAGTCTTGAATGAAGAAAACGGTATTGCCTTGGTCGAAGAAAACGCGATTTCTTGAACCAAAACTCCTGTTACATTGAAGCACGAAAACGTTTCCTTCAAATTAGGAAACACCGCCGCGCGAAGAGTTTCCTAAAAGTAAGTACGTGTTGTGTTGTTTTCAGGAAACGCTTCCTCGAAAAAAAGGAAACAGTACCAGCAAGCGTTTCCTTAAAATTAGGAAACGGCCGTTCCCGCCGCGTCGCTGCCTTGAAGAATCGGCTCCCCCCCGCCTAGTGTCCATATCCGTCGAAGCGCATACCCCTATTGTTGGTACTGCCGGGGATGAATTCCTTTACGTAGTTGACGCGCTTCGCGCTCCCTCTGGTATCCTGATGAAGAACTCCGTTTCGCCCTGGCTGAGATTTGATCCTGTAACCTTCGACATTGTCCCGGAAAGAGAGAAATTCCGACACCGTAGTCCACTCGGCCATCCTACCCTCGCGAGCGGTGAGGAGTTATTTTGCTATGTTAAACCCATTCGCATCTATCTCTTTGGCTAAACAGATGCCCACCTGCTACCGTTCAATAGAACTTGGGTTTGTCTAGCAAATACTACCTCAATTATCATTTAAATATATTAAATATCCACATATTTCCCTTTTCTCTCTGTTTATCAGCCGGTTCTCAGATATTATTTAAAGACCGTGGGCCATCGCCGCCATGACTTAACCAACGTATTCCTCTTTCTTCTTCATTCGGAGATAGTATGATCATGGAGTAAATTATTTTTTTATTTAAGTCTGGTTAAAGGACAGATTTTCATACGTGCCTCTCAAAGGTAAATTATCACTCATTCGATTATCCAATCTGACACCCATATCATTAAGGTTGATGCGTAATCAAGGAGGCTCATGTGAGAACAGCTTCTCATACTGAAAGTAAATATGATTTAAAATTCTAATAAAGTATAGACAAAATAATCTAAGATTATTTAATGTTGGCTATAAAATTGGCACATAAAAGATAAATGATCTTTATGGAGTTTTCAAAATGTACTCGGAATAGCGGTAAAGATGTGGTGATGATAAAGGCATGTATAGGTAATACTTTAATGAGTACATATCGGGCCGAGTCAAGCTTTCTGGGATTTGAAGACACTTAAAAATGTTCGAAGCTACGACCAGATTCAAAGAGTGTACTTGCAGTAAAATGTTGAAAAGCTTCACATTATTTATTTATACCTACATTAACGGACGCACGCTTTTCTATAGAAAATTTAAAGAAATTTTGGTCGAATTAGAAAATTCACCGAAAAATATTAAAGGAACTTTGGCTCTGATCCGTGCGTTTCTAAAAAGCATTCTGACATTTTGGACTGAAAACAATATTTTTGATAAGGCACAAAAATTGCGTTTTATCAAAACCTCCACCTTTCCGACGCGTAAATCCTTTACGAACAAGAGATTAATTGATTAAATTTAAACATACTGAATTTGTTTGGAGTGGAGTGGATCTTACGAATAACGCCATCCAAGCGGTTCGGTCGGATTTCTGTAAAGGACCGTTCAAATAATATGTAACGCTCTAAGGGAGAGAAAGGGTCAAGGAGAGAGTTACGCCGTTTTGTTTTTACGTGTGAAAGAATAGGGACCTACGTCGCAAAAGTGTGACGAGGGAAGAAGTCAGTAGTGGTCCAAAAATTGGAAATTTAGCGTTACGTTTTTTATGAGCGTGATGTCACTCATGGGCGTAAGGGTGCATCGAAATTTTCACGTAGGTAAGCCGTAGAGAGCATGGTGGTATACGGACGGAAGGGCTCATCATCTCAAAGTGTAGATGCGCCCTTCCGCCAAAGGAGCGACGGTATATTTGGAAGGCCCCTCTTGAGCAACTCGCCGAATACATGGTGGTGTACGGCACGTTGCATCCACCTCCTCAGTAGGCGTTTGGTCATTTTTTTGTTTCCTAATTTTAAGGAAATGGGTTTCTTCGATCAACATCACATATATCCTTAAATTGAGGAAACAGAAAATGCTATGCCCGTTTCCTAATTTTAAGGAAACTGATCTCTTCAAACGACACTCCATGGATTCTTCAATTCAGGAAACGGCTTTGCTTCTCTCCGTTTCCTAATTCTAAGGAAACAGGGTTCTTCGATCAACACCACACGGATCCTTAAATTTAGGAAACAGAAGCGATTCCTTCGTTTCCTAATTTTAAGGAAACAGTTTTCCCGTTTCAAGTATCCGTTAGTCTGTTTCAAGAAAACGTATACGTGGTTCAAGAAAGCATGGTTTTCTTAACTCAACACAATTTTGTTACCTTGGATCGAGATAACTGTTGGCTTGTTCCAAGCTAACACCGTGTTGGAATTAGGAAACTTTTTAAGGATACATGTTTCCTTAAATTTAGGACAAGTTTTTTTTCAGTGTTACGAACAAGAGATAAATTGATTAAATTTAAACGTACTGAATTTGTTTGGAGTAGAGTGGATCTTACGAATAACGCCATCCAAGCGCTTCGGTCGGATTTCTGTAAAGGACCGTTCAAATAATATGCAACGCTCTAACGGAGAGAAATGGTCAAGGAGAGAGTTACGCCGTTTTGTTTTTACGTGTGAAAGAATAGGGACCTACGTTGCAAAAGTGTTACGAGGGAAGAAGTGAGTGGGGTTCCAAAAATTGGAAATTTAGCGTTACGTTTTTTTATGAGCGTGATGTCTCTCATGGGCGTAAGGGTGGGCGTAAGGGTGCATGGTGGTATACGGCCGGAAGGGCTCATCATCTCAAAGTGTAGATGCGCCCTTCCGCCAAAGGAGCGACGGTATATTTGGAAGGCCCCTCTTGAGCAACTCGCCGAATACATGGTGGTGTACGGCACGTTGCATCCACCTCCTCAGTAGGCGTTTGGTAATTTTTTTGTTTCCTAATTTTAAGGAAATGGGTTTCTTCGATCAACATCACATGGATCCTTAAATTGAGGAAACAGGAAATGCTATGCCCGTTTCCTAATTTTAAGGAAACTGATCTCTTCAAACGACACTCCATGGATTCTTCAATTCAGGAAACGGCTTTGCTTCTCTCCGTTTCCTAATTCTAAGGAAACAGGGTTCTTCGATCAACACCACATGGATCCTTAAATTTAGGACACAGAAGCGATTCCCTCGTTTCCTAATTTTAAGGAAACAGTTTTCCCGTTTCAAGTATCCGTTAGTCTGTTTCAAGAAAACGTATACGTGGTTCAAGAAAGCATGGTTTTCTTAACTCAACACAATTTTGTTACCTTGGATCGAGATAACTGTTGGCTTGTTCCAAGCTAACACCGTGTTGAAATTAGGAAACTTTTTAAGGATACATGTTTCCTTAAATTTAGGACAAGATTTTTTTCAGTGTAGTGATCATCTGAAAAAAAGTGCAGATATATTAAGAAGCACATCTAGGATGAAACACTACTCAGTTTCGCACTGATTATGGGGGACATGAATATTAATGTTTTTCTGTCGCAACGTTTTAGATTTTTGATTTTTTTCTCTTAAAATGGAAAATAAAATCACACTGTTTATTACGGGCTGGTTTAGACTGAAGAAGAAGAAAAGGAAGGAAAAGTATGGTTTAAGGCACAGTGATATGAGTATGATAATCACCAACAGACTCCATGTTAGTGAACGCTGTACCTCTAATCTCACTCATCAAAAGTATGTAAATGCTACCAGAACCAGATATGGTTATCTTCATCCTACAGAATCACTGTGTCTAAAATCAATTAGATTCATGATAGTATTATCCGTACGCCTGGTAATATTTACAGTCCGTGCCAACCATGCCGAAAGGCGATAACTGATTCCGAGAAGATTTTAGCGCTGATTTTGAAAATGACCCCTGTTTTCTGTACCAATATGGGTTTTCGCGAAATAATCTGAATTTTCCCTAAAAATTAGGAATGTATTTTCAGAGAATATTTAAATTCCTAAAAATACGTGCCTAATAGAGGAAATCTAAAAAAAATCTAAATCTTTCGGGAATTAGCAACCAAAAATACATATTCATGTAATGCATACCGACTAAAGTGCTTCGTTTGCTCTGAATATTGGCGCTTTTCCGAGAAAATGCCCTCTCTGTCCAGATACAATATGCACCTTACGAAGCTATTGTATCATGTTAGTGTGCTGTATTGAATTCAAAGATAAAAATAGATTGAATTAATGTCGTCTTATATGACATCATATGACAACAAGCAACTTTTTATCATAACTTCAACTATGAGCCTCTCATTACTGTCAAAAAATCTATTTAGAGTGCTTTGAGGCTCTTAAACGTTTTTCTCGCTTATTTCAGAAACACCTACTTTGCCGTGCCCAGGAAGAACGCCGTATGAGCCGTCAGACGTTGCCAAGTTTCCTCCGATAAAACCCGAATTTACTGGGAAAATTGTGATTATTATTTTCCGTTATTTTCAGGCATTTTATTACACACTTTAATCTAAAATATCTGAAAATTTCATGGAAAAATATGCATGAATGTTGTCAAAAATACATGTTTTATCAAGGGAAATTTAGCAAGTCTAGAATGTTCATACACCGTTCTTCCTCAGTGCGGCAGTATTTTCAATGCAATTCTTGGATCTCGCAACAGCTCTATTGAGTGTCCCTTGTATTCCAAAACACAAAACACTTTATGTATGCACGGAGAGTAGAGAAAATAAAAGCAATGGGTGCAAACACACTCATAACGTGAACACACATGATAAAAACGTGCAGATGGATGTGCATAGCTCAATGCGGGAGCCGAGAAGCGCAAGCGGTCCGTGTTAAGTGTTCATATATTGCACGTGCATTCTTGTTGGGCAAGACTCAAAGAGACTCATCGCCTCGCTGCTAAATTTAGCAAAAACTACAAGAAACCGGGTTCTATCACAGAATTTTTTTGTCTTGAAATTTCGCAATACAGATTTGCATTTTTTTTTTAATAAACTATGGAAATTTTTCTGCGAAAAAGACCCTACATTCGTAAAATTATTTTATGCCGAAGTTTGCACACTTATATATTTAAAATGTCACCTTATTTCTTCTGACATTTTATTTTTTAAACAGAAAACTAGGCAACACTTTTTTTGTTGCACGCAAATATTTCGTTAATGTTTTATTCACAATCGGGGTAATCTCACAAAAAGTTTAGAGGCGTCAAGTAGTCATGTTCTCTGTTGAAAAATGAGAAAAGTGCAGTCGCTAACTCCACTTACATCCGTCTAATTTTGTCAAAAAATAAAAACATGTTTGATTTTAATGAAGAGATACTGTTAAAATATACAGGTGCTTTCCGGCAAAATAAAATAAGTTGGATTGTGCTTGCAGCATTACAATGCTGTGTAAGTTCATGTCGGCAAAATACAGCCCACATCAAAAATGGCTTCATTCAGAGACCTCAAAAATATTACAGGCCGGCGCGCGACAGTGCACGCGGCACGATCACTTTAACTCTTGGATGCAACTATTCGTGTTCGACGGATCTCCTGGTTGCATACAGAAAAATTGAAGGCGCCCTGATTCTCTTTCTCCGCGCTCAGCAGCGCGTCTCGCGTTCGGCCACGCGGCGCTGCACTGTACACAGACGTCGTGTCGCAAGTTCTTGGCGAAAAGCTGTTTGGTTGAAACGTTGTTGCCTAATTTTCTTTGATGTTTTATTTTTTGAACAATCAATCAACTCTGAAACTTGAAATTTGATAAGTATACTCTGCATAATGCAGGGTAATTCCACAAAAAGTTTAGAGGCGTCAATTAGTTTCGTTATTTGTTGAAAACGAGACATTAGGGAAAATTAGGTAACATGAAATACAGTCACTGCATTCGATTAAGTCCGTCCAAATGATGTAAGGTTTTAATAAGAGGAAGCACGCACGACCCGTCAAGTCGGGTCGAATATTCAAAATGAAAATTATTATCTGCAAACGCTCTACGTAGTATGACCAGCGAGAAATTTCTTTAATTTTTGAACTCATCCGGGACCTGACATCGCTTTACATATCCCACTATCTTAAGCCACAAACATGGTCGAGTTATAAGCTTTCGATACATTTTCTTCACAGAGTTTTCTTCGGACAGGGAAGAAAAACCACACAATTTTTCAAGAATTGAAGTTGAGTAATTTTCTATTTAGAGAGTAAAGTATGGTAGGAAGTCTGCAGCCTTGCAAACCGAGAAACGTGGTCCGGTAGCTTCACCGTCGACATGTCACTTTCCATTTATGTCTTTTATTATTTTCTCCCTTTTTTTTGCCAGAAAGTAAGTATAGCACTATGCAATGAAACTTCCCGTGAATTTTCTTAAGATGCTGAAGAATATCTTCTCAGAACTTCAAATAAAAATGTTGCTTCGTCCTCTGTCAAAAATTAAAAATGAAAGAAATGAAATTCACATAAAATCTAATGTGTAGCCACGCTGATTCTGGTGGAATACATTTACCAAAATCAACCTGTCTGCATTACTTTACATTGCTAGTATCCTTGTGTGTTTTATTCCTTACAGTAAAAACTGAACAACATAACTCCCTGAAACTTTCTGTAAATTTCCTCGAACTCGGGAAATACTTGCCCGCTCCAAATTCTTCTTCTCTCCTTCCTCTACAAACGACTAGGACATAGCCGTGTTTGTCAGGCCAACCAGTACCGAGCACAATAATTTATATGAATATTAAAAATCTAAAAATCACTAAAAGTAAAGGATTCACACCGTTTCAACCACAAAAAATAAAGAACACGCACCAAATTCAAGGTAGAATAATCTCTTAGGTTGTTTATTTATATCAAGGTTCATGTTTGTATCTTTTATTAAAAAAGTTACCTATTTTCCCTTGATGTCCTGGTTGTGATGTTTTGTTAGCTGTTTGTTTTGTTCAAGTTAGAATGTTTCTGAAGGTTTTTTTTGGTGGTTCTACCGGGAGAAAAAGTGGCTAATCTTATCGAGGATATGACAATTTAAGCGCCTTATTCTTCTGGCTGTGGTAAACCAAAGTCGGGGATTTCGATTTCCATCCGTTTCGCACTACCACCCCAACATGGGGAGGGTTTCGGCCAGATGGTCATCTAGACGGAATGTTTCTGAAGTGTTTGGTCAGAAACAAAAAAGGGTAAATTGGGCAACAATGAATGTAGTTAAGCTGATTCTGGTCAATATGGCATCCACGCGATGTAATTTGATTTGCTCAGCGCGGCGCAGTGCGGCACGCACTCCGCTAGAGCGAGCCACCGCCTCGAAGGCTCGACGCCGCAATCACCCCTCAGTTCGCATCGGGATACCCCTGTATCCACGTTTCGCACCACGCCGCTCCCTCCTGAATCAGCTTCGCGCGCCAAGTTCAAAGGCTAGTGCTCCGAGCTAGTTCCGCTTCACCGAACTCTACCGGAATCTAATTTTTGTGCGAATTTCACTCGGATTTTGTCGCTCGTCCTCATTGGCAAGTACCATCAGGGCCAATCTTGGTTTCGTTCTATTAGGCCATGCATTTCTCCTTCTTTTTGATCATCTTCGTTGCTGATTTTGAGGGTTGACTCATCGAGGTTAGGTCTGGGACTCGATTCCTTTTAGTAGGATTTATATACAGGTAAAATTATAAAAAATTATTCACTCTCACACAGACTTTTTTGACACTTGACTTAGACCATGAAAAAAGTTAAGACACTCGGTTTCCTGGGCAATGCTATGCATTTAACAAACTGATTGACTTCTACTACGATTTTGCCTCTTTTTTTTTAAAAAAAAAACATCAAGCCAGAAAAAGCTTTCGTTTTTACCGTCACCGTTTGTAAAGAATCTTAAATTAAGTTCATTTCATTTTTTTCCCCCTAAAAATTATCTTTTGGGTACCTTCAAAAAAATAGATAGGTAATACACACATCACACTTTCAACGGTTCCTAAAAAATAAAAAAAAATGTAAGATAATATACGGAATGAAAGGTTTTTGTTTAAACATATTTATGAGGATCATCTTCCTGCTGCAAAATAGTGAATGTTTTCAGAAGGCTTAATTTTTTTTAGGTTTTAATCTTTTGGTGAAAATGTTACTTTCTTCCACATAATTCTTAAACTAAAGTTATGGTAAGGATATAGACATAATATGCTTTTGTAATTTCTTTTTTCTCGGTTTGATCGCGTTTTATTTTAATGGATGTTTCTGTCTTGATTCGAGACATAAAGAAAGCAAGAAGATCCAACTTTCATTATATTCTATGATTCATTGAAGTTGCTCAAATTCGGCATGTGGGTAATCTCATAACCATCACTGAATTTTTCGTATTTTAGGAATCTTTACTCCGTTTTCTACATAGTTTGAACATGATTTTTTCCCTGACAAGCCACAGCATCGCCCAATTAAACTCACAAAAGTTATGATAATTAATTTTCCCCCGTTGAAGACATTGTCTTCACCATTTATTTCTTAGTCGACTTTACCAACTAATTTTCATATTATTTTACAAAAATAACATGATAAATGGACTGATTTAGGACCGAGTTAAACTTCAGAATAAAGGCACTCGAAGTCCTGGTAGCCTTTGCCATACTTTTGTACAGTATCTAAAACGGTATAGTAATTCTACCGCTGGTCTCCGATTGCTTTCATCGAAAAGTCTTGGGTCGAAAATATTTACCATACTTTTTCACCGTAAAATCCTTTTTCAACAATGGCATTCTCATCGCCATTTACATGAGCCTCTCCCCATATCTGTTCTTAAAACATTACTTCTCTGGCATAAGGTCGTATCTCTTTCCCCGCAAGCCTCGAAAAGCATAGAACCATACGGGAAACAGGGCTCACGGCGACTGCTTGTAAGGGCAACGATAAGTTGAATAATGAGTGGACACATTTTTAACGAGAAACAGCTTGACCACATCAGACGCTGTCTAATATTTTCTCATGTTTTATTTTAAACAGCAAATTAAGCAATATTATGACTTTAAATTTTGAATTATTTTTTTTGTGTTCACAAAAAGAAAAAGAAATAATGAATATACTACGAGAGAAAATTAAGCAAAGTGACAAGTAGTGAGGCTATGTATGAGTTAAAGCAGTTAAAGTAAGGGCATGAGTACAAACAGGCCGGTTAAATAATAAATTCAAAAAGCTCTTTACCTTCTTTTAAAAAACCGAGGCGTTAAAAGAGCAATCCTTTGGGTCAATTTTTGTTTTAACATTGGTTAGCTCTTTTCACGGATGGAATATCAAAGTGCTGAAAGAGAGACAAAAATAGGCGTGGTATTGGAGACCGAGGGCAAGGCAAACCTTTGGAGCGTAATCAAGTTATCCCCATCTCACTGTAACTAAGAGGTAACACCCTCCTACACCTCTCGCTATTTCATTTGTAGTTCTTGGGGAAAAGTACCAAACTTGCCCCAGATTTTAGTGATGACTTTTTCCTTTCAACGGAGCTTTCATACAAATCTTAGGTCTAGAAAGTCATTATTTAGTCATGTTGGATGTTCTGAGCTCCAGTTAACGACTGAGAAATGTTCAATTCATCATGATGATTGAAAATCTAGTCTTTTTCGTTATACTTTATTCGCGAAGGTTGGTCCAAAGTTTTACGCAACGATTTACAAGTTTTGCAGTGTTTGTTTTTCAGCTAAAGCATACTCTTTTAGTTCTATAACTTTTAATACTTTGTATCATCATCGTTAACAAATAGACGTGCTCCACTTGCGCAACCTATATCCGTTTATTCAAAAACTTGACGACTCACCATGACTTTAGTCCAGATATATTTTAGTATTCGTGCAAGATTTTTTTATTTTTATTTTTTTCGCACTAAAATTTGAAGGCATATTATGATGAGTTGTAGTGTAATCATTCTCATATAAAATAAATGTCAATTTTTGCCTTGATGAATCGTGTAGGTACTTCTCTTTCCATGCTGAGCGTGTCCCTTGTCTTCGTTGCTTCTTTGTTTTTCTTAAAGTCACACGATATACGTTACAAAGCAACGATACGAGCAATATTTAATCTTAACTCGATGATTCTTTAAAAAAAAAGATACGTGGGTGAAAAAATTGTCTTGGATTTATTATTAAACCATCCAGTTTGATCTTCCGGCCCTACTTGGACATATCTAACCAAACTTAGCCTGACAACGGTTCACTGTGATTAGATTCCTCTCGTCATTAATTCATTTGTTTAATCATTTACTTTCATGAAAAATAGCAATTATTCAAAACTGACCATAAGAACATAAAGTAAGCAAAATTCTGACCGATTTGATACCTTCGTAGATCACTGACCTAATTTACTTAATAACAAATCTCCGCTATCGAAGAAAACAAGCCTTTCATGTTTACGTGAGCTTTCTTTCATGGTGTACACACTCATATTTTACGAGGAGAAACTTTTTTTTTTCAGTCACGCAGTAAAAAAAATTGTACCCTCAAAATTAACGGACCGCACATCTGCTCCTTAGAAGCTGAGGCCCGGTGTTGCCAGCTCGAAGCGCAAAGCGCGACAATTTCCCCGAGAAAATAAATCAGAGCGGGGAACTTTGGCATCCGCGCTCAACTCCAACTCGGGTCTTTTCGACGCGAGAGCTCCTCAAACTTTAACACTCAAATCAGCAACTTAGATGATGGGCGAAATTACGCAGATTAATAAAATGATCCCTCCTCTCGGCCGCTTATTAGCTAAGTAGGATCTTTGCGCGCCGCAGCGGTTTCGCGTAATGATGCCGTGGAAAAACTTGCGGCAGATGTCCCTAAAGTTGGTTCCGTTAAATGTGAAGTGAGACGCTAGCCGCTCGTTATGCGGAGTGCATACAGTTGTTTGATGTTCTTTGGTTTCTGGTGCAGACCGCCCGCTACTCTCTTATAACTGAACCGCCGACGCTTTCAAGGTAAGATTTCCTTGCTACTCTACCGCGCCAAGGAAAAACGCCGTATGAACGTTCGTCAGTTGCCAAATTCCCTTCAATTAAAAACGAATTTCCAGAAAAACTTAAGAATAATTTCCGTTCAATTTTTCGGAGAATTTATTCATGATTAGATCCAAAGTATCTGAAAATTTCAAGAGGAAACATTCATAACTCTGCTCACAAATAAACATTTCATTGGAAGAAATTTGGCAACTCTTAAATGTGCATACGGCGTGCTTCCTCAGCATGGCAGTAATGTCCTTCAATCTCTTCGCGGATCCATGAAGAAAAAAGGTCATCGGACTCGATCTTATGTCTTTGCCACTTTTCTCGATAATTTTTAAAATAAAAGTAACGAAATGTAAAGTAGGCCCGAGGTCCTCGGGCTCGAGGTGGCTCATGAAATACGTAACTCTCCATGAAGCAGTGGCGAGACGTGAATGATCGATTATCGATTTGCCCCCATTTGAAGCTATGGTGAAGAATCGATTATTAAGGTGTTCGTCCGTTCGTTGCGAACACCCTGTTTATCGATCCTTTTCCATAGGTTTAAATGACAGATTAATCGATTTATCGCTTAGCACGCCACGCCTCTGCTAGAAAGGGAGTAGTCTGAGCTTGCAATAAGGGTGCATTTGAGAGAAAATTTTAATAAAACCTGTTTAAGTGAAACAGGTTTTATTGGCATTTCACTAATTTAACATTTAAACTAAATTAAATGTAAATTTACATTTTTTACTCAATTAATGTTTAATCAAACTTGTTCGAGAGAAACAGGTCTTGTTAACTTTTTACGAGTCGCGAACTGGGAGGATAGTGCCTAGTGAAGAAGGTCAGCTCAGAATAACTGAAATTAGGGGGAAAAAATGATAAAATCAACTGCATTTTGGAGATGGAAAATAACCACCCGATGAAAGTACGTAAATTTTAAAATAGGAAGAGTGGAACCGTATCCATGTCTTTTCGCCCCTGCAATGCCCCTCATCTCTTAAAACCATTTTTCCTGCAGATTCATCGTCCTTTCAAGATCACGCCGTAAAGTAACTAGCTTTTCTCTGTTCTGAAACAGACTTCAATAAGGTTCCTGCCTGGGTAGTATCAACTAGCTTGAAGTCTTTTGCAGGACATTCTACTTTTACCTTACAGCAATAAAAAGGGCGTGCTTCGCGTCATCGGTAACTCATTTCTTCCCTGAACCAAAGGAGTCGTGGCCGGTGAGCACTTCTATCATGTGATAATTCACTTGTCAAACCCTCTTCACCGTCCATTTGGGCGAGTTGGAAAACAGCTTTCTTACGTCCAATCTACTTTTTTGCTCTGTGCCAACCATCGGTTTTGCTCCTCCATTAATGACCTCTGATTTTCCTCGGTGACGGAACTCCTGCAAAGTTGTCTCACCTCATTTTCCCCTTTCAATTCATGGTTTTTAGTTCAGCATCAACACCTTATCATGGTGGTTTAGTATATCATTCCTTTGATATATCGCCGTTTCCCTCACGAAAGAATGTAACTGCATTTCATGTTGCCAAATTTTTCTTGCAGATTGCAATTTTGAATGTAGAATCTTGGGCATTTCTAAATGAAAGTTTCATCGACAGTTTTTTGACGTGCACTTTTGACCTATTTTAACTTTTAATGCCAAATTTAGGGGATAATTTTTAAATTTATTCTTTTTCCTCGATTTTTCCATTTATTTCTAGGAGAAAGTGGATGAGACTATCGCAGAGTGCTTTAATCCATATCCGTAGAGCAACACTGCCTACCTGCAAACTGATAATTATGTAGAACGAAGAGAAAACGTCGCCATTTTTGTAATTTCAAGGTTAAATTTGCAATGTTTTCATACATTACAGAGCCATAATAGAGTTCCCCTAAAAAATTAAAAAAAAACCAAAATCATCATCATCAGCAGCTTGCTCTGAAAAAAAGTTACGGGCTATAATAGACATACTTTCCGTTCCGGGTTCAGAGGCCGAAAGTGCCGAGTGCTGGAGCCGTATAGCTTCGACTGCTCTGGGTGCTACGCCCGGAACTTTCGGCTTCTGAGCCCGAAACGGGGACGGTCCTGTAAGCACGCTTTCTATGGCCGGAGTTTTTCTTTCTGTGTGTGAATTTTATACCGTAAAATACGGCTAAGTCGCAAACTCATTTTTGCCAAAATCGCACTGAAAAAAAATTATCGGCGTTTTTACCAAGGTCCGTTGGCACCTTTACCATCTCACTTTTTTTTTACCAATTATTGGTAATTTTACCAAGACAGACTGGTAAGCTTACCTAAAAACCGGTATGTTTTCTGTTTTTTTCAGGTAAGAATACCTTTTTTACTGGTAATCAATTCCCGGTAACTTTGCCATTTTATCTCGGTAATTTTACCACAGTCGATAAAAAATATTGGCGTTTTTACCGGGGTCCAGTAAAATTACCGAGAAAGTCAATGATTTTACCGAGATTTCTCGGTAATTACCGATTCCATAAATGGTAATTTTACCAAGAAAAAACTGGGATCAAATAGAACCCTGAATTCTTGGTAATTTTACCTTTTTCTTTGTAAATACACCGAGATTTTATTTTCAGTGCGAGACTTAAGCGGTTTTGTTCCTCAGCCCTCGATATCCTGTCCCTCCGTTGATAGGCTCAACACCGTGATTTTCGAAAGCCGTAAAAAATTCTTGGAAATTTTGAGGGAGACGCCTGGGTTCCGGCGAGGATCTTCCTTATATCCTCCTAAGATTGCTGGAGTCTGTCTTGCCGGAAAGTCGGGAGCGGAGTCGAGGCAATAAATGTTTCCGGGTGCGAAACGCAGCCGAGCGCTTAACTCGGCAAACGTTGCTGGCGACAGTTAAGTGCGCCGTGAATGACGGAACATACACTGCGCGCCGACGGAGAAGCTGTTAAAACGCCAAGTTTCGCCTTTTTAACGCTCTAATCTCGTTTCCTCTCTTTTGAGGTCGCAATGACTCCGAAATCATATTCGCCTCGATAAATCAAAGCCCCTCGTCCTGCTGGCGTCTTTTTACACCGAAACTTTCGGCTTCGGAGTTTTTATTTGTTTACATTCATGTGCTCGGGTGCCAGATCGTGCGTCCAGAGATAATATATTCTGGAGACCTCGCGTTCCCGATCGAAGAAATTTAATTGACTGAGGCAAAAGTTAAGCTCGCAGCGGGCCGATTACTGAAATTTATAGACAAAGCTATAGACAAAGAAGAAAATAAGGAGTACAGACTGATCCTATTGGTTGAAATGGGTGGCTCTTATAGGCTAAGGGGGTAAATGATGGCTAACTATCGGGACTCTCGTGGGTTTGCCGTTAGTTAGTCTATTATCTACATCCTTTGTCCATTGCAACCATCCGCTTCCACCAATAGGATCCCTCCATATCCTTTTTGTCTATTGCTCTGTCTATCAATTTCAATAATCGGCACGCAGGTCAAATCTATTTTTTGCGTACTGATCATTGGATGCAATTTTGCCAAACGGAAATACGTGCATTAGGACGTGAGCCCTGTTATGCATATATTCTTATGAGTCTCAGGGCTCATGTCTTAATACACATACTTCCGTTTGGTAGAAATACGTCTTATTGATGATCAACTTTTTGAATATCAAAGGTTAAGGAACAACAGCACCTGACTGACAATTTTGGCAAAAATGAAGCGACTGCTGTGCCGCATTCTACACTATAAACAACGTAAGCTAATGTGTTTAGTTTTTTTTCCAATTCTGCATGCAGGGAGCGCTGTAACGACGCTGTGATGCATGAAAAAGTTGCAGATCCAACCTCAAAATTCTAAAAATGGCAAAGTTTTCTCTCCGTCCTGCAAAATTGTCGGTTTGCAGATAGTCGGTACTGTGCCTTAACCATCGATGTATAATTTCCCTGTTGACGACGGGTGAATATCGAAGTAATCGATTTTGATAGGTGAGTTTTCGCAAACTAGATAAGGTTATAGGTAGGATTAGCAAATTTCCCTTTTGACGCCTTTAAAACCGTTGTAATACACGTCTAGCTTGATAGATATGACATCCATTCAGGCGTAATTACATTGCTTGTCATCACGACACATGTATCATTGATGAAACCCTCGTAGAGAGAACAAAGTTTGATGACATTTGCTACTAATAGTCGTGGAAATTATCTTCTTCCTGAAGAGATATCTCTCAGGATTGGACGTACAGATTTGCCAAGAAGTTAATTGGTCAACCTGTAAGTCGTCGTCAATTAATTAGATGCAAGTTTCAAAACACTCTAGTCCAAGCGCCAGACAATATTTAGTTACAAACTCGTGACACAAGTTTTGACCACTTGAATCGATAGTTTCACACAAGCACTGACTCGGAAAATTGCGGTCTGCCTTATTGTAACGTGTGCCAACACGTGGCAGACAATAAATTTCCGTGTAAGTGCAACTTTAAGAGGTCAAAACTTGTGTCCTGATTTTGTCACTAAATATCGTCTGTCTCTCGGACTACTATTTATGGCATGCAAGATTGCACAATCAATTCAAGTATTTACTTAAGACTCATTGATGTAGAAACCACAAGAGTTCTCATTTGGCAAAATTAGGTATGTATCCTCTTAAGAATAAAATCGATCAGCCGGGGTGCATTTTTGAGCGAAGCAATACGTGCCAGCCTCGATTGTATTTTTCCCCTCATAGAGAATTACGACGAGCTCAAAAGCCCATCAAAACATTCCTCTCGGTGTTTTATCCTCGAAAAATAATGTAAAATGCCGGAATAATCCCTCGAATCCATCAGTGCACATTATGATTGCCATCTCAGAATTATAATCGAAAAACGAAGGGCTATGCCTAAGTCACCCTAAATCTGGCAGCGGGTGCAAACCGCCAGCGGGTATGAATGAAGAAAATGTTTAACACATCTCCAAATTGTAACGTGGCCCGGCGTAGAACCACACTCCCGCCTTTCCTCATAATAACTCAGCGAAATACCCAGAGTAATTTACATTTGAAATAAACGAGATGGAAAGTTTTGTTTTTGTACCCCATCCCCTTCCCCCGAACCACTCCTTAAACCTAATTTTTTCCGACCAGCGTTTCTGCGTCACCGCTCGAGGAAATTACGCTTTAATTTACTTGCACGAAATTGAGTTCCTTAGGCTGAGGATTCTTCTTTATCTCTGGGCTGAAATTAGCCTTAGTTTCACTGATATTAAAGTGTTGACATTATGAAAGGTATAATTTAATGGAACGGTGCTCAAGTCCTAAAGGCACCCTTTTAATTATTAAAATAACGAAATTAATTCAAAATTTCTACTAAAATAATATTTTGGCTTTCGCGAGAATAGACATGAGACATTTGAAGAACATTGATAAACGGAATTTGAGTCGTGGAAGTGGTTCTACGAGGCTCTTTTGTGATAGCAGAGTCAGCGAACTATAGTTGGAGTGCGATAAGCCATTTATTCAAAAATTGTTTTGTTTTGTTAAGGCCTGAAAATTTACTATGATCAAACCCCATTATAAGACCCAATTGCATTGCAATGAGGAACAAGGGATATTTTGATTACCATCGGAACATAACTTTTCCTCATTTCGATACAGTTTCGTTTTGTTTCTCCAAAAAATTAGGTCGATGAGTATGTGGATTTTTTTTTCATTTCTCGCCCATGTACTGTCATTTTTATTCTAGGCTACAAAAAATCAGAAGCTCTTTTTTCCCTATTTTCAGGTACTCAAATTTAACTTCCAACGTATAATGCATTACGTGTACATCAAATGACTAAAAACCTTACCCCATAGCATTTCCGTCTTCAGGAGATTGCTACATTTGAACTATCTGGCACACCTGTATTTAAACTCCTTGAAAACCTGCCAATACTTGAATCATTGATATAATATTATGAGTAATTGTGATTATTCTCGTTTAAAGTGGCACACCAAAAAGAACTAAAATCTTATACTAAATATGAACCTATATTTTCACCGAGGGGATAAGCCAATTTTCTGATGAGCTATAAACTCCATGAGAATACATAAGAAAATGGACGTGCTCCCGTCATAAAAATAAAGGGGTCATATTATGTGTTCCACAGAGAACCATATGGAACAGGAGTGTGTTATAGAGCGAGGTCAGGCTTTAACAAATAATTACCCCGTGATGGGTATGCGGGATGTGGCCAAGCCGCAAGGACATCAATCATTCGTCCCTCCACCTTTCGACTCAAAAAGTTGACACCGGCCTGCTCGTCAGACCTTTTCCAGTTCAAGCGTGGGTTTTGGCAGTGACAGAGAGGTCAATCTTTATTCATAATTTTTCAATTTAAAAATCTCGAAAATACCAATTCCGAATAGCATCAACGGGCTCCGATTATACTGTTTCTTTGGTGGCAATCTCAAAATATCAAAATACTTAAGGTCCTATCATAGTATAAACACTTTAAATTTGTAAGTTCCTCTTACTTCTCATTTGAAAGCAATTTTAAGGGATTAGACAATTTAGGAATGGTTTCCCCCCGAGACTCATGAGTAAATCGTGAGAATCGGTCTGCCCTTGATTTTGAGTAATAACATGGACTATAAAGAGGAATGAATATTTGAGGAGTCAATAAAATTTTGGCTATAACAAAAGCCGTACACTGCAAATTTTAGGAGTAAAAGTAAAACATACTACGATCCTCTTAATTATAGGTATAAACGATGGTTGCTAAACTCGACGTATAATTCTTCTCCATTTCACTGTTTAGAAACATGATTTGCTAGAACTTGAGTTGTTTTCTTTATATTAGATGGTTTCCATTGTTTTTCTGCGATCTGAAAAGAAGGGTCCAGACTCTTGAAGAATTGACAAAAAAAATGACTCTCGATTCAATCGGATGTTTGCTGGAGTTGAGAGCCAAGCCTCTTAATTTAAGTAGATTTCCATTTGATTCAAGAAAAATTCCGACTAAATCAAGAGTATTTTTTTCAAGTCAAATGTTTTACGGGTCCGGAATCCGCATCCGAGAGACTTTTCTTTCCAGTGTAATACCGACCTCTCTCAGCACGCCTGGTATGGTCATTTGCAAAGGATGCCAGATGATAGGTTTTTTTATTATTATAATAAAGCTGAATTATATATTAATAACATAAATAATTAAATTAGGTGTATTAATTTAATATTTGTTATGTCTAATAAGGTTTTGGATTGGATTCCCCCTGACAGACAACGTAGAGGACGCCTTGCCAAATCGTGGATTGATGGAATAAGGCAGGAATTGAGGGGATGCGATTTGCCGGGGGAGGTCTGGCAGGATCGTTATCAGTGACGGTTGGGGGCCGCAGAGCGCAAAAAGTGATTTAAGAGCGATATTTTAGTTAGATAATTTAATTTCGACCTCGATATTAAATCCTAAAAACATTTTAAAAACTAAATGAACCCCGCACTGAAAAAAAAATCTCGGTGTGTTTACTAAGAAAAGGGTAAAATTACCAAGAATTCAGGGTTCTATTTGATCCCAGTTTTTTCTTGGTAAAATTAACATTTATGGAATTGGTAATTTTACCGAGAAATCTCGGTAAAATTATCGACTTTCTCGATAATTTTACTGGACCCCAGTAAAAACGCTAATATTTTTTATCGGCTGTGGTAGAATTACCGAGATAAAATGGCAAAGTTACCGGGAATTGATTACCAATAAAAGTGGTATTCTTATCTGAAAAAATACCGGTTTTTAGGTAAGCTTACCCGTCTGTCTTGGTAAAATTACCAATAATTGGTAAAAAAAGTGAGATGGCAAAGGTACCGACGGACCTTGGTAAAAACGCCGAGAATTTTTTTTCAGTGGTATTTCAGCTCAAGTCTCCCTCTATCCAATGTTCATCCCGGTCTTATAACCAAGTTAAAGGACCCGAGCTCCACGTGAAGGAAATTAGAGCGCTAGACCACCGTGTGACGGGACTCCTAGCGAGCCCCTCATATCATCGCCTGTCTCATTTCACATTTTTCCGAGGCAGGCTCCCTCTCGGCCCCTTCGTTTCCAATCGATAC
This sequence comes from Bemisia tabaci, assembly GCF_918797505.1. NCBI lineage: Eukaryota > Metazoa > Arthropoda > Insecta > Hemiptera > Aleyrodidae > Bemisia > Bemisia tabaci. The sequence goes on along the minus strand of NC_092798.1, from coordinate 23,975,819 downwards.
TTCAAGCTAATCTTCGAACATGGCTAGACCCATCTCAAGTAGTTAATTTCCTACCGCGCCCCTCCGATCTCCGCCTCGCGCGACTCCGTCATTATAGGCTTCGCTTCGGAGCCGGGGCCACGCAGAGGCAGAGGACGACTCGGCTAACATGTTCCGCGGCGCGGCCTTCGTGATATCACGGAATTCGCCGCCGATATCATCCCTTCTTCTCCCCGATAAATAGGCTTTGCCAGATATTAAGAGCCTGATCCTTACCTCTTAGCCACGAGCACTTGGACGGGATGAGTTTCTTAACTTTCCACGCGAGATATCTCGATATAGAAATTGAAGCGCTTGTTGTGGAAAGGGCATTTCAGGGGCTTGGAGGACAAGGCGCATAAGTGCAGTTTTTGCACTTCGCGGAACACGTGTTTAAAGTTCCGAAATTACATGGATCCTTATGCCGGAGAGGAAGTTTGAACTTACTTTTTGATGCTTGATAATTGGAAATTGTGAACGATTTTTTCATAGCATATGAATTGGACCGCGTTAAACAGAAAGGAACCAAGCCACATCAGCTATTGCCAAATTCAACCGAGAAATTTCATTTTTTACACGAAAACGGTCATGCGGAGTTTTGTTCAAATTTCAGTGAATTTTCTGCATAGTATGAGGCGAATTCCTTAAAATTTTCAAAAGAATCCGCAGATGCGTTCTCTCGTTAAAAACTAAATTGCCCAGTCAAATTTGGCAACATCTGATGTGACTTGGTTCCTTTCTGTTAAACGTTGTCAAATTAAGACTAGTTTTACTTGAAATCATTAATAACTCAATTTTGTCAAAAACTCCACTTATGCACCTTGTCCTCCAAGTCCCTCATTCCTAGGTGGGAGTGTCTCAGAATTTCCGCTAATCGTCATTACCTTAACGGAAGAGCGTGTCTATATTTCAATGTTGCCAACTTTCACAAATTCCATTTTCACATGGAGGATCTTGGGCATTTTTGATTGAAAATTTCATTAATTTCTCCTGCATAACCCCAAGTTAGACAAAAATTCCACGAGTACATCCTCATAGAATATTAAATTCTTTGAGTCAATTTTGCGACCTATGGAATGAGTTACGTTCCTTCGTTCAGGAGACAACGTCATTTTGCATCCATCATGATCAAAGTAGTATGATTTTTAGCGGCTCTGGTGCTTGCACTAGAGCTGCTATTCCGGACGGTCCCAGCTGGGGAGTATCAATGCAGCATGTTACATTGTAGAGACCGCGCGTTGGTTGATGGGAATCGGCGCCATTTTCGGCTATGTTCCTTGTCGTGACTTTATTTTATTGCATACTGTTTTATTGTTAGTCAATGCTATGTTGTGTATTGTATTTTTGGAATCATGGTGATACAGTCAACAATTCAAAACTTGTTTGTGCTTTTATCTCGTGATGGAAAAAATGTACTTTACGTTCAAAATTTGAAAATTTGAATTTTAAAGTTTTCGCGGTTAAGGAAGCTTTAACCACTGGGTTGGAGCTTCCTAGTCATATTACTTGATATCAGCTGATAGCAAACAAAGGTTACCAGGGAAACCGTAAACGTCTAACAACTATCGTGGCCATTGGGGCGATTATTGAAATGATATCGACTGTATGTCGCCGCTTACGACAGGACATAGCCCTATCTTAACTGTGTAATATATCGCAATTCGATATTGTTTTGATTTTTAAAAGGAGCAATTCATTCATACAGTTCCGATTAGTTTTTGCGAACGGGCCCTTAACCTACGGCACTCGGCTACAAAAGTTACAAAACATGAATCGACAGTTGTCGGATTGTACATCAATGACAAAATGTGTCTAGGCCCTCATTCTTGACTACAACTACTGCCCCCAGAGCCGCTCTCCGACGCCAATGCGTTGGAGCTTCCTGCTTGTTTGAAACTTCGGCTGAGTATCTTCACAACTTAAGATTACTTTAAACGAAACATTTCAAAAAAATGTATATATAGTTTTAAAATTCTCAAATTTTGCAACTTTTACCTTAAAAATAATACTTTAGACTTATGCTCATGGAATTTGCCGTTTTTCCAGCCAAAAAATCAAAATTTTCTACGAGTTTTGACTTAAGTAGTGTGATATATCGAACACCTCTGTTTGACCGCGCTTAGAGCCTGACAAAAATCACCCTCAAACTTGGAGTACCTCTATAACACCCTTATTAAATATATATTTGCCTTTGTTTCGTTTATTTTAATTATAATATTTAAATTCATCTTTATTCCTAGTAATGGAATTTTATTTTTGCTATGCCTTTAAAAACATCGCGGAGCGTGATTTATTCTCGAATTTAAAAAACGAGATAAGGAAATAAATAATAATTCAATAATTAACACCCCCAGGTTGTTTGTCCGAGGGAAGCGCTAAAATAGCTGTTGCGAACCACCTCCGGGGAGAAATTACATGACAAAATGTGATTAAGCGCTGACTGCAGGGAGGGCCGGAGGCGAAGAGGGTGCGTCGTGAGGAAGAAAACAACCCGTAGCGTTTCTGCGTTGTGTAAGGAACTTTTAAGCCGCGGAAGCGATTTAAAATTCAGTGACGAGTATCATTGCGTGTGCTTAACTGAGTGGGACACTTGAATGTAAACAAGATTTGCATAATTCAGACGCGTGAGACACTCGGAATTATGCAAGATTCGCATAATCATACGCCCGCCCTCGAAACCCTCGAAACCTTCGAGCCCCCGGGATCCTGTCTGATTTGCATAATACGCACGGCAACCCTGCGAATTCCTGCTAATCAAATGTGGAGCGCGGGAGTGAAAGCTACCGGGAGGCCTTCGAATTTGCCGTTTAGGCAGTGCTCCTATTTTATGTCGGTCAAAAGGTCCGGGATTTCGAACTTTTTTGTTTCCATTTCGCCCATTTGGCGGTTAAAAGTTCCGCGATTCATTTAAGATTGTTTCAAAAGTTTCTGAAAATGCGAGAAATACGGAACATTTCGGAAATTTCGAAAGTTCCGGGAAAAATCCAGGAAAACCTCTAAACGGTCCGGAATCCGGAACTAGTTCCGGGAAATAGGAGCCTTGCCTTGGTAGGCGCTGTCTATCACGTCCTCATATTAAATGAGAGCTAGCTTCTCAAGGATAACAGTACGCGTGTCGCAGAAAAATAATCCAATTTCTGTGGCCTGAGTGTTAATGTTTTGTGTTTTTCGACCGAATAAGCAGGAATGGAGTTATGTGATTGGTCAGCTTTATAAGTGGTCCTCTTTATCGAGCATATGTTGGGTGGGTCAAGAGACAAACTATCGGCAACTCAAGAGGTCACTTTGCGGTCCAATAAATTGTGAGATACGAAAAATCAAACAATCGGGATCAAAATCAAAAATCTGAAATTGTTTACCTTTTGTAAATTGCTTTGTAATGTAATGGGAGATAAATGAACCAAAGCAATTTCAGAAACTTGCCACGGAGGCCACCGAAATAAATAGCTGATTTCATTGTAAGACCTCGGATTTTAAACTCTTCAGGGCATTCAAAATTCGTCTAGTTTTAGATTACGAGCAATTTTTCGAGAATAAACAGAGGAATCCACTCTCAGAACCACTATCGTATTTGGCAAATTATAAGATTGTCCAATGATATGTGATAATGATTGAAAACACTACTGAAAAGATTGAGCTGAATCATTAAACTGTGTGTCAAAGTTTTGATGATATCAATTTTTGACTTGGTGAAAAAAATGCAAATGCATCACCAAAATCAACAATAAAGTCGTTTTCTCGTAAGCCTGTTAGCTCAAGGAGGTTATACATATTTTTGTTAAGAAAAAAAAAGGAATGAAATTCTTAGAAATAATGGCACAAAATCGTTCTCTAACGTCTCCCGAACATTCCTAATTCCTTCTTTTGCCGCGCGCCGCTAACGCACAAACCAAAGACCTCTTTTCACGGAGGGTAGCAAAATTAAAAGTTAGATTTACATTAAACATTTTCTGTATTCTTTCTTGCTTTTACTTTTCAAAATTCTTCATGATTTTACCAGTTCTTTTTTTAGTATGAGGCGTGTGAATACAGAGGGCATGAAATACTGAGAACGACGGACTGGTATATGCTTTCTTTCCGTTCGCGGAAACTACGAGCTATCTGCCGCACTTTTCTGGAGGATCAGAGTTTCTACAAGTGTAACCCGAGGGCACAACTGATCACAATAAATTCCAGAGAGTTTCCATGTTTTGAGCTTTGTCCTCAGCCTCTCTCAGGGCAAAGAAAAACTACGAGTACAGCCCTCAGTCAGTTTGTAATGTGACCTCATGACAGTAACAGCAAAATCTACTTGTTGCAACAGGAGCAAAATTAAACTGGCAAGAAAGTAATCTTTCGAGTCCTGTTACTCTCTAGTATTCTTAAAAGCTCGTCTAAATCTGTTTGAACACCAACCCGTACTTTTACAAACAAATCCAAATCCAATAGAATAAAAGAGCACTTTTCCCCTGCTCAGAAGAGTTACACCCCACCAACAATCGTCACAGCACACCACGCTGCTACTACTGCTGGGTCTACAGCGAGGGGCACCAGAACGCCTTCAATCTTTCCGTATGCAACCAGGATATCCGTTGAACACGAATAGTTGCATCAAGGCGCTAACATCAATTTCACAAGACTAGCTTCAATCAACGAATACTCTGCCGTGCTAAGGGAAAACGCCGTATGAGCCTTTAGACGTTGCCAAGTTTCTTCCAATAAAAACCGAATTTACTGAGAAAATTGTAAATATTATTTGCCGAAATTTTCAGACAATTTTTTACGCAAATTAATTTAAAATTCCTGAAAATTTCAAGGTAAAATGTACATGAATGTTGTCAAAAATACATGTTTTATCAAGGGAAATTTGGCAACTCTCGAATGTCCATACGACATTCTTCCTTAGCACGGTAGTATTACGCACGTTGTTCCATTAGGAAGACACCTCCCTCCAATCTTTGAACCTTCCCATTGATCAATAACTGTTGGCAGGCACGTCATACATCATATTAAAATAATTAATGAACATCAAAATAGTAAATATGTTCAACTTCATGCGAATATTAGGTCAAAGTAATACACGGACGATTGCGCAGAGTTCTAATGCTTGGTTTCAGTTGCTGAAAAAGAGGCAACACCTCCTAAATTATCGTCTTAAACTGCGATGTTCGCAACAATATTTCTTCAAGAACAAAGAGCGGAGCACATATTAAAGGCCTCAAGAATGACGTCAAAACCCTTGAAAGGTTTACGGTCACCCGGTGGCGTCATCGTTTTTGTCACCATAAACCAAAAACAGCGGTTCTTTCACCCCTTTAACTCGGCACCCTATCTTTATCTAATTTATGGTGGTGGGTCGGGGGGGGTGGGGCAGGGCAGGGCAGGAAGACGTATCTTTCACGCGTGAGCAATTTTCTTTTGTCCCTGCGTCGGGGCTCGTCGGGGGTGCTGGAGCCGGGGTGGGCACCGGGGGAGGGGGGCGGCGCCCCCCCCCCCTCGTCTCGTTACAAATGTAAACACAGCGCGTGAGATGTTTGAATAGCAGGCGCGAGTGAGCAATAATTACTTTCGCCTCCGCCGCGTTGCCATATCGTGCAAGACTGTAATATGCCGTTTATATAAAAAGGCGGATTGCGAAGGGAAATTTGGCATCCTATGCTGACGGGTACTAAATTGTTTTTAAAGTTGTTAACGTCCCGCTACCGGTTCGAATCACGCATCGCGGACCGATTCCTCGAAATGGCCTGAAACCCTGCTCCATTTGGCGGGGAGGTCTTCTGGGTAATTTCCCGCGAAATAAGGGCATTGATTATGCGGTATTGTTCCGAATTTGGGAAGTTTCCGATTTCCTGTGATCTGAACACAAGTGAGTATGAAGCATGGCCCACCGGTTTATTACTTTGATGGAGTTCATTTATTTTTCACCACACGAAGTGATTGATGGTTGTAGAAGGTAGAATCTGTAGCATGGATGGTGTGGTTTCGTTATGATTGTATTTCCGAATTCGAAATAAATCGATGGGAAAATATTGAGAATAATGAAACGCATTACAAACATTAACCGTGGAGGATAATTATTCGTTGATGCACTTGAATTTAAAGGGATGATTTGTTTTAAATACTGGAGGGTCAGAGATACATGAAAAGCGAGCTAAAAGCCAAATAATTCCTTGTATTTGACTACATGATGTGTAATTGTGTGTTGTTGCGTATTGACATCATGTAGTTGAATACACTAAACTATTTGTCCTTTAGCTAGATTTTTATATCATTCACCATGTTTCTAAGATCTTAACCAGCCAAATTTTGCATTGAAATGTATTTATATTTTAGTTAGAAAGTTATTCATTTGTATTATTAACAGTATTTTACACATATTTTACTATTCATATTTATATTTTTGGATCTTCATCATTCAAATTTCCTAAATCTGTCTTTGAGCCAACTGAGGTTCTTAAGTTCTGATAGAAAAAATCCAACGGAACAAGTGAAGCTACAATCGACGGTCCACTATACATACACAAAGATAGGAGTGAATCGAGTTCTTGCGCCCGACCGAGAAGGAGGTTTCTCACCTCTACCATTCATAAAATGTTCCGGCGCGGAATTTTAACTAGATCTGGGGGCCGGTCTGAATTGGGAAGGAGGCACCATGAAGCGATCGCAATTAGACCCTTCTGCCCGTGAACACAGGAGCCCGAGACATTAGCTTGCATCCGACGTCTCCAGCCAGGAAATACCTTCGCTCGAAACTTTGCACTCCGAAACTGCACTTTCCCGTGGTGCTTCTCTCCTATCCTCCACCGTCTCGCCTCACTCCTACGCTACCGTGCCAAGGATAAATAGCGAATGAACTTTCAGAGGTTGCCAAATTTTTTTTGATAAAACATTGATTTCCTGGTAAACTTATGAATATTTTTCTACCAATTTTTTAGAGAATTTTGTTCGCAATTTGATCTAAGGTTCCTAAAAATTCCAAGGAAAAATATTCATAATTTTCCTCAAAAATACAAATTTCATCGAAGAAAATTTGGCAACTCTCGAATGTTCGTGCAGCCTTCTTCCTTAGCATGGGAGCATGTACGTTGCCCACTTTCGTTTTCTACGAAATCGTTAGACGCGAACGGGATTTTTCCAAGCTTGGCCTCGAGTGAAAAGGCGATTACCCTTATTTTCAATCGAGACCCTCTCTCAAGTAAGATTTGCCTCCGGAAGACGATCCTATTTCAATATCATATCTCATACGAAGTGAAGAATACGTGGAAGCACCGTCACCGCATTTGAGAGGCTTGGAGGACAAGGCGCATGAGTGCAGTTTTTGTATTTCCAGAAATGCGTGTTTGGTTACGAACTTACATTTATCCTCATGGCGCACAGTAGAATGAGTCTTTGGAAAATGTTGAACATTAAATTTTTCATAAAAAGTGTAAAAATTTACGTTTATCTCGTGACAATTTTAATTTTTAGAGGTGATTTTTAGGGACAATTTTACGAGGGATTCACTTAAGCTACTTTTAAAACATCGACTTTTCATATTAATGAAGATATAAGCTTTTTTAAATCACGTCCAACCTCTCCCATTGACTCGATTTCAAGCAGCTTACAATGCCTACAGGTCGGGAGAAAAGCTTAGGGGGGAAAAAGGAAGGGGAGGGGCGAAAAGAAACAAAATATTGCAGTATTTTATGATGCTCCAAACAAAGTATCTTTTCCTTGAAAAAAAAAAAAAAAAAAAAAAAAACCAGTTGCCATTTGATTTGATTTTTTTTGCATGGTGTAAGTCTCTGATACCAGTCTCAATGGGACAAGAAATTTCAACTCAATCATGTACTGATTAAAGAACCTCATTTTTGAAAAAAAATGATAAAAACGGTGTAAAAATCATAAATCTGACAATCGTTAATATCGGCATTCTGAGTGAAGAATACCAATCGAATAAAAATTATTGAGACATCGTCATCTTCCAGGCAAAGTATGACAAGCGCCATGCGACGTTTAAAAATTTCCGCTGCCATTTTATTTCTTTACTGAGAAATTGCTGGTTGAATCTGTTTGGTAATTTCACTAAATTTTATCGGCAGCACAAAGAAAATTCAGTGAAATTTTCGGACAGCTTCGTTGAACAATTTCTCTGTAAAAAAATAAAATGGCGGCGGAAATTTTTAAACGTCGCATGGCGCTTGTGATACTTTGCCTGGAAGGTGACGACATATGTCACATTCATACGGCATAAAGCGCCTTAAGTATTCACCTGTCCAATCAGCAAGACCTTTACTTTGTTCGTTTAATATTGAAAGCTAATTAATTTCCCGGGCAGACTCGGGTTTGCCTGTGACCGCGAGTGGTAAGTAAGCGTTACTCCAATGTAAAATCAACGCGATTGAAATCACTCGCCTATGATTTCCCGGTCAGCATTCATGAATTTTGATGCAACTTTCATAATTAAACGGTCGCCTTTGTCCTCAGGGTGGGCCGCGGTCGAGCCTAATCCTGAAGATGACCGAATTGCATAAAGGAACGTGCCGAATTGTCAACATCACTTCGTGTGAATGCAGTTGTTCTGTAGAGGGTTACTGAGCACAACCGCAAGGGAGGTCGCTGGACTGCGGCTTGTCACATTTCACACATAAAGAGCGATGTGTTACCATGCCATAAACGGTTTGTCTGCGTGAAGAGTTTTGAAAAAGTGCGCATAAAGAGAACCGTTCGATGTAGATAAGTTAGTTCTACTTTGTGAGTTCCAATCATTTATAAAATGACGATAACATCGGGCAAATTATCCTGCATTGGCGTGGCAACCGTGTTAGCCACAATTGTTGGGTCGTGGACTCTATTTGAGTACTTTTCAGGTTGTTTCACAGACTGCTTCGTCGGTCATTAACGGCTGCAGACAATTCGACTGGAAGAGTATACATGGACCACAATTCCAAATCGAATTCCAAAGCAAGTCATAGATTCTGACACGGCTGTATTACAGTGCTCGCAATTAAGAAAAAAAACTTTGTAACAAATGCTGTATACTGAAGGTTTAAAGTTACTTCTCTATAACTTTAATATAACAAAACAATGAGCGAATAAATAATTATTATGAGAGAAGAGGAATTGAACAATTTCAAAAGTCATGCTTTGCTGCAGTCGGCCTTTATTTATTTGCAGAAAATAATTTCGTCACATTTATGAAACCCTTTACGGGAAAAAGAACTTTAGTCCACGGAAGCAATATTATTACAGGATCGATTTTTGTCGAGTTGAATCGAAAAATTTGGTCTTGAGCTTTTGACTGAATACTTTCTTTATTGTTCTAAAGAATATGTTACCAGAGGTTTAGCTCATTTTTCAGCCAATAAAGAGCGTAAATTATCATGAGTACAATTTTGAATCTTAAACATGGCATACCGGATTTTTTAATAATATTTCTCTGGAAACTCGATCTCTAAACTGCAACCCTCAATCTGTCAAAATTCGTACTCATATTGACATTTTAGGTAATTTTTCGTTTGAAATGTTCGTAACATACTCATCTAAGCTATAACAGTAAAACTATAAACACATTTTTACAAAATGGAAGTAATGATATTACGATATTCCTATAGTTGTGCAACTTCTCACATCACAATAATTAATTGAACCCAGGCCAATGAATACATCTTAAATTTACTGGATATAGTTTTGTTAATGGAACAAATGATTGATTATATTTGATATAAACTGTCAAGTTTTTCCGGCAAAATATATCGAGCTACACTATGTTTGCAGAATTGCAATGCTATGCCAGTTCTTTTCTACAAAATACATGAGAATTGACTTACTTCCGAGACTTCGAAAATATTACAAGCCGACGGTGAATGTAGCACGCCTTTAATGTTAATGCATAAAATTAGATGCAACTATTCGTGTCCAAAGGATATCCTGGTTGCATACAGAAAAATTGAAGGCGCCCTGGTTTCTCTCATTGCATGCTCAGCAACGCGTCCAACCTCAAACGTCTGGCCTTGGCTACGCGCGCAGCAAGGCAAGCTGTCGCAAGTTCTTGGTGAGACTTTACATGGCTGAGCGACATGAAAGTTAATTTGATAGAACCCCTAGCTTACTCTACTCAATTCACAAACCAATCTAAAGATAAAAACTAAACTCATAATGAAATAAGGGAAATGGAGAGACCCTTTTTATACTAAGAGTGAAGACAATGCGAATCCAATTCTAATTGGTTTCCGTATTTTAGGCCTTAATTCACACTGTCACAAACGGGAATAAAGATAAAATTTTCACCAATTGAAAATATCATAAACTGGAATGAACCGGGGAATAGGGGGTACGACAAGGAGCAAATGGAATGAGGGAGTGACCGGAAACAGGAATTTGGGATTGAGTTGATCAAAGATTACAAAAAACGTCCGATTTGTGTAATCTTTATTCCCGTTTGTGACATCCGTAAGCCGCGTTGTCTCAACTCTCTCTATAGAGGGGCTCTACGGAAGTGCAGTAGAGTTTTAAAAATATGAATAAGAAACATGACTCAGATCGCTATTCAATGTTGGCAACCACGTCAGGAGGAATTAAGAATCAACAATTCATTGAATTTAAAAATATGATAGGAACTGGAAATGAAATTCCTCTAAATACGTTATGGAGACTCCCAAGAAAAACCGGAATTGGGTGAAATCATTTTAAAGAGGAAAATCTAGTAATAACAGGCTAAGTGGTAAGTCGCCTCGAGTCTGGCTGTATTGCATACAAGAGACGAAGAAACCGTAGAAATGCCGTGCGAGCGTGGTCAATGATTTGCTGGCTTGCAAAAATGCTCAAATCTCTGCGAAAGTTACGAAGCTATGGACTTCCACCGAAGTTAATGTAAAAGCAACATCTAACGACTCACATTCATCACACATAAAGAAAAGATATATCCGTCTTACTTTTTTCTTAGAAACACTTTTCATACTTTTAATTCTTTTTTCGAAGACCCCTACGGCCGATGTTAACACCATCCTTTCTCCTGAGTATCTCAAAGAGGGTGGTAACTAAAATCAAAATCCTTATGGAATACCAAATTAAGTAGTATAATTTCAAAAAGAAATACACCTAGTTTTGGATTTATTATCCTGATTTTTTCCTAGAGCCAGTCACCAAAGGAAAGATGTTCTTATTCTTTTTTAATCCTCCCTTAGGTTCATAACTTTTAAGACAAAAAAAGGAGAGAAAATTGAGGACTTTGTATTTACAATACTGAGCCCAATATGAATTCAAACTAAATAAATGTGTAAAATATTCAATTAGGCTAAAAATTGTGTAAGCTCAATTACGCTAATACCGAAAAAAAGGACCGTGATTCAACATTCTGGATGTACAAAAGTGAGCGACACCTCAAAAAACGCTGCATTAACCGGTGGAGCAGTTACTATAGCAATGCCAAGATGTAAAACTAATTTCTGTGGCGGTTAATTCAGCGTTTTGTGGGTTCTCGCACACTTTTTTACATCCAGAATGTTAAATCAGCAACTTTTTTGTTTCGGTGTATTTTACAGGGAACTTTTCCCGTTATTCTTCTGGTTGATTTTAATCTACATCATAAGACAAATGTCAAGCAACCTGGCATTTCTGTTGATGCGGAAGTCATAGCTTGAATCCCTTGAAATGCAGGAGTCGGCGGTCAGTGGGGTCCGTCGCGGGGGTGAAACCAGATGTCTAAACGATCCAAGCAGTGCATTGCACAGTTGGAACCTCTCCTTCTAAACATGCCACGCCGACGCAGTGTTGCCAATTTGAAAATAAATATCAGACGATTCCAATTCTGAATTCTGTCGTGGATAAGGTGAAAATTTCGGATTTGGAATATGAAGTCCAGGTACGTTGATATACGAAAAGATAGGATTTAAACACTCTCAAATGTACAACAAACAAGGGGGTGGGGGGCATAAACCTACAGTAAGTGAGAGTGAAAGGAAGTGTATATTCAGGGGTCTCAAAATGAGAGTGTTCAGATGCAGTTTTGGCTTTGATAGAACCTAAATGTGATAGTTTTACTTCAATCATTTTTCCAGTTTGACGATAGGTCACTGATGCACACTTATCCTTCAGTCTCGCACTGATACTCGTAATAGTTCTATTTTTTAAAGAAAAAATTTGGAATTTTTTGGCATTGTTTTCCTAGCTAGTGTGAACCCAGCACTATTCTACCTCCTTGATATTTACAGCAGTGTCGGTCTGGCTCGAAAATTCTGGGGGCACTGCTACATTTTTGGGGCCCCTTCTCTAAGACGGGGATCCCCCTAACCATAACCTCAATTGTTTCTTTATAAATGTGGGATGTTTAAGCTTTGGGGTCTCCTGGCCCTATATTTTGTCAAATTTCTGGTGTGTTGGAACACCCTAACACTCCTGGCTAAACCGCTCCTAGTTTACAGCTTGGGCCACAATTTCAGCGTTTCTTCCTTATTTGACGATAGAGTAAGGTAGAGGTGTCGTCAGCTAAGTTGACAGTTGTTTACTTTCGGTTTGCAAGCGCAAACGACGAATTTGGGCCTGTGAACAAAGCAGCGTTCGCTACTATCCACATTGAAAACATCAGTCTCATGATCGTATCGTAAAAAAACTACTTATCAGTTATGATTTGCGACTTTTTTGTGGTTGTGATTTCTGTGTGGCCTAAAATTAAAGTGTTACAAGGTTTGAAAATATTAAAAAACTTATCTAAGCTTGTGTTCTTGCTTCTGAGAGGGCCAGATGTTTTCACGTGGATAGTAGTGACGCGAAAACGCCTGCAAACCGAAAGTAAACAACCGTCAACTTAGCTGACGACACCTCTGGTAGAGTATGAAAGTCCGGTAAGTCAAGCTAGATTAAGTTAGGATTTTAAAGCTCTCAAATGTGATGTGGGGGCGGGCCAAGAAAAAGAGTAAAGAAAAGAAAAGCGTGTAGAGGAAGCAAGAGTGCGAGTCAGTCCATCGAGGGGTCCCAAAGCGAGGGTTAAAAGGGTTGAGAAAGTTTCGATAAGTGTCTGAACTTTGGTCCCGGTCGGCGCCAGACCGCGCTACTGATCGTCGTCGGGAGAGCCAAGTTGCGGCGGGAGATAAGGCGGCTCGTATGTCGAGTCCCGTGTACAGTGTCGCGGGCTGGGGGCGGCTCAAATCCGTGCGCGTGGAAAAATTGTGTCACTAACGACGAAACGGCGAGGCGATCAGACGTCATGCTCAAGCCATTATCAGTTATTGCACGTACCGCGTCGTCGTTTCGTCCCTCGCCTCCGTCGTGGCACCCCCGCACAGTGGATCGAGTCGTTTAGAGAGGTCGCACTGAAGAAAGATTCTCGGCGTTTTTACCAAGGTCCGTTAGTACCTTTACCATCTCACTTTTTTTTTACCAATTATTGGTAATTTTACCAAGACAGACTGGTAAGTTTACCTAAAAACCGGTATTTTTACTGTTTTTCTCAGGTAAGAATACCACTTTTATTGGTAATCAATTCCCGGTAACTTTGCCATTTTATCTCGGTAATTCTACCACAGTCGATAACAAATATTGGCGTTTTTACCGGGGTCCAGTAAAATTACCGAGTAAGTCAATAATTTTACCGAGATTTCTCGGTAAAATTACCAATTCCATGAATGGTAATTTTACCAAGAAAAAACTGGGATCAAATAGAACCCTGAATTCTTGGTAATTTTACCCTTTTCCTAGTAAATAGACCGAGATTTTTTTTTCAGTGCGGACATGAAATTTTTGACTTAAACTGCAAGTTAAAATGTTAATGTCACATTTTAAATTTCAAGGGGTGCCTTTAGAAGAAAATTTGACGAGGAAACCAATAGAACCAATTTTAAAACCTTAAAATTTTGTAAAAACGGAGTTATAAGCTTCTAAAGTTTCCACATTTTCTGCCATGATAGCGAAGAGAGCAGTAAGTGTCAAATTTTCGAAATCAAGTTTCCTTCAAAATTCGTCTAAACTCTTTTAGATAGAATCACTAAAATAGCCAAAACAGCGAAATTAATTTTAATTGCATCAAAACGAGACATGCGAAAAAGCCCTAAGTGCGCAAAAAATGACGCAGGTTTCGGCAAGACAGCAGTAAGTGACAAGATTCATCTAGAGAGCCAATGAAAACGGTGCTTTCGAGCAAAGTGCCGCCCTCCTCTGCGAATTCCTTACCTGTAAATGTGTTAGTTGTGTCCAAAACGCAACCACGAAAGCATGCAGAAGATAGCACTTACGGCTGTCTTGACTAACAATAACCTAGCATGAAAATGAAAAATACCCTGTTTATGTAATAGAAATAAAATCAGTCGATTTACCATCAACCAAACGATTTCTAGGAGTTTTTCGGACGAATAGTGACAATTTGACAAAGAACGGAGGCTTCTTTCAATACACTGGAAAAAAAACCACATTGGATCCAGAGTCCAGACTCTTGAAAACATTGACAAGAAAAAATACTCTTGATTCAATCGGATTTTTGCTTGAATCAAAACGAAATCCGCTGAAATTAAAAGGCTTGGTTCTTGAATGAAGTTAGATTCTGATTGGATCAAGAGTACTTTTTCTTGTCGATGTTTTCAAGAGTCTGGACTCTAGATCCAATGTGTTTTTTTTCCAGTGTACACTTTTACGGTCAGACGTTTCTGAGCCCGTTTTCTCAAAACTTCATTTTTGTACTTACCGCTCTCTTCGCTATCACAGCAGTTGTGTCCGACCTCTCCTATTGGCTCGATCCACTGTGCCCCCTCCACCCTCTATCGTGCGGTGGGGTTCGTCTCTCATCATGAGCTTGGGGCTGGAGAGTTTTTAATCCCTCGTATGCTCGGCCGATAAGTAGCCGAGTAATCTCTAAATGGACGTATTTATGCTAAAAGGAACTATGTGCATAGGGATTGCGCGCGACATAGTTCCTTTTAGCAGAGTAATCTCTAAATCCCTTGTCCCTCGTGCCCACCTCCTCCTCCGGACGAGGGATGTGTACTTTCGCGAAGGTTTAGTTGCACATGTCATCGTGATTACGGGATTTCCTGGTGCGTTCGAAAATAAAAGTCCGAAAGAAAATTACTGGTCACTTAGCGAAGCTTATGTATCGAGTTAATGGAGAATTTGCACGAACGAATTGTATTGATTCATCTGAAAGTGCTGAGTTCGCAGTATTTTTCATTAATTTTGTGGGAAATAGTACGAAAGTAGATTTGAAAGGGAGACATCTGAAAATGCATGTATGACCGGGATAGAGAACAAACGCGTTTTCTTGTGAAAAAATGATTTGCACGAAGAAAAACTGTCATTAGCACGTAACTATATAGATATTAGATAATAAATACAGATATTACGTTTCTGTACGAAAAAAACCCACAATAAACGCATACATTTCTCTCATCTACGGATGTATAGTAAAAATGAGCCTCTTATAAATGAATCACAGATTGCAGAAAGGGCACTATTGCAGAAATGTTAACTGTTCAGAAAATGCAAAAAACTGATTTGAGTAAACTATAAGCTTTTGGAAAAATAATTTTCGAGGTTTTCTTTTGTCCCCCAAGTAGACTGCCAATTTCCATAGAAAAATTTTACATGATACTCTTTCTGGGTTGTAAATAATGACACTTGAAGGAAGAGCATTAGTGCCCTTTCTGTAATACATGGGGGAAGGAGCCATAAAGAGTGATAGAATGAAGCCAGAAAATTATTTTAGCCCTTGTTTTTCATCTTAAATGTATGGTAATGATGCATGTCTATAGCGAAAGTTGGAAATTGTATATCTCCATTGCAATGTTTAAAAATTTCTGCTCTCTTTTTATACTACTTTTTTAAAGTGAACTAATAGAGATTTCCCCATGAAATTTTCAGAAAACAATCTTGATGGTGTGAAGAAAATTTACACAAAATTTCAATAGAGAATACTTAAGAACAAAAAAAAAGAAGACGAAATAAAATTGGTAATGTCGCAATTGATGGTATGCGATTTCGAACTTTCACCACGTGGTTTGCTCACAGCTCTGTAAATTCTAAAAATATTTCTGGCTTATTTCAAGTCAAGAAATTTAAAAAAAAAAAAAAAATGCATCCTTTGAAGTTCATTAGCGTAGTAATCTTATACCTACTTCCTCATCCAACCTGTTAAGGGCTCCTCTCACTTCCTACACTCAAGGTTCAATTCTCACTCCTTTCATTTTCAGCGTGAGTGAGGCGTGTAGCGTGATCACTGTCATTTCGAAACGCAAAACTAACCTCTCAATCGTATCAAAACAAAACAAACGACGAGTTGCCGCTGCCGATGCGCGCGCACCCAGTGGGCATGTACTGCAGAAACGGCACTATATTGCTGCAACAGTGCCCTTTCTGCTCTACGTGAGGAACTTAACCCCTGTCAAAAACACATAAAAAATGCGAATATAGTGCCCTGTCTGCACTACAGGATGTGTCTACATACACTAATGCGAAAACCGCAAAGAACTCAATTTCGAAAAAAATGTCGATTGTGCCCTTTATGTAATAGCTGATTCAAATTTGTATCTCTTTAAAAGAATGTATTTTGGTCATAATAGATACAGATGGTCAGGGCCTGATTTACCTACTTGCCGCCCATGGGCCGCCTGTATTTTGCCGCCCCCTACTCATTCGTATTGAAACATCAATAAAAACCATCAAGTGAATGTGCCGGAGGAGGAGGGGTGCATAAGACGCGTTTACCTACTCGTTTTGAATACATTTTTTGCGAAAGCCCTGTCAACACTACTAGCAAAATTTCATGGAACTTGACGCGAAAGTTAAGTTCCATAAACCTATCTCTGTGTGGACAAGGTCCTCCATTTATAAGAAATGAACCAAAAAATTATAAAAGAACAAACATAAATGTGGTTTAATAATTTTAACTTCCGCCGCTGATCGCACTGTGTTTGGCGCAATGCGTGAAGTTTTTCTGGAGTCTTGTAGGCGCTATGCGTTTCACGCCAACCGCTCTTGACCGCACTGTGTTTGGCGTAATGGGTGAAGTATTCATGCAGCCTCGTAGGCGCTAATATGTGTTACATGCCGACCGCTGCGCCGAGGGCTTGTCCTTTTCATCTCAAGTCCTCGTCATCATTCCTCTCTGTGCTGAGCTCCAGGCCAAATTGCGTGTTTAGTTCCTCTCTTAACTCGACTAATTAAAGATGCTGTCTCTTGTATCACCGAAAAACGTCAAAATTAGAAATTACTATACTCTCAGGAAAGAGAGATTTTATTCCCTTTTCTCATTGAAAATTTTTTTTCTGAATCCGATTTTTTTTGTACCCACATTTAAAGAAAATGCAAAATTTGCCGCCCCTTAAATTTGCCGCCATGGGCCGCGGCCCATGTGGCCACCCTCTTAATCCGGCCCTGCAGATGGTACATATCTCCACGAAGGAAAACCACAATGAAATCATACGTATAGCTCGTCTCTGAGTGTGTCATATAGAAGCCTCCTATTCATTTTTATAGAACTGAATGTGGTCATAATTTGCCGATTCAAGATGTGAAAAAATAGGCTCGTTACTTTTTTACTTCGTAACCTGGCTCCTGCCTTTCGGCTAGCAATTCATTTTTTGAGCGTTCGTCAAAAATCTACACATCATTTTTTCAACTGGAAAAACGCATCTCGCGTGCTGTTATGCTAAAGATGAAAAAGATGAAAAAGTATACCGAAATTCTATTCCCAGCTATTCCGAGCTATTCCCAACTGGTTTTTTAAACATGTTTTTAAACATTTTTTCATTTTTTGACCAGTTTCCAAGTGTTTTAGTTCGCTCTGCCTCCCGCTATTCTTCTCCATCATGCATTGTGACAATTCTTTACTGTAATTAACTTGTTTCTGTGTTTTGTTTTAAGTGCTTGCTGAAGATGGGCTAAGCCCGGAATGCATCCAAACCAGTAAACCTTATTCAACAATATGCGTGTTTTGGTATACTTTTTCATCTTTTCCATCTTTATCATTTTTTTCCAAAAAAAAGTAAAAAAAAAAGGAAAAAAGGTCAAAGCTCCAGCAGCGCCGATAAGTGATCTAGTGCTACGGTGTCATTTTTTTCGAGTGTAAAGGTCACGGCTGCTCTCAGAGTCTCTTTCATCCTGAGATTCCTCCGTTTTTTCTCAGGCGTGAGCTTCGGTCTTATTTCCCGGCGTCTCCACTCCGAGGCCGCCTTCCTTGAGCCATTAATGCCGCACCAAATATAATAAAGCGTCCATCAGACAAAGCCCGTTCCGAAGCTCATCGCCTTCCCGCAGGAATACCGACATTACCCCGGCACTCTTAGCGACCTACAAAAATTATACGAGCCTTTCGCTTATCCTACGCGAAATTCCCTCTCCTCCCCTCCCGATATTTATGGGTCTCCCTTTGATGAAAACTACTCTTTTTTATGAAAGGGACTCGGTCCCCCACGATCGAAACCTATGCATTAATACTAGCGGCTCGATAATTCCCTTCCTGTGGCTTTTTGCCTCCTCCCACTCCTCACCCCCCACCCCTCCTCGCTCGCCCCTTAGTCTCACTGATCGAGAGCTCCGGTTTTTTTACGGTCGGTTTTTATCTTGCGGCTTGCGCGCTAACAACTTCGACTCCCCTCCCTGGGGGGCTCCCAGGCCTTACGCTCTCTTTCTCTCTCTTTTGCCCCCCTCTCCGCTCTTTTACATCTCGATAACAATGAAATATCAAGGACTTAATTGCGCCGAAGTGTATTTTTTATTGGCGCCAATAAAATTGCCATAAATGATTTGTACGGGCCGGGAATTTTTGATGAGCCCTTTTTCTGTATCGCGAGCGTTTTAAATTGCGGGCTACGACGCTGTCACGTTGTAGGCTGATGTGACATTCTCGTAAATGAGCGGATTCTAAGGGTGGTTGAATCGTCAACATCGGTTGGGGGGCTCGGTTGATCCCCCGGCCGTGGTTCTCACCACTTCGCAAAGTGAGCCCTTTATTGCTTCGCCCATTTGCCCGTTTGCCCGTTTCAAACGCCGCGGCCAGATTTTCTTGAGTGACTCAAATAACACTCTTTATCTTTCTTTTATCATGCCTTTCTTTATGGGGAATTTCAACCCTATGTTTGATATGGCCCTTGATCTTGCAATGGTTTACTCTTAACATTTTCAGCTAAATCTTTTCGTCTACGTCTAATTTGTCGCACGAGGAAAAGATTTGGAGCATCGGTCACTATATCCTTGGATACGACCCCCAATTCTCGTAATTTGTAAGGGATGCATAAATGACACCTTTTAAATATTGAAGCAAACCAAAACCAAGTGATAAGGTCAATCACTTCATTTCTACGGTCAACACTTTATACCGGACGAAACCATTTAATTGAACAAAAAATTGAAGTTCAACTTTGGTCGGGATTTGCGGAGCTGAGTGGCTGAAATATTTTTAAATACTGATCACTGAGTTTCCCCATTCACCGTACCTCAACACTAAAAATATGGTATGTTCTTTGTGCACCTGAAGAATTGTCGGACACTCAGTCCCTCTTGAAGATGGAAAGATAAACTTTTCTCTCTTGATACGATAGAAACGAGTAATTAAGAAATGACGACACTGTGATTGTTTCTTCTTCCCAGAGATTACATTAAAATAGTTAAATATATTCAATATTAAGGAATACAGATGACACTAAAGAGATTTAAGTAGTGGAACTAGGAAAAATATTCCTCGGCTTACGACGTTGCCAACTTCCTGCCATATCTTTTTCCCTTTTCTTTAAAAAAAAGAGCAGATACTTTGAAACTTACCAATTTTGAGATGCACTAGTCTCTATTCTCAACGAAGATGATGAGTATTTCAACTGCATTGATCAAACCCCGCGCGGAATTGTGTTTGTAATGCACTGAAAAAAAAAATCTCGGTGTATTTATTAAGAAAATGGTAATAATTACCAAGAATTCAGGGTTCTATTTGATCCCAGTTTTTTCTTGGTAAAATTACCATTTATAGAATTGGTGATTTCACTGAGAAATCCCGGTAAAATTATTGAACTTTCTCGGTAATTTTACTGGACCTTGGTAAAAACGCCAATATTTTTTATCAACTGTGGTAGAATTACCGAGATAAAATGGCAAAGTTACCGGGAATTGATTACCAATAAAAGTGGTATTCTTACCTGAAAAAAACAGTAAAAATACCGGTTTTTAGGTAGGATTACCAGTCTGTCTTGGTAAAGTTACCAATAATTGGTAAAAAAGTGAGATGGTAAAGGTACCAATGGGCCTTGGTAAAAACGCCGAGAATTTTTTTTCAGTGCACTCCCGATCATGGAAGAATAATACCAATAATGATCACATTGTTTAAATAATAATTTAAATTTCAGGAATGCATTGTAACCTTTAGAAGCATCTTTTCATTCTTAGCTTGAAAGGAAACTCGTCGGCTGAAGATGCCACCAAACGAAGGCCGCCAGATAGTTTCGGAGGTGCTTCCGCAAACACGCTTTATAATTCAGTTTTAATTATTTCACCACTTTTACATGTCTCCGAAACACCATGTTTTTCCAGACACCTCGAAAAGGCGCCCGAGAAACACAATTTAGTAAACGTATCTAAAGCGATGAATGGAGACAACGTTTCCATTATGAGCTTGGAGCGGTGCTCTGGCTGCCATATTTCATGGAATCCTCACTCTTCTCAACTCGGAATAAGTCCTGGGGGCGGGAGGCTTGGCAAGAGTCGTGCACTCGTGAACACGAAGTTTATTAAATTGAATCCGAGCTGCACTACGACTTGTTCATTGTTTAGGTGTGGTCGATGTTGTCGCGGTTCTCTATAAAAAAGCCCGTTTTTTATTTGATGCATTTTGATGAATAAAAAATCCTAGAAAAGGTGAAATTCAAGAGTTGCAGTGCATGCCTCGCAGAAACGTGTTCTGATTCCTTGGATTGCATTTTGCAAAAAGGAACCAGGAGCATTGCAGTGTTGCTAAAATTGTGCATCTTTTTTTGTCTTGGAAGAAAAACCTGATTATCCATAAACAGGTTCTATTTTACTCGCTGAAAACTGTAAAATTAAGACAAAAAGTATCATGTAAATTTCTTATTTTTTCATGGTTTCAGTACTTTTATTGCAAAGGATAAAGTTGCACAATCTTAGCACCATTGCAATGCTTCTGGTTCCTTTTTGCAAAATGCAATCCACTTGTGAAGATCAGCGAAAATTATACGATGTATACTCCTCAATCAAGTTTCTCGATGGAATTCTAATCGAATTATGCAGAAACGCTGGTTCCCTAGAGATACTTGGGATAAAATGAATATTTTTTATACCTTTTATTTACTATCGATCCTATAGGGACTTGAATGGAAGAGCCTTCATGAGAATAAATTAGAAAAATGTCGGGACCAAATTTGCACACAACACAAGGCAGGAATCCTCGAATAGGTAACAATTGCTGCACAGAGGTTGATTCCTGGCCTAACTCGGAATCGAAGGCGTGGCAGTAATGCACACAATCTTATTTCCCCATTCCTAGGGATGATTCTGCCTCCCGTGTATTGGATCGGAGAACACGACTAGTTTATACGTTTGGTATAGGCAGGTGCTCCTTTAAAATCTACACCTTTTGAAATCCTCGCTGAATCTTATACCGTTGTAACATTATGTTGAGCGTATCGATGGTTAAAGTAAAAACAATGTTTATCTCCGATTCCGACATTGCAAATCGCTACTCGTGCTTCATTTTCTTAAACGAAAATGGATCAACATTTCTTAATATTACCCGTGAATTTTTTCACAAATTTCAAAATATCCGTACAGAAAATTTAAAAGAGGTATTCTGGTTAGTTTGATCATTAAAACAGCTACTTGTTGAGCAAAACATCAAATAGAATTCGCCTAGTCGTAACTGATAAATGTCAGGGTAAGTACTTGGCTGTAGGCAAGTTTTTGCAAATTTTACTGCAAGCTTGATGAGTAAAAGAAAAATTAATTTCACCTGAGAATGTATTTTCAGCGGCGAACAAGTACCCGGTACCCCGAACATGGGTCATGTTAGGTAAGGTTAGGTTAGGTTGGGTTTGGTTAGGTTAGGTCATGTTAGGTAACGTTAGGTTATGTTAGGTTAGGTAACGTTAGGTTAGGTTAGGTAAAATCATCATTTTATACTTGTCGCACATTTTTTAACGGTATAAATACTATATCAAAATTCAATTTTTTTCCGTGTAATGTCCCTGGATTTAGCCACAAAAACACGATGTTTATAGCCATTGACAGCAAAGGTCTCGTTTATTTTCGCAACGTATCAACGAGTTAGTCTGAAACCTGGACGGAGTGTGGCAACGTCTAGAGGGGTGAGCGTTCGCGATGTGTGTCGCTTGTCGCGCCTGGGATGCCAGCAACCCGCGTTTGTTTATCGCCCGCCAAAAGGAACTCGACTCACGGTGCATCAGCCCCATTGAACAGCTGTCTCTTGGGCGTAGATAATAAACGCAAACTCCAATGACTCTTGTCATTTTCTATGACGCGCCGGAGCTTTCAAAGTCGCTTTCCGTGAATTTTCAATTAATCAAAGCCTACGTGTATTGCTCATTCGTATTCTTCTCTTGTCTCTACTCTTACTCTTTCACTTTTCTGTCTAAACCGAGATGTGTTGAGCGCAACGCCACACAGTGGGTCTAGTCAATAGAAGAGGTCGGAGAAAATTTGGAAACTTTAAACGTTTTTAACTCCGTGTAACCAAAATTTGGGTTCTAAAAGTGGTTCCATTGGTTTTCTTGTGAAATTTACTTCTACAAACAATCATAAAAAATTAAAATATGACGAAATAAACATAGAAATTTGCAGTTTTAGTCAAATTAAAGTTTCATGTCCGACCTCTTTGATTCACTCGATCCACTGTGCGCCAAGGTTAGAAGAACTTTCATCTTCTTTTTTTCATTTTCCCCCATTTTTTAGTGATTTGTTCAAATTTACTGAATGAGTTAATTTTTACGAAATCAACTCTTAACGGAGATATTCAATGCTTCTTGATGCATGAATTCAAACCTCCCGCTCATCAAAACTCAATGCTCTACGTGATTCACATCGCGCGCTAAACGTTATCATGACACTCTCTGCGATATAAAAATCAAGCAACCTCAATATTGACACTTTGGCTGAGCTATAGCTCAGCCAAAGCATTTGCTATAGCAAATGCTTATAGTTTGAACAACACATGGAAGGAAATGAACACTGCTTGATTGAGAAGATAGCTGAAACCGTTGTAGTGCGCGATTTGACTCACGAAGAGCTTTGAATTTCTTGTGAGCTGGTAGTTCAAATTCCTCATAACCAATGTGAAATAAAAATGTTAATGTCTTCGATAGGAGTTGGTTTCAGTAATTTTCGTTGTGTGAATCGTGTTTTACGTGAAATTCTGGTTCAGAAATAAGTATCAGATTGCTTAAATTCGTACCTTGTCTACTGGTCCATTATTTTGTAAAGCACAACAGTTTTTTTTAATATCGTACGATGTAGGAGTCGTCATTTTTGCCGTGTTTTTACGTAATTACGTTCCTTCGTCCGAAAAACACCATTTTTATTTTTTTTTCCAAAAATATAGTCAAGTAATGCATGCACTCAATTCTTTGAGTATCAACTACCAGCAAAACGTCAATTTGTTTTCATGGAGGGAGTTTCATCATTTACGATCAATGTCAGCACAAAGGTATGAGTCTCGGAGATGAAACTCGGACGACCTGAATTTCTTATGAGCAGGAAATTCGGCGAAAGCGGCAACGTGTCAAGGCCACGGCGAAGCGAGTCATCCCCAAATCGAGTTTACGTTAATCAGTTCAATCGGTAAACCTCGCTACCAATTTCCAGCAAGTTTCCGATACACGGAATCTAATCTTGCGAGTGACTTGAGACAGGCATCAAGCGACTGGTGCTTGTCGGGGGAGGAGTCAGGTAGGGCATCCCGATTCCCGGCCTCGGGAGAAGAGGTAAATAATTTAATCGAATCTCACAACTGGCGCGACCGTCCCTATAACCTCGTCCCTTTATTCCCGGCCTTTTTCACTCTTCGGCTGTTTGATTTTTTCCAAAGAGTAATTCTCATTTTCCACTCTGCGCCGTGCTTGGAAGTGAGGTAAGGGTTCTGCAGTTGCTGTAATGCTGTATATGAGGAGAGTAGAGGGAGAAGAGAGGGAGAAGGGAAAAGCTAGTTACTGTAGAGTGCTACTCCAACATGGAGTGCGCTGAAATAATTGTTTTCTTGCAGGGCTTACAATTCGCAGTCTTCACGTTGCACTATGTGTTTGCAATTGACGTTAATTCCATTTTGTAAAATGAACAGACATTTTTTCATACAATTTGATAGATATACATTTGAAATTTGTAAAAAGGCAGAGGTTTTATGAAATAGATCAATGTAGAGGAAGCAGCGTAAAATTTTTCGAAGTAAATCATCCCCGGTTTATGTTCAAAATTTTGGATTAATTACATTGGTTTGGAGATAATGCTTTTATTTTACTGAAGAGAATGGCAAGGTTCACTCACATCAACTATTTTATAACTCAATTCCCCTAAAAATTGTGTGGGTTCTCTTTTGCTGGCTGTGATTCAATTAGCTGATTACTGATTCTTAGTTTAACATAAGTTAGTGCACTGTACGTCTGATAATTTGTCCTCTCCGTATACGACAGGGCGAAGTTCAGCCGTAACCACATCTATACATCGGCTAAAAGTTGATTCTATCCATAAATGAGGTAATGTAGCATCGCGTCCATAATATTGGACTCCATGATCACTTATATACTGTTCGATTGCTCATCACGTCCAAGATCTTGGACTCCGTGCTCACTTTCATGAGAGATAATTTTTTAGAGAAATCGAAGTGAGCATAGCGTCCAAAATTGTGGGATGCAGGTATTCTCTGACAATACACGAGCAAAAGGTCCAAAAATTTGGTAAGACAATTTGATTGAAATGAAGACGAAAAAATGTGTTCTCGAAAAAAATTGTGCATTGCTTAGGTTAGGTTAGGTTAGGTTAGGTTTAGATTAGATCGTCACCTTCCAGGCAAAGTATCACAAGCGCCATGCGACGTTTAAACATTTCCGCCGCCATTTTATTTTTTTACTGAGAAATTGTTGGTTGAATCTGTTCGAAAATTTCACTAAATTTTATCGGCAGCACAAAGAAAATTTGGTGTAATTTTCGGACAGCTTCGTTGAACAATTTCTCTGTAAAAAAATATAATGGCGGCGGAAATTTTTAAACGTCGCATGGCGCTTGTGATACTTTGCCTGGAAGGTGACGAGATAAGCGAAGTATATGATTTTCTATCATGATGAACTTTAAAACTAAGGGAGGTCTTCTTGCTTTTGGACTTTATGCTCAAGTAAAGAAGTGAGAAGTTTAGCGATGAGCATGGAGCCCAAGATCTTGGAAGAGATGAGCAGGCAATTATATCAAGGGTTAACATGGAGTCCAATATCTTGGACGCGATGCTACATAATCTCAAAGTCTTAGGAAATACGAATTTATAGTATAAAGCTTAGTGTTAGAATTCGAGTACAAAAATATGATCGTCACATATTAATTTAAGAAGGTTTCAAAGAGGTGAGGAACAAGGAGGCGAGTTGTTGATTATCAATCTTTGACAAACAGCGCACACACATCTTTGCATGCGAGAAGCTGATGAGAGCGATTCAAAATCGCCTTCAAATAGGCGGATAGGCAAAAATGGACGATTAAGCACGAATAGTTGCTTATACTGCGCCTTGGCAGACGTTGCAGCTGTTTTCGTGTAATCGGTGTTAGCAATGCCTATGGCTTCATTCTTGCCAATACTGGCCCTCTGTTCCAATTCCGTAGTTCTTCCGTAGTATCTTGGGATCCATGCTCACTTTAAGTAGGGATAATTTTTTCGAAAAATCGAAGTGAGCGTAGCGTCCAAAATTGTGGGATGCAGGTATTCTCTGACAACACATGAGCATATGGTCCAAAAATTAATTAAGACAATTTTTGTAAAATAAATACGAAAAAACGTATTTTCGTGAAATATTGTGCATTGGCTAGGTTAGGTTAGGTTAGGTTAGTTCAAGTTAGATTAGATAAGAGAAGTATACGATTTTATATCATGATGAACTTTAAAATTAAGAAAGGTCTACTTGCTATTGGACTCCTTGCTCAAGCAGAGAAGTGAGAGGTTTAGCGATGAGCATGGAGTGCAAGATCTTGGACGAGATGAGCAGGCAAGTATATCAAGGGTGAGCATGGATTCCATGGACGCGATGCTACATAGTCATCAATGAACACGCATATCTTGGATTAGGGATTTGGTGAGAGATAATGTAGGAAAATTGATACATATGGGTGATTTCACGGTAATAGGAATAGTCGTGTCGCCATGGGTTATGAACGACATAGGGCAAAACGATTGAAAACCAAATTAATTAATCAATAGGAATGATGTCCCTGAACCTATCCATGCTAAAAAATATGATGAATTATTATTATATTTAATAATATGAGACTTTAAAGGCCGAAAATGTCCGGTCGGTTACGCGTCGCCAACCCCGATTTTGAAGCAAAAGAGCAATTTGCGGTAACATATCAGTACTGATCATGAACTCTTTGGCAATATTTGCTGAAAAGAAACTCTAGTGTTCAAGAAAATTGCCAGTTTGAACTGAAATGTTTATTATTGAGCGAGAAAAGTCATAAGAAAGAGATGTCGCCACAGTTGGCAACAAATTTTTGCAGTTGTATTAAGTGCAGTGTTTATCTCGCCAGATGGAGTCAGGAGTTTCAAAACTGCCATCAAATTGTTCGCTGAAGTCTTCTTGACAAAACCATTACTGATAAGTCAGTTTTTTTTACAATGAAAACTTAAATTATTATGAAAACCAGTGATTTTTACGTGTGTAGCACTAATTCCTCACTACGCAAAAACCTCAATTTAAGAGTATTAAACTAAAACGAAGTCTCCAAAGTTTAGAAAACTTTTAAGGCAGCATTAATCTCACCTCATAACTCAAGAATTGCCAAGTTTCATCTTTTGTATCATCTTTAAGCTCACATTTTTGAGTGTCGGTTACGCTGTGTCTGTTACGTAACCGACACAATTTGGCAGGGCCGCCATGTTTGCGTGGACCTCCAGCAGTCCCGCGGGAAGCGCTGATACCTGATTCAATGGCTTGTTTATCAATCACTTTAACTTTGCACTGAATCAAAATAGAGCGTGCCAAAGCTGGAAAAAGGAAGTTTAATACCTTTAGAATGAGGTAATGAAATCCTGTTAAAATTGGTGCACTTTTATTTCTCAGGTATTTCACATTTTAACTATTCCTGTTATCGTGAAATCACCCATATATGCACTCCGAGAGATTTACGCAAGGGTTTGCAACACGGCAGACAATTCTCTCCACGGAAAACTTAGACCGGGTCGAAGGGACGAACGAACCGTTACGTAAGATTCCATTTCTAGATGACTTGTTATCCAATGTTGATCAGTGTTGCAGAATTGTTTAGAATTTTCTTGTGTCCGAAATCTATGTTGATGTTTTAGACTTAAAACTAAATCGCCATCTCACTGTAAAGAGGACCTTTTCAGAGTGATCTAGAAGAGGGTTTGCGAAGAGAGGATGCTGGATTTTAAGAAATGTTAAATTCAATCCTCCAGTTTTCTTAAGGGCCAATAAACACCCAAAAGTCGAAAATAACACTAAAAATTGAATAGTCCAATATACTGCCGTGCTTAGGAAGAACGCCGTACGAGCATTCGAGAGTTGCTGATTTTCCTTTGATAAAACATGGTGTTTATCGAAGAAAATTTGGAAATGTCTGATGGTCTAATACAGCGTTCTTCCTTTGCACGGCTGGATTTGGCCCAATAATAGTGGTCCGCTAGGAGAGAGAAGAAACGGAAAAGATTCATGACTCAATGATATCGATTTAATGACAGAGCCATTCTTTCAATGCCACACTTTTTACACATAACTGTCCATTTATTTCGGTGTAACATTCCGGTACATTTAAAATATGAGAAGTGCATACAACTATGACTGGAGTGTTAGGACTTTAAGTGAGTGTGAAATACATTACTTTTGGGAGTTCAATGGACACGTGAGAGGAGTGGAAGTAGCAAGTACAGTAGCATACTTTCATCGAGTTCCAAGTGATTTGAGTTAAACGTTATTTCAACTCACACTGAATAGGACGTATGTAAAATGGTGGAGGTATAGAAATTGAGCCTCCGGATTTTTAACTTTTGCACTTGTGAGAGTACTTTTCATGCCCATTTTCTTGGTTGCTGAGACAGTGGTAGTTGGTTGTTCTCTTTCGTTTTTAACTGTTCGTGAGTTAATTTAAATTGGAGTTGTTGCAAATTATCGGAAAAGCTGGCTGAAAAATTGTCTCTTGTGTTCAAAAAACTTAACCGGTCAATTTTTAAAGGTCTAAAAAATTTGGTAATTGATTTCAAATTTATCCATCTAGAACGATACCTAACTTTTTTTATTGGAAAAGGCCCCGAGTTGACTAATATTACTTAAAAATGTTGATGATTGCATGGATGACATTCCAAATTTAATCTTAATGCAAAACTTTAATGGTTGTTTTTCCAGGTATGTTTGAATTGAACTTCCAGTTTATAACAACAAATATATACTTGATCATATGATCAGACCTGACACAAATAACTTTTCCGGTGTTTAATAATACCGCATTGGATCGCGATATATCAGCTTTTATACGTTAGTTCCCCCATGAGCATCTATTCACTTGGCTGTATCTTCCCCGTTCATAAGACCTATTGTGAGTTGAAAGTTAATTTTAAATTTAACACGCGCTTATGGTAATTTTTAGGAATTGCACTGAGAAAAAATAATGCTATCATTTGTTGATCAAAAAACGTTTATAGAGTCTCTGTGTGCATTTTGTCGAAAGATTTTTTTTAATCAGGTTTATTTTATCAACATGCCTAGGCCGGTGGTCTAATTTAACTCGTACGACATTTTTGTATATTTTTGGCAAGGAGTTCACGGTGTTGTTCAATATTGTTGGGGAGAATAACTCTTCAAAACCGCGTTCGAACTTTCCTTTGTTCCTTCCTTTTCAACTGTCCCTTCAGTACATTTAAATGGTTTAAACATTATAAAATATAGTCTCAGCGTTATATGACGAGCTGCAAATATGCAATGTAGAAATGTGCATTCAGGGAATCTTAAAATCGTTTTTAAAGTACTATGGTGTGCTGCATATTTTTGAGTAGAGATTCTTGCTTACAGGAGTGCAACGTAATAATTCTGGTCCTAGGAACTTAGGGGTAAGGGAAAATCAAACATTTCTCAATCTGAAGAAAGGATGTTTGGCTATTTGCCTAGGCATTCTATAAAATGCCTGGTGATTTGGAATATTTGCCCCTTCGCGCCTTACATTTGTGCCGTGTCACTGCAGTTCGACTGCATGACAACCGTCACTTGCATTTTTAATTGTTTTAGTAAAATATTGCAACGGTTGGGTATCATTCCTTTTTTCCGTTGACATTGTTTTGCAATAATCCAGAGTATGCATATGAGGAAATCGGATTTGCTGGTATGTTGCGATGCTCTGTCGCTCTTCAGGGGCGTGCGTGAAATGTTCGATCATCGATATTTCTCCATTTGAAGGTTTGGGTGATGATATGAATCATTGAGGTGTTTCGTCTACGCAATACTCCCTGCATATCGTTCTTTTTCATAGGTTTTTAAACGGCTGATCATATACGATATATCGCCTAAGCACGCCACGGCACACGCACGCCTTGTCCTCAAGACATAATATCAGGATGTAAATCAATTCGCGAATCACGGAGCCTTATAATGCGAAGGGAAGTTTTGTATGCGCGAACAATGGCAAGCAAACGCAAATTTTATATTTGTTGGAAAGTTTCTAGATACCTGATGGCCTGTCTTCGTTGTACGAAAACTTGTCTTATAACGGTAGTCTTACCAGTTTGAAACTGAAGCAGAGAGTGCTTATTTTACCGCACTAACGCAGTCTGTTTATGGATCTTGCCATGAGAAAAATCCCCCCATTTGAACAAAATTTAGCCTCCATTGTAAATTTCTCATGAGCGATTTCTTCCTTCTGTTCTCTTTTTTACCGTTCTTTCTCTACTTAATCTCGTTTTTCCTGTTCATACGGAGCGTTACTACATTTTAACGTTGCCATAATTCTTTTTTTTTGATTTGTATTTTTATAAATTTTTATATTTATTGAAAGAAAAAATTGCACGCATCTTCCATGTCTTTTTCATCAAAAACTATGCGGAATATTAGACGGAACTTGCGCTTTTTTCTCTCGATTGATAAGTCGTATAGACGTCGTGTAATTAGATTTTAACAATTTCCTAGAATGGTAGTTACGAGCCTCTTTAATGGGATTCTACGAACTAAGTCATCGGCCCCTGGTTTTGTACAAATCTCCCGATATATAAATAATAATTAAAATATTCTTAGAATAGTACTGTGTGTATCATCAATAAAAATATATCAAAAGTGTGTAGCTAACTAATAAAAAACAAGACAGAAAAAATCCTACTGAATTTGTTGGAAAAAGGTTGGCCGAATAACTAAATTGTTGGACACATACCTACTATTTTCATGTATTTGATATTTGCTCAATTGGTTACTTTTTGCTAAATTTGGGGTGTAAAATATTGATTCTTGAACGTTGAATGTAAATTGTTTTTAAATGAATTTCACGTCCTATATTATCTTGATTTTAAGCTGAATATGCGGCAATTCGCACCGCACCGTGTGATGTGGGCGAACTGCCAGTGATTCGATTATCGCGTTGAGTTTATACCTCTTTGGATTTCGAACTGTAACTTCTCTTCCTATTTCGGCCAGTATTTTACAAAATGAGTCTCCTTTTTATTTGTTTCTTTACGGAATGTAAGGAAAACTCGCTAAAATAGACGGAAAACTATTTTTGTGAAAATTTGGTGGATCCTGGCGTTCACGGTGAATGGTTAATCGGGCGTGCGAAGATTATAATTGGTTCGACGAGGCGACACTCTCCTCGCCGTCTTTTATTGCTTTGCTCGAATACCTGATCACCCAATAGCTATATCGGGAGCATAACTGCAGTCGTTTGAGTGGATTTCTGCAGGGGCCCACGGTTAGTACTTGGTATAAGAGTCACGAGGCTCATCACAGATTGCACTTGCAGTGCAACACAAGACGCCTCATTTGGCTAAAAGTTTTGGCGGGAAAGAGGTTTCTAGAGTTGAGTTCCTCCCGAGCGTAAAGAAAGCTTCTATGAGGTTTTTGTCTAAATGAAATAATACGGTTTCTGACAGGTAAGGAAAATGTTCTCAAGGGTTTCCAATTAGCAGTTCATTCGGTTTTTTGGTAAGAGACCATCATGGGCTTGACTGTATAATGGTTCAAAGACAAGGAAAAAAACGGGTCCAGAGGAAAATATTATTTGGACCGGGCCCGTTGAATAGGCATTGGTTGTTTTGGTTGTAGCTGTAATATGTTCATCCGATGTGATTTCAAAAAAAGCGTGCCCTATGGCTAGCAGTTAATAAAAAACAAAAAAAATAAAAATTTGCCGTTAAAATCTAATCAATATCTTCAGATGAAGAAAGCCTAACAGAATCTGATAGTATGGTATAAATACAGTTTTAATTGACTGAACTGTCTTCGTATTTATTAATAAATATGACTGAGTAGGAAAATTTTATTCTCATTCTCACACGCAAAAAGATCGACGATCGTTTAAGGCTGTAAATTTCAGAATAGTGAGGATTTCTAAATTACCTCCCGAGGGTGACCAGCTCATCTGATGAATTGGTTTCGTCAATAGCGCACTTTACGAAGAGCTTTCCATATTTTTACGTTTTATACAAGGATGAGACGTCGTTTTAATGGCTTTATAAAATCACTTTGTACAGCGTTGGTACGTGTGTCACGGGCAGAATTCCTAAAAAAAGGGAAAAAAATGCGTGGTTGACATTTCATCATTGAGGTCTTATACCTCGTTTTATTCTGCGTAATGGTGTAACTTGTTTTTCATTTGAGCCTCAGAGCATGGAATATTGAGGACATTATTGGCTTCTTCTCAAAATTTTTAGTTCTCCCAATAATGTGAGAGGAGCTATGATACAAGGAGGGCCTGGCCATCAGAGAGGGCTTAAAAATCACGCTGCTTAAGCCACTTGTTGGTGTGAAGCGTGTTGTATCACGGCGTTGTAATATTTGTCTGGGGTATAGGCCGACATGCTTTTTAGAATTAAATGTATTGAACATTTTTTACGCATGTCTCTCTGGATGACAGGGGAATATTTATACCTTACTCACACAAGCCTATCATGCTCATGAATGAAAGAAAGCTATCGCTTGTCGTTGGTATCCTCATGTATCTATTAATTTATCTTCTGAGAATGAATTGATCTTAATTACTTATTTCTCATCAATAATTATTATTAATTCAAATAATTTATTTCTGTGGAGCTCCTCTTTTCTAAGGTGATTAATGGAATTTCGTATTTCTTGGAGCACCTTCTAAATATAGGTATCGACCAAAAACCACCGCTCAAATGTATGAGAGATCAAATTATGATGTGTAGCATACGTCATCGCTGTAATTTACTCATTTAAAATACCGATCGATCTACTAATACTTCCTGTACTTTCTACAGGTTTTATTTTTTTAAAATATTTGTGTTGTGGTTTTTGATTTTTATTTGTTGACACGTATGTTCTTGTACGCTTTTTTCATTTACGGAAAAAAAATGTATTCACAATCCCAATTACATTCCGGCTGATTTTTGTCGTTCAGATATAGCAGTAGGTTGCACAACCTGTATGGTGATACAATCCACTCATCTGGTAGACTTAAACCAATAACCTTGGGACTTCGTTAAGCAGAAATGAACCTATAGACACATCTGCTGTTGCCAAATTTTTAATGGGAAATTTATTTTTTTACGTGGTAAATGGTTGTGCGGCATGTTGTGTGCAATAATTTAGTGAATTTTCTGGCGTACCACGAAGCTAATGTCTTAAAATTTTCAAAGGAATCCCGCACAAAACGTTCTCTTGGGTATCTTTAAATTGCTTTAGTCTTTGGCATAAAGCTGAGGTGGCTGGTTCCTTTCTTCTAAAACTCGATTTAGCTCTAATGGTGCAATAATTCTTACATCTGGCGGCCATAACCATGGACAGGAGTGTAGTTGGGACTGTCTTTACTTTTTCTTCACAGTGTTACTATCTGTGCTTTTATGGATCTTCTCTTTTACCGTATATTTATAAACAATGATTTATATCTTTTTTCGATGCCTCCAATTATGATTTATTCTATATGTTTTGGTTTTTGTTGATTAGTAAAATAGCTACCTATAAGTGTGAACTGGGGCAACATAAACAACGTCCTTGATTCTTCGGGGATGTGTTGAGCTATGTTTGAAGCCCGCACCTGCTTGAGGCTCGACCAGTTCAACGTCCCATCGCGATTTACCCCCCCTTCCTATCACCTCCCCACTTTCCAATCACCCCCCTCTCCGATTATTTCGTTGACGATTCAGCAGGTATCCCACCATTCTATAAAATTATACAAATCTCTACTGAGCCCATGCGTGTGAAAGAGGCGGTGGGATGAGAGGGATGGGGTTGGGTTCTCCATTTTCTCTGCACGAAGACTTCGATGCATGCCAGAGTATACTTATTGCTCGTGTAGCCTATTCGGACGTGTTTCTCCAAAACGGTACTGAGTGCATTATGTCATGAGCACTGTTATGCATATTTTTTCTTAGGGTCTCAGGGCTCAAGTCTTAATGCATATTTAGTTCTGTTTGGCAGGAATACAGTCCATTTATCAAGTGGGAGGGATCGGCGATGGCCATTTATTTTCCGATGCGTTTTTCTGTTGCGTCGTTTGAAACAATCGGTACCTCCCATTGTTCTGACCGTGCTAAGATTTAAAGCAGTTTGAGCCTTCAGGCGCTGCCAAAATTTCCTTTAGTATTCACTAATTTTCGGGATATGCCTGACATTATTTTTTCCTCCGATTCTCGAGATAATTTGTTCACATTTCACCTTAAAGTTCCTGATAAATTTCAAGGGAAAAAAACATTTTTTAGCTTCACCGTTAATTTAAACATTTTATCCGACGGAAATTAGGCAACTCTCGAATGCCTTTTCGGGTTTTTCCTGCGGCACGGCAGCATGTCACGTGTGGTATTTTTTTAATGGTTGGTGGTCGTTGCTATGGATTCGAGTTGAATTCACGCGTTTTTTTTTTTTGTTTTCTTTTTGCTTAAGTCTTTTTATGCATGGATAAGTAATCTGATATGCAGTTTTAGAGGGTCTCTGTAACCGGTGTTACCTGACCATGAATACGCTTATATCGCCGTTAACGCCATTTGAAGGTTTTTGGAAAATTGGTATCATTGCTGATATAACTTGGGTGCCTTATTGAGGTCAATTGTTGTACAGAATTATTTTGCAAATACTGTCAAGTAATTATACCTGTATATTTGAGGTGCGTGGTAGGTTAAAAATGGTTTTCTTTTGCTTTTATTAGTGTGTGAAGTTCCAAAAAAACGCGGAAAAATTTTAATGGAATTTACGAAGTTTGTTGTCTTAGCGCGGTGCGGGGTTTATACACACACATTTTGCCGTAGTGAACAAAGGTGATTGTTACTTGAATTTGATTATTATAAATTTTTCTCTACAAACATATATTACCTTTTATATACAATGAATATGAACTAGGAGGTACAGTAGTTTTAACTATCTCGTTTTAAATGTTTTTTCACGTTTAAGTAACTTATCTTTCCAGACGTTTTGAACAGTATTTTTAGTTGTCTTCATTACCGAAATGACACATTAGATGAGATGTTTATCATAAACACGAACAATTTGGTAAGATCGGTATATAGCGGAAACGTAAGTTAAAATGGCTGAGGAGGCTGCACGCCTCCGACTGCTTACGCATCCAACCCTTAGAGTCGCAGCACCCTATATGGCCCGCTTTGCGGGTCCAGTGAGTTATTTTTCATTAAAAATCACCACGCCATCCTTAAAAACAGAGTCAGAAATCAAATTGAAATAAAAAAGAGAAAAGAAAAACAAGTTGAATGTCCGCTCAGCCGAACCGAAGTTACAATAGGACGTTTTAGGCCTCGTTTTATAACTTTTCGGCCGAATTCTGAGCGGTCAGTGACAGCAAAATGCGGAAAATTGTGCGTTCACGCCTCGAGTACTTCAGTGCCTTCTATTTTAACTGTATGCAAACTCGGACAGATTTCCACTTCCAAGGACGAATAGTTGCATCTTTACGCTATCTATGTCAATGACACAATATCATAATGTTTGCTTGTATCACTCTGAACCCTTAATCCAATCACTAAAAGTATGCGTATCTTACTTAGTTTTGAAACCCAAGTTGTGGGATACATTCGAAAAAATCGCCTTTAATCTTGAGACGTCTGCACTTGTGCAATGGTTGGCGTACAAATTAGGTGGTGATAGCTGTAACCTGTATCTGTTTTTACTGGTTGGCGACATGATACATATTTTTAGCCTCTATGGGTCTTCATGGGACCTAATTCACATACTCTGTGCTATAGTATACTCAATCGTAACCTTGTAATCATCAACAAAATTGACGGATTAAGAAAACCTCCAGATTTCCCCCCCGTTCGCTGCAATACACCAACTTTGAAGACTTTCTGGCTAATTTTTGACAAACTCAAAGGATCATGAAGTAAACTCTCAAGGACCTAGAGAATCTCTGGTACGCAAAAGTTATTTACATTCACTCGCCTTTCCTTGTGATTTTACGCGAGGCGAGATGTTTTCTTACAACGAAGTAATTTGGTTATTCTCGCTATCTCCACGACATTGGCTCCACAAGACGTTCAAAATCCACAATAATGAGCACTGATAGGCACGCTGAATTACGTTTACAACTCTGCTTATATTTGCCTGTCTGTAACAGATACGTCTTTTATCACCGTTTTTATGCTCACATCAAATTCCAGGGAATGTGCATGGGATTGTGAGATTTAAGTACGTATTGCAGTTTTGTGATATTTTCTAGGATCAGTACGTGTTGGTTGTTGCATTTTTTGAAAATTTGCAAATGGTTGAAGGTCAAAGTTTTTATCGAGCTTAATTTTTGTTTGTGATTCGACAAGATACCAAATAACTTTTCAACAATATCAGTTTTAAGGCGTGCTTCTTTTGGGCTCCTGAGAGACCTCTGAAAATGTTTACATAGGCTGTCCAAAAAGTACGAGATGGTTCCATAACTCATAATACCATGTTAAGCTAGAGGATTGATCTTGGTCTCATTTGAAAGATTCATAATTTCAATAGCTATCGATTAGTCCAAGATCATAACTTTTTGGGAATAAATTTTTCAAATAGTTTACAAGGTCTGTTTGTAAAAATAAATATATGGACCCCTACACGTTTTTTTTGACTTTTTTATCTTGCCGCGACCTACTCGCTAAATTATTAATGCTCAGTGCACGGTTCTGTTTGCAAAACTTAATCATGGCAATATCCTTAATCACGATTTGGAAACAACTGTCAAGCCGTCGTCGTCCGACATACGGGCATTCAGGGTTCAATAATCTAGGGGGAAAGGAATGATCCGTCGGTAGGCCACCCTCAACAAACCGGGAAATTTTCGGCTGTTGTGGACAAGGTATCAGTGCGTGACGTGGTCACGCTGACAGATTGTGTGTGAATTTGTTTCTGTGTTCGATATTTTTGATTACCCAACTGCTTTATCTCCCCCTTTACTTGATGGTATCATAATCATTTTTTTCGATCACTGAAACTATTATTCATCTAACTTTCTGCTGCGTAGTAACATATCGCAACGCACTGTGAATGTCATACAATCTGCGAAAATTTCCCGGGTTTGTTGTGGGTGGCCTTCCGCGGTTTTCCATTCTTTCCCCGTGGATTTTGAACCCGTATGCCCCGTTAGTAGGACGACGTAGGCTAGGTCTAGTGTTTCCAAATCGATACTTGGTTTTTGCCAGAGTAGTTGCAATAAGTACTCCGTGCAAGGTTTCATTTAATAATTTAGAGAGTGTTCCCGGCAAGATAAATTAGTCATATAAATTAACGGATAGGGGGTCCAGATTTTGTTTTTTCTAACGTGTATTGTTACTTTTGAAATATTTGACCAAAAGTTTTGAATCTTGGTCTTAATCGATATGATTTTGTTGTGTATCTTTCAAATGGAGACCAAGAATCTAGCCTTAGTATCATGGTTTTTGGAGTGTGATGGTACATGTAATCTCGGTACTTTTTGGACAGCCTAGTATTTTACTCTTTTTCAAAATTATTTTAATTTCGTATACATCATAGCCTTATGTTTTGTCTTTACTTTATTTTTTCTTTCCGTAGTTATGTTACAAATGGACGTTATTGCTATTCAACGGTACTTTTATGCATTAAGACATGTGCCCTGATACAATAATATACTTGCTTATGAGAGGCTAACGTCATAATGCACATGTTCCGTTTGACAGAAAGGAGTTCCGCAAATAGAGTTGTACATCCCTCATCGGGTGTTGTTGACGGCGCTAGAGATACAAATATTTTGGGGAGCCGCGATATCGTGAGGTGTGAACTCGCAATGCTCCGCCCTATGTAAAGTCAATACAGGTTTTGTTCTCAACCTTGTGCTTTTATTGTTTAAGATGTATGCATCAATCATCTATTTACGTAATATTTTATTCTTTTAGGGAACTGAATCAAACTGATTTGAGGGGAAAACAAATATAAGTCTGTATTTTGCAGAAAATGATACACTATAGAGATTAATTTTTTATTGACTGCTATTTTTATGTGAAAGGGTTCGCACTAGAAAATATATTAAATCCATATTTAAAATTGCCTTACTTAGATTATATAATTAGTGTTATAAAAAAAAATTTTTCATGAACAACATAGAGTGACTAATAATTTTGATGGATAAATTTAAAGGGATCTGAAGTTATTTTTCATCCTGTGTTTTTTATGTAAATTTCTTCTTT
The DNA here is from genome assembly GCF_918797505.1 of Bemisia tabaci. NCBI lineage: Eukaryota > Metazoa > Arthropoda > Insecta > Hemiptera > Aleyrodidae > Bemisia > Bemisia tabaci. The sequence goes on along the minus strand of NC_092798.1, from coordinate 23,937,865 downwards.
TATTTTTATATTTGTTGTGGTGAAATATTTTCAAATTTTGGTTCGTTTCTTACTATATTATAATGTACAGTTTCTTCGAAAATGTTACGATGACTTAAAACAAAATCGTTGAGAAGTCGTAAGTGTAAAATTCAAATGCCATAACTTGTTGCAATGAATGGTGCTGAGAGTAAAAAGTGAAGACCATTGCAATCATCACACTTGGCAGAAAGGCAGGGTTTCAGGACATTCCGTCCACGATTTTTTGTCCGCGCATCTGTTTTGTCCAGTATACGTCCACGCGGAAAATAATTACCAGTCACTTGGTCCATATTGACAATATAGAAATGAGAAAATTTAGAGAGTTTGAGGTGTTGTTATGGTGACTCACATTTTTTTAGATGAAGTGTCACTTTACTTCTTTTGATTCATTTTTTCTCAAAGTGATATTAGTGAATATTCGTTTTCTTATTTTCTTACATTTCTCGATCTAAAATATACGTTCTTACTTATTCCTTTATATCTTCTTTTTTTAATGAAAATAATACTTCAATTTTAAAATCATTAACATTTTTGAATTGGCCTATAATTTGTAAATCCTGTTCCAAGCAGATTGGCATCGATATTAACTCAATATGCGTAGTTGTGGTGAAAGAAATCATCACATAAAATGAATAAATAGAGGAGATATCATGATGTACAGCATATACTTTAAATTTTAACACAATTTGTACGTTGCATCTTTTTGCGTCAATATACGTCCAATTTGAGCATTTAGTTGCGCCGTACACTACGATGCAGAAAGTTAAAAGCACTAAAATATAAAATAAAAAATTAAAATGCTTTTAATTCATTAAATTTTACACAAGGAACCACCTTAATATTTACATACACTCAATATATTTTCTTTTAATACATATTTTTTCCCACCTATTTATAATAAGAATAAATCCATGCAGAGTGGTCTAACATTTCAAAATCATTTGAGTTGATAAACGATGGGACTCCGCGGTTTAAATGCTGAGCCAAACACAGAGCGGGCAGGCGCTGCGGGGCGTGCTGCCAGCGTGACTGCGCACTGGCGCCTACAAACCTACTCCCCACCCCCCCCCCCCCCCCCCCCCCCCCCCCCCCCCCCCCCCCCCCCCCCCCCCCCACCCCCCCCCCCCCCCCCCCCCCACCCCCCCCCCCCCACCTGGGATTACTTCACGCATTGCGCAATGCAGTGATGAAGTATCCCTGCGTTTGGTTTGTAGGCGCCAGATGAGCGTGTCGCGTGATCGCCTCGTCCCTACGCGCGACGCGGGGGACACGACGCTTCGCTAGCCAATTATGTCGCTACAAAGATGTTGCACAGTTAATACAAATCTGATGGCTCTCACATCGTTCAAGAATGAAAGGTTTCCTTCCAATTGTACGGAGCTTTCATTTGCATAATTATTTCAGATACTTCTGCACAAAATGAGAGCGGTATGTCAAAATCATCACTAGCATACACTAGTCCTAGACATCAGTTTCTGACAAAAACCATAGACCCAGTCTTTGGTCTCGCGTAATGTGTGATGCATACATATTCGTTATTTAAGAATTCATTCTTTGAGTGCCTTCGTAGCTACTCTCTGTTGCTCTGCTGACGCTATAACGCCTACATAATCTGTCCTTTCACAAATTCCGTCAGGGAGTTGGCACTTCCCTCAATCCATTTATAAAAACCCTTTGTACGCGACCATTGCACTACGCAGTCCCTTCCTGCTCCCGCCAGGAGGAATCTCCAATCACAGCATCTGTTTTTGGCAGGCCTCTCTTCCGTCATTACCTCTTATCTACTTCTTAACATCTCTTAGTACGGAGAGTGAAAACTATTAATAATACTCATAGGACTGATTTTGCCAACTCGTCGGGATGTAGGCACGACATAACTTCATTTTGAAGAGGAAACATCAATTGTATAGCTTTTATATATGTAACTATAGAAGTTTCTTTCGCGTGTTTTCCGCCTCACGGAGAACAGCTCCTCTAGGGTTACGCGATTCGGTCGCATGGAGAGCATCGGCAAGACTGTGAAATTTACTTCCCAAATAAGTGCACCCTTTTCAAATTCGGGAAGCTCAGAATCCTCTTTCTGCACGATGCTCGAGTCAAGTGGTTGCCTATCTCCACTCGTAGACAATTCATAAGATTCGCTCGACGCAGCAGACTGGAGCTTCTTCTTTTCCGGATGCGAGATGAAAGCGGACACTGGTAATTTTGCACCAAATAATAATGCATCTTGTCGTTTGATAGACTTGGATTTATAGTTCCTAGGCACAGTAACCTCTCACGTAGCAACATGCGTCGTTGCAATGGTAAATGTTTCACCTGAACTAAACTGCACCGTGCTAGGGTGTGAAACGTTCGATGAACATTCGTGAGTCGCACAAATTTCCTCTCGGAGATATTTATTTTTTATAAAAGTTATGAATACATTTGAAACACACACCTTGAAATTTTCGGACGTTTCAGATCAAATTAAGACCGAATCATTCGTAAAATCGGAGAAGAAACATTCACAGATTTTCCTGGAAATTTGTGATTTGTTGGGGGAAATATGGCAACGTCTGATGGATCATACGGCGTTTTTCCTCAGCACGGCAGTAAAGGAATCAAATTATGGAGTTCTGACATGTCTGGTAGATCGGAGCATGCTGGAGGGTGTTGTGGGTGTAGATGCACCTTATTTGAGGGGTGGAATTAAGTTACGAGGAGGCTCGAAAAACTCTGAAGCTCCCGCGCCCAAAAACTAAATGAAAAATCCGAGGCTCAAGAGTTATCGACGCTCGAAGCGTTATTCAAGCGGAGCCTTCATTTAATCAACCTCAGCGCTCGGAGAACCTCATCAAACAATTATACCGCATCCTTTGCCGCTGATTTCCTCGCCTCAAACGATTCGGCTTCTCTGATGTGTCGCGTTCGGGCGGAGGCGTAGAAAATCGCTATCGGTCGTTCGCCGCTAATGCGCACGTCGATGGTTTTTGCTGAAATGCGTCCTATTAGATGGTTTTCCGATTCTATTCACTTTAATCACGATGGGAATGAGCAAATCGGTTATTGCAGGCGTGGGCGGGGTAAATCTGATCCTGTGTCACGGGTCGCCCTCGGGTTCAATTGTTTGAGAGGAATGCACGAAATGTGCTCAGCTACAGAGGTGATCGATAAACGAGTTGAATTATTTCGGATCATCGGCCCCGTTTTGCGGGAAGATCTTGAAATCTGACGCGTTATAACTCATTAGAAAGTTGGTAAATTGCACTGCAGTCTGCAAGTATGCTGATTTAGTGCTTGCTGGCTAAACAGGGCTCATGCCTTGTCCAAGGAAGAGAAAAAAGACCAAAATACACACTGGAAAAAAAAACAAAAAAAACTCATTGGATCTAGAGTCCAGACTCTTGAAAACATTGACAAGAAAAAGGACTCTTGATTCAATCAGATTGTAAGCTTAAATCAAAGAAAATCCGCTCAAATTTAAAGGCTGGGTTCTCAATTAAAGCTTAATCCGATTGAAATCAAGAGTATTTTTTATTTATTTTTTTTTATTTAGAGTTTTTAAGAGTCTGGACCTCTAGATCCAATGAGTTTTTTTTTTCCGTGTATATTTTGGTCTTTTTTATCTTCCTTGGATATAGGCATGATGAGTACGGTGGGTACGTATCAAAATCGACGATTTTTAGATTGGAAAATGACACTTCGGGAGGTCATACTAGGATGAAAAATTAAAAGTTTTTGCTCCGTAGGAAACCACTTTCAAATCCGTGCAGGATCCAAGATGGCGGACGTTTTAAAGATGGCGGCCATGCGCTTTTTTGATTCGTGCTATATATCACGGTTGATAATTGTCCGATTTTGATTTTCTTTTTTTTAAGTTGAGAGCTTATAAAGGGGCACCTGAAATTCGTAATAAATTTTAACCGTTTCAACTCGTGCCAACAATTTGTCCACAATTTTTGACAATAAATTTCTTTCCTTGATATAAATTCCTAAAATTTCAAAGCAAAATATAACTTTTATCCTTGAGCAGGAAAAATTGATATTTTCTTTCAGTAAAAGAGATGGGTCTTATCATCGCGCTTTATTTGATCCAATACAATTTTGTGACTAGTGTGGTTTTCCAGCGAGAGCACATATCATTGGGTCGCGCGATCGGCCGAGAGAGCGCGATTTCACCCCGCGTTCATGGCCTATGGGACGCGCTTCACACGTGCAATACGTGCTGCCATCTCTTCCAACCATTCGTTCGATTTCAAACCTTTGTCTGTTTTGAAAGCTACTATAAGACCTTTTCTAAATAATGTGCATTTTACATTTTCCATTTAAATAATTTGCATTCTTTATGCAAAATTTACGTGATTTTTTCAATTTAGTTCATCCTTATCAGCCGTTTGATTTTTTGTTTAGGGCGCGCTCAATTAGAGCCCTTTATTTTCTTTTGGTGGATCGGAGGTATTTCCTGGACCTTCAAACGATACCATATTCTTTTTTTTGTGACGAATAGAAAATCGCCGTTGAGGACGATTTTGGTCGCGCGCTCGGGTAAGAGGTTCGGACACTCAGGAGCCGTGACTGCTACCTACACGCGTCCGGCCCGCGTTCATTGCCGCTACCACAACTGGAATTTTCGCTGTTGTTTTTTCGATCATTCTTCGCACAATTTCATGAAATTGTTTATTTTTGGAAATTCTTTCATACCCTATTGAGACGAAATGAATTCATTTAATATATAAAAAATAAAATTCTATGGTTAACACGATAAATATGAAAAAATGTATAACGAATAATTACTTTTCCTTAGTTTTTATGAGATGGAGATCGATGCAAACCGAACTAAACTGATTCATTAAATTTGATTCAAATTACAACTTTAGACGTTATATTTGACCGATATATCTGCATTCTCATGGATCATTTTATGGATTCACGATTTCTATACACTTTTCTCGCTCTAGAGGTGAACTAATACTTATTTATTTTAAATTGTTAGCAAAAAAGAATCTGCCGGGCTTAGAACTCCTTCCCTGCACAACAAGGTGCATGAGTGACGTGGAAAAATCTTTTCCGATGCAACAGCCGCGGCGTTCTCCCCTCTTTTGTCCGAAGCGCTTCCAGATGCCTGTTTTCAAAACCCTGGAAAAATATTGCAATGAATGTCGCACTCTATTTTTGGCCGGTAAATAGAGGTTTCCTTAGCAGTCGCAGTGGGAGGATTTGTGTTGCTGTCTTGTAGTAGAGACGGCGAGGAAAATTTTTCTAGAGTTTAGTAATTGAACACTAAATTGAATAGTATATACATATGAGGCATACCTTGTGGATGCATACATCGTCATTGCATTTTTAAAATGTTTTAGTAAAATCTTGCAACGGCTGGGTCTCATCCTTTTTTCCGTGACATTGTTATGCAAAATCCTGAGTAAGCACGAGGAAATCGGATTTGCTGGTATGATGCGCTGCTCATTCGTCTCCAGTGGCGTGGCGTGAATGATCGATTATCGATATTTCTCCATTTTTAGGTTAGGTGAAGAATCGATTATTAAGGTGTTCGTTGCAAACTTCCTGTGCATCGATCTTTTTCCATAGGTTTAAACGGTAGATCAATCGATACATCGCAAAACACGCCACTCCAGTGTTCGTCCCCTTGTCGCAAGCCATATATCAGGAAGTAAACTCAATTCTCGAAACCGGAGCCTCATAATACGAGGGCAGATTTTTTATGCGCGAAACAATGGCAGGCAACGCAAATAATTGTGGAAAGTTTCTAGAAACCGTGCGCCTGTCTTCGATGACGAAAACTTGACATAAACGGATTTTCCGTTGAACTGAAGCAGAGAGTGCTTATTTTAGCCGCAACCAGTCTGATAAGGATCATGCCCTGAGAAAAATCCCCACTTGAACCAAAATAAGCCTCCATTGAAAATTTCTCATGACAGAATTCTTCTTCTCTTTTCTCTTTTTTAACCTTTCTCTCTCTACTTAAATCTCGTTTTTCCTGGTCGTAGGAGCGTTACTACATTTTAACGTTGCCAAAATTCATTTTATGATTTGTATTTTTTTTAAATTTGAATTATTGAAAGGAAAATTTCACGGATCTTCCATGATTTATCATCAAAATCAGCGAAAACTTAGACGGATATTTCGCTATTTTCCTCGATTGAAAGTAAGAGTCTAGTAAATAGATTTTACAATCCTAGAATGGAGATTGTGCCTTTTACTGGGAATCTACGAACTAAGTCACGGCCTGGTTTGTACAAATCTAAAAAAAAAAATAAAGTAAAAAATAAAAAAAATAAAAATAACAAATCTTGGAAAGTACTGAGTACATCAATAGAAATAAAAAAGTGTGAAGCTAACAAAAACAAAAACAATAGCAATAAACATTCAATTATCTTCAGGTGAAGAAAACCTAACAGAATCTGGTAGTATGGTATGAATACAGTTAAAAATGACAAAAGCCATCGTATAAATTAATAAATGACAGATTAGGGAATTTTAATCTCATTCTTACACGCGAAAAGATCGCACGTTAAGGCTGTAAATTTCAGAATTCTTGAGAAATTCAAATACCTCCCGAGGTGACACTCATCCGATGAATTGGTTTCGTCAATAGACCATCCGAAGGCTTTCCATATTTTTACGTTTTAAACCAGGATGAAGCGTCGTTTATTAATGCATTAAATCACTTTGACAGCGTGGCTACGTGTGTCACGGGCAGAATCCTAAAAAAGGAGAAAAAATGCGTGGTTGACATTCATCATTGAGCGTCATATCCTCGTTATTCTGCGTAAAGGTGTAGCTTGATTTTCATTTGAGCCCTCAGAGCATGGAATAATGCGGACATCAAGGCTCATCTCAAAATTTAGTTCACCCCCCATGTCAGAGGAGCTATGATACAAGAGGCTGCCATCAGAGAGGGCTTAAAATCACGCTGCATACGCCCTTGTTGGTGTGAAGCGTGTTGTATCGGTGTGTAACTTTGTCAGGGAATAGGCCGACATGCTTTTTAGAATTAAATGAATTGAAACATTTTTTTACGCAATGTCTCTCTGGATGACCGGGGAATATTTAACCTTACTCACACAAGCATATCAGCTCATGAATGAAGAAAGCTTGTGTTGGTTTCCTCATGTATCAGTTCATTTGTCTTGGCGAATGAATTGATCTTAATTTACCTACTTTCTCACAAATATTAATTTTTGTTGAGCTCTTTTTTTCTAAGGAATTAAGGACTTCGTATTTTTAGGAGCACCTTTAAATAAATAATGTATCGACCAACCCACCACAAATGTAAGAGGGGTCAAAATATGAAGAGAGCCTACGTCATCGCTTTAAAATTACTCATTTGAAAACCTATAGATCCGCTAATAATACCAGTACTTTCAACAGGTTTAAATTTTTTAAAAGATCAGTACTGTTGATTCCATTTGTTGATAAATATGTACATGTACTTTTTTCATTTACTGAAAAAAAGTATCACGATCCCAACTTTGCTCCCGGCTGATTTTGGCGTCAGATAAAGGAGTAGTTGCAACAACCAGCATGGTTGATACAACCACCTATTTGGTAGACTTAACCATACTTGGACTACGTTAAGCAGAAAAGAACCAAGCTACATCAGATATTGCGAAATTTAACCGGGAAATTTAATTTTTTACGTGAAAATGGTTGTGCGGATTTTTGTGTAAATTTCAGTGAATTTTCTACATAGCACGAAGCAAATGTCTTAAAACTTTCAAAGGAATCCGCACAAACGTTCTCTTGTAAAACAATAATTTGCTTGGTCTTTGGCAATAGCTGATGTGGCCTGGTTCCTTTCTACTAAGCGCGATTTACTTCAAACTAGTGCAAATACTCTCATATCTGGCGCCAAAACCAGACAGGAGTGTAGTTGGGACTGTCTTACTTTTTCTTTCGTGATTACTATCCGTGCATGTACGACTTCTCTATTACCGAAAAGAACGATGATTGTAACTTTTCTCGATGCTACCAATATGAATAATTCGATATGTATTGTTTTTTGGTGATTAGCAACAAAAGCACCTAAACGTGTAAAGCCGGCAACATAAACAACGCCTTGAATCTCGGGGTGTTGAGCTATGAATTGAAGCCGCACCAGCTAGCAGCTCTCCAGTTCCACGTCCCATCGCGCGCACCTCCCCCCCCCCCTTCCAATCACCCTCCCCCCTTCCAATCACCCCCCTCTCCGAATAATACGTTGACGATTCCAGCCGGTATCCCACATACTATAAATTAATCAATCTCACCTGAGCCCCTGCGTGTGAATGAGGGGTGGAGGAGAGGGATGGGGTGGGGTTCTCCCTCTTATCTCTGCACGGAGCTTCGATGCATGCCAGCTAAACTTAATGCTCGAGTAGCCTATTTGGACGCGTTTCTGCCAAACGGAACTGAGTAAATTATGACATGAGCCCTGTTATGCAAGTACTCTTATGGGTCTCAGGGCTCATGGCTTAATGCACATAGTTCTAATTGACAGAAATACGTCCATTTATCAGTGGGAGGGATCGGGATGGCCCATTAATTTCCGATGCGTTTTTCAGTTGCGTCGTTGAAACAATCGAGAACCTCCAATGTCTGCCGTGCTAAGGAATAACGCCGTATGGACCTTCAGGCGCTGCCAAATTTCCTTTGGTAAATCACAAATTTTCGGGAAAGCCTGTAAATATTTTTCCTCCGATTTCTCAGATAATTTTGTTCAAAATCTAACCTAAATTTCCTGAAAATTTCAAGGGAAAACATTTCTAGCTTCCCTAATTATTAAACGTTTTATCGAAGGAAATTTGGCAACTCTCAAATGCTCATTCGGTGTTTTTCCTTGGCACGGCAGATGTCACGTGTGGTCTGTTTTTAAAGGTCGGTGACGTCGCGATGGATTCGCTTTGAATCCCCCGGGTTTTTTTGTTTTTCTTTTTGCATACGACTATTTATATACTGGAAAAGTAACTGATGCAGTTTTAGAGGGTCATTGAACCGGAGTGTACTGCCATGCATCGCAAAAACGCCGTAAACGCCATTTTAGGGTTTTTGGAAACAATGTATCATAGCAGAAAAACTTGTGTGCCTTATTGAGACAATTTTTTTACAGAATTATTTTGCAAATACTGTCAAGAACTTAACCTGAAAATTTGCGGTGCGAGGGTAAAATGGTTTTGATTTTATTAAGCGTGGAGTTCCAAAAAACGTCGAAAAATCTTGATGGATTTACGGCGTTATTGCTTAGCACGGCAGTGTAATACACACACATTTCGCCGTAGTGAACAAAACGGAAGTGATACTTGGATTTATTATTAAATTTTCTCTACAAACATATATTACCTTTTTATACACTGATTATGAAACTACAGGAACAGTGTTTTAAACTCGCTTTTACATTTTTTTTTTTCAAAAGTACCTTACCTAACTTTCCGACGTTTTTGAAGGAATTTTTAGTTGTCTTTATTACTGAAGTTGCACATTTATGAGATTATATCATAAACCACGACAATTTGGAAAGAACGGTATAAGGAAACCGATGTTAAATGGCGAGGAGGCTACACGCCCCAGTGGCGTGGTGTGCTTTGCAATACATCGATTGTTATGCCATTTAAACCTATGGAAAAGGATCGATAAACAGGGTGTTCGCAGCGAACACCTCAATAATCGATTCTTTACCATAGGTTTAAAGGCAGAACTAGAGTCCCTTTATACCCAGAGTTAAGACAACTCGATTATCAGCTAACTGGCAGCCGGCCTTGGCTGGTCATGGAGGCCGAAATGAGTGCACCCAAACGAACGATATTGAGGGATAAGGATCAGGAATCCTGCGATGCCTGTCACACAAAAACAACAACATCAACAAATTGATCAATTAAAAAGAAAATGAGATTGGTTTGTGAATAATTTCTTAATCTATTTTCATTTTGGACCGATGGCAATAACAATTTACTCTTGATAAACCACAATTAGGTAATATTTTCATTATTCTTGTACACATTCAAGGTACCGCCATCTTGGTGCACTCGTTTCGGCCTCCATGAGCGAGAACCAATCAGAATTGGATTTTTTTTGGCCACTTTCAGCCCAACTCTGGCCCAACCAAAAGTGAGTTGTCTTAACTCTGGGTATAAAGGGACTCTAGGCAGAACAATCGATACATCGCAATTCACGCCATGCCCTCTGACCGCTACGCAATCCAACCCTCAGAGGACGCAAGCACCTTATAAGGCCCGCTTTGCGGGTCCCCGTGAGTTAATCTCATTAGATACACTACACACGCATCCTGAAAAAACAGAGTCAGACATCAAATTGAAAAAAAAAAGAAAAACAATTGAATGTCCACTCAGCCGAAGTTACAAAAGGCGTATTTAGGCCTCGTTTTCTAACTTTTCTGCCGAATCTGAGCGATCAGTGACACCAAAAAGCTGAACATTGCGAGTTCACGCCTCGCGTCATCGTGCCTTCAATTTTACAGATGCAACACGGACATCCATCAAGGACGAATAGTTGCATCTTCACGCCCATGTCAAAGACATATCAAATTTGCTTGTATCACTGTGAACTTACCTAAATCCGTAAGTATGCGTACTTACTCAGTTTTGATTCCAAGTTTGTGGAATACATTCGAAAAAATCGCCTTAATCTTGTGGACGTCAGTACTAATGTAATGTTGGCGACAAATTCAGGTGGTGATAGCTGTAGCCTGTTATCTGTTATACAGGTTGGCGACATGTCACCATATTTTTAGCTTCTATGGGTCCTCATGGGACCTAATACACATACTCTGTTCTAAAGTTATACTCAATCGAAACTTGTAATCATCAAAATTGATGGGATTTAAGAAAACCTCCAGATTTTCTCCCGTACGTACAAAACGCCCACATTGAAGACTTTCAGGCTAATTTGACAACCTTTAAGGAACATGAACTAAACGTCTCAAGGACCTAGAGCTCTCTGTTACGCAAGTATTTACCATTCACACGCTTTCCTTGATTATACGCGAGACGAGATGTTTTCTTACACGATGTAATTGGTTATTCATGCTATTCCGAATTGGCCCCACAAGACGTTCAAACCACACACTGAGCCTGAAGGCACGCTGAAATACTTATACAACTCTGCTTATATTTGCCTGTCTGTCACAGCTCGACGCGCTCTATATCCGTTTTTATGCTCACAAATTCCAGATAAGCATGGGATTGTGAGATTTAAGTACAATTGCAATTTGGTGAATTTTCAAAGAACTTACGTAGTTGGTTGATGCATTTATTTGGAAATGCAATGGTTGAAGGTCAAAAGTTTTTATCGAGCTTAAAATTTTGTTTGTTATTCTACAAGATACAGTAACTTTCACAAATATCAGTTTTAAGGCGTGCTTCCTTTAGGGCGCTTGAGAGACCTCTTAAAATATTTTTTACTTCTTTTTCAAAATTATTTTTAATTTAGATACATCATAGCGTATGTATTTTGGCCTAACTTAATATTAACTTTCCTAGAATGTTACAAATGGACGTATTTCTATCAAACGGCACTTTAAGAAAGACATGAGCCCTGAGACGCATAATAATATATGCATAACAGGGCTCACGTCATAATGCACATAGTTCCGTTTGACAGAAATGCGTCCAAATAGAAGACGCCTCATTGGGTGTTGTTGACGGCGCAGAGATACAACTATTTGGGCCTGATGGATGTCCGTTTTGCGTCTGCAAAGTTGAAGGCGCGATAGCGCGAGGTGTGAACTCGCAATACTCCGCTATGCTAGAGTCAATAAGGGTTTGTTCCTCAACCTAGAGCTTTCATTTTTTGAGATGTATGCTATCAACATATTAACTTAATACTTTAAACTATAGGGAACTGAATCGAACCCGATATTGAGAAAACAAATATAAGTCTGTGTTTTGCGGAAAATTTCATGATAGAGTTTAATAACTATTATTGACTGTATTTTTAAGAGAAAGGTTAGCAATTAATTAGGTTACCAGTAGATAGGTAATTAGTAATTATTTAGGTTTAATAGGTTCGCCGTAGAAAATATATTAACTCCATATTTAAATTCCTACTTTGAAAAATAATTCGTATTAAACAAAATTTTTTCAAACAACAATAGAGTGACAATAATTTTGATGAGAAAACTTTAAAGGAACTGAACGTATTTTTCATCCAGTGTTATTTATGTAATATTTTTTTTTTTAAAATTCTATATTTGTTGTGGTGAATATTTTCAAATACGGTTCGTTTCTTACTATATTATAATGTACAGTATCCTCGAAAATTTTATAATGAACTTAAAAAAAATCGTTGATAAGTCGTAAGTAGAAAATTCAAAATGCCATACATGTTGCCATGACTGGTGCTGAGAGTAAAAGTGAAGATCATTGCAATCATCTTACTGGGCAGAAAGGCAGGGTTTCAGGGCATTTCGTCCACGATTTTTTGTCCGCGCATCTGTTTTGTCCAGTAGTTAACGTCCAGGCGGAAAATAATTACCATTCACTTGGTCAAAGCGTCTTATGTTAGTCCGTATGTAAAATTATATTGATAATATAGAAATGAGAAAATTTGGAGAGAATAAGGTGATGTTATGGTGACTCATTTTTTAAATGAATCACTTTCTTCTTTTGTTTCATTTTTTCAAATTTTCATTGGTGAATATTCGGTTTTATTTATATTCTCACAATTCTCGATATAAAATATACCTTCCTACATATACCTTTTTTCTTTCATTTTTTAATGAAAATAATACTTCATTTTAAAAACATTCACATTTTTTAATGTTGGCATATATTTGTAAAACCTTTTCCAAGCGATGGCATCGATATTAATCCCAATAAGACGTAGTTGTGTTGAAAGAAACTATACAAAAATGAATAAAAGAGGAGATAAAATCAAGAAGCACGCAATCTTTAGTTTTATCACATTTGTACGTTGATCTTTTAGCATCAAATACGTCCAATTTTGAGCATCCAGTTGCGCGTACACTGCGCTGCAGCACAGTGAAAGCACAAAATATAAGATACAAAATTAAAAAGCTTTGAAAATCATTAAATTTTACACAGAACCACCTTAATATTTACAAAACACTCATTATATTTTCCTTTAATACATATTTTTTTTCCATCAATTTAAATAAGTATAATCCATGCAGAATGGTCAAACATTTAAAAAACCTGAGTTGAAAAACGCTGACTCGCGAGTTTAAATGTTAGAGCCAAACACAGAGCGGAGCGGCGTGCGGGCGTGCTGGCAGCGTGACATGCGCACTGGCGCCTACAAACCTAACAGGGATACTTCACGCATCGCGCAATGCGTGAAGTATCCCTGTTAGGTTTGTAGGCGCCAATGAGCGTGTCGCGCTGATCGCCCTCGTCCTCTGCGCGCCGCGGCGTGCCACGGCGCTTCGAGCAATTATTTCGCAACAAAGTTGTTGCACAGTATAATACGAAATTGAAGGCACTCTAACGTTCAAGAATGACTGGTATTCTTCAAGTGTACGGAGCTTTCCTCGCAAAATAAATCAAGACACTTCAGCACAAAAAGAGAGCGGTAATCCTCAATCTCACTAGCATCCGTATTTAATAATGTTTAGCATATTTTTATATTTCGATCATTATAGGAAAAAGTGACTCCATTTAGGCAGAAACGTTCTCGAGTACCGCGTCAAGAAGATTTTATTTTGAATTTTGAATCAAGAATAAAACAGCAGAATGAAAGCGGTTTTCTGCTTAATATAAGTTACTTTTCTTTTTATATAAGCACACTGTCTTCTTCAAACAAGCATTATTTTCTTAATTGTTTCATAAGGAAATCTTCTCAGCGGTAAATTTGAGCATAGTTCTGCTTGAATCAAGTCATTTTTACCAAAAATCTCAATTATATATTTTTCTCCGTTTGCCCAAACGAACAAATAAACAAAAAAAAAAAAAAAAACAAGCAAACCCTCATTCTTCCATGTCATTTTATATTTTCATCCAAAAACGCCGTGAGCAACTGTCGTTTGTATTTACATGTGGACTAATTAACTTCGGGTCTCAATTGGTAGGTGGACCAAAACTCCCCTGCCTAAAAACTACGTAGACGTAAACTACTAGAAAAAAAGGTGCGCGGACAAAAAATCGTTGACGAAATGTCCTAAAACCATAGCCAGTCTTTTGACTCGCGTTAAAGTGTGATGCACTTATCGCACATATTTCTATCGAGAATACATACATAAGAGTCGCCTTCATAGCGCTCTCTGGTGCTCTGCGACACCTAAACGCCACAAAACTCGGTCCTATCACAATCCGTGAGGGAGTCGGCACTCCCTCATTTCATTTAAAACCCTTTTCGTAACCATTTTACTACGCGTCCCCTTCGTCTCCTCCCAGGAGGAATCCAATCGAGCATCTTTTTTTGGCAGCCTCTCTTCCGTCATCCTCTTATTAGGATCCTCGTCGGTCTCCTATGGTGTAGTGGTTGTAGCGCTAGCTCTATGATCAAGAGGTCCCGGGTTCAATTCCCGGCTAGGCGACCCGAGTTTGATGGTCTCAAATAATGTTTGCCTGGGACTGGTTGTAGGGACGGAGGGGGGACGGGACTAAAGCGCAAGGATTAGCCCTTGTGGGCTTTTTGAATAGTACAAAAAAAAAAAAAAAAAAAAAAAAAACTTCTCAACTTTCCTTGTACTGAGAATGCAACTATTAAAATACTCAAGGACTGATTTTGCCCGCTTGTCGGGATGTAGGTAGACAAACTTCAATTTAAAGTAGGAAACATCAATTTCATAGCTTTAAAATGAAACTAGAAAGTTTCATTCGCGTGTTTTCCGCCTCACGAGAAAGCTCCTCTAAGGTTTCGGATCCGTCAGCAAGCATTGGCACGATGAGAAATTTCCTTCAAAAAGTGCACCCTATTCAAATTCGGGAAGCCGCGAATCCAATCTTCAGCCCGATGCTCGAGACAATTGGTTGCCTCTCTCCACTCGAAGACAATCATACGATTCGTCGCGCAGCAGACTCGGAGCTTCTATTTTTCCGGATGCGGAAAGCGACACATGTTAATTTTGCCAAATAATACATGCATCTTGTCGTTGATAGACTGATTTATACGTTCCTTGGCACAGTAACCCCTCACAGTAGCAACATCGTCGTGTAATAGTAAAATCTCACCTGAACCAAACGGCCTTCTTAGGGTGAAACGCAGTATGAACATTCGAGAGTCGCCAAATTTCTCTCAGAAAATATTTATTTTTTTAAAAAAAGTTATGAATATATTCCCTTGAATTTTTCGGACGTTTCGGATCAAATTACGAACGAAATCATCTAAACAATCGGAAAAGAAACTTTCACAGATTTTTCTGAAAATTTGTGATTTGTTGGGGGGGGGGGGAATATGGCAACGCCTGATGGCTCATACGGCGTTTTTCCTCAGCACCCGCAGTAAAGGAATAATTTATGGAGATCTGACAGGTCTGGTAGATCGGAGCATGCTGAGAGGGTGTGGGTGAGATGCACCTTATTTGAGGGGTGGAATTAAGTACGAGGAGGCTCGAAAAACTCATGAGCTCCCGCGCCCAAAAACAAATGAAAAATCCGAGGCTCAAGAGTTATCGACGCTAGAGGCGTTATTCAAGCGGAGCCTTCATTTAATCAACCCTCAGCGCTCGGAGAACCTCATCAAACAATTATACCGCATCCTTTGCCGCTGATTTCCTCGCCTCAAACGATTCGGCTTCTCTGAAGTGTCGCGTTGAAGCGGAGGCGTAGAAATCGCATATCGGTCGTTCGTCGCTAATGCGCGTCGATGGTTTTTGCTGAAATGCGTCCAATTAGACTGGTTTTCCGATTCTATTCACTTTAATCACGATGGGAAGAGCAAATCGGTTATTGCGGCGTGGGCGGGGTAAATCTGATCCTGTGTCACCGGGTCGCCCTCGGGTTCAATTGTTTCGAGAGGAATGCACGAAATGTGCTCAGCTACAGAGGTGATCGATAAACGAGTTGAATATTTCTGATCATCGGCCTCATTTTGCGGAAAGATCTTGAAATCTGACGCGTTTTAACTCATTAGGAAGCCAGTAAATTTCACTGCGAGTATGTATTTTGGTCTTTTTTCTCTTCCTTGGGCAAGGCATGAGGGTTTGCTTGTTTTTTTGTTTTATCTGTTTGGTCCAGCGGAGAATACTATATAGTTGAGAGTTTTGATAAAAATGGGGGAGCGTCAATTCCATGAGACAAAATTCACTAAAACTCTCTACACCTCTTTGGTGTAACAGGACTTAATTATCTTTCAAGAAATTCCCACCTTGTTATACCTGAACCAGATAAACCTCTATATTTGCCTCAGCTAAAGGCTCTTAGATTTTTCTTGTGTACAATAAGTATCTTGATTTATTTTGCGAGGAAAGATCTGTACTTTTAAAGGATGCCTGTCATTCTCGATACGTTCAATTTCGTGTAATACTGTGCAACATCGCTGTTGTGAAATAGTTGCTTCAGGCGCCGCCGCATTGGCGCCTACAAACCTAAGTGGATACTTCAAGCATTGTGCAATGCGTGGAGTATCCACTTAGGTTTGTAGGCGCCAGTGATCCTCTCTCGCTGGCAGCAAGCCGCGCCGCTCCGCTCTGTTAGGCTTTAATATTTATACTCGCATAGTCAGAGTTTTTTAACTCATGATTTTGAAATGTTTGCACACTCAGCATTGATTATTCTCATTTAAATTGATGGAGAAAAAATATGTATCAATTTATCAAAAGAGAATAATAATATAACGTGTGTGTTTTTAAATATTGGTGGTTCCGTGTCAACTTTAATGATTTCCAAAGCACTTTAATTTTTTCTTTTACATTTTGTGCTTTTATTGTGCTGCAGCGAGGTGTACGCGCAACCAAACGCTCAAAATTTGACGTATTTGACTCTAAAAGATCGATGTACAAATGGGTTAAAACTAAAGATTGCGTGCTTCTTGGTTTTTTCCCTCTTTTATTCATTTTTGCAGTTCTGTCGGCACAACTGCGGCTCATTGAGATTAATGTCGCTTGGAAAAGGTTTTACAAATATTTGTCACGTTTTAAAAATATAAATATTTTCAAAATGAAGTAATAATTCACTAATAAAATTAAGTCACCAGGCTCTTCAAATTTTCAGGGATATAAGTCCGAGTGTACCTGTTTCAGCAGATTCACTTGTTAGCGTTGCTTGTCAGTACCGTCATACCGTAAAAATACAATTTAAAGGTTAGAGGATGTGTTTCGTAAACAAACAAGTAAGAAGCGCGACTGAGCTCGCAGGTGTAAACAGAAAGGCGTGTAAATCTTATCGATGAACTCTGATGCTACCGTTGAGTGGCCTAAACGCGCTTTACACGCGCTTGCTACTCGCAGGTGTACCTGACCCTTCAAAGTAAGATAAGAAAATGAAATCCACACTCAACTGCATGTTACGTTATTTTGAATTTCCTAATATATCTCTTGTTTTATTGTTTTAACAAAGGGATAAAAATTCATAAAAAAATATATGGCTAGTCCCTATAAATTTTAGCGCTGATTTCGTCCATGGCCTTAAAATATTGACATCTTAAGTTAAAGGAGGATTTTGGGAGTCTTTGATCTTTCACGACGAGCAACTTGGAAAAAAGTCCCCTGAAACCACTTTTAATTTAAAAAACCGATATTTTTGATGCCGTGGGTGAATTTAGCTCTAAAATGAAGATGTTGCATGTGTGAGGGATTTGCGATTTGACCATTGATTCTTATGTAAAAGTTTGCGAGAAACACGATGGTCCCGCTGGTTTTCTCTGAAATCATCTGCCAAGCTCAAAAAAAGCTCTCAAAGTGAGGCCAAAATGGAGGGGATATCCCACCCTACCCTGAGAGTCCACCTCCACACCAAAACAAACTCTCCATGCAGAGATAGGGAGCAACCCTAATCCGTGGGGAGCAAATACATTAGCAGGGTTGCCGTGTTTTCAGCTTTGGAGTCCCCAAATGAAGTGGCAGCCATATGCCAATGTATTTGCTCCCTATCTTTGCATGGAGAGTTTGTTTTGATGTGGAGGTGGACTCTCAGGGTAGAGTGGAATATCCCCTCCATTTTGGCCTCAACTTGAGAGCTTTTTTTGAGCTTGGGAGTTGATTTCAGAGAAAACTAGTGGCACCATCGTGTTTCTCGCGAACTTTTACATAAGAATCAATGGTCACATAGCAAATTCCTCACACTTGCAACATCTTAATTCTAGTAAAACGATGATTTATAACACCCTGTGCCGTTGTCTATTTAGTCGTGCCGAAGAGAAAAAATCAGCTGCATCCAGTTTGGCGGTCTTGCCAATAGCGGCATATACACTTTCGACGCAGACTTGATGACTGCAGTTACAAGCGCTGATCTGCGGCTGACACAACGGCGATAAATCGGCAGCCGGAGATGAATGGCTGGGCAGTCCTTACGCCCGCTGCGTCTTGCCTCCTCAGCAATTGAAATCGGAGCCCATTTTTAAATAATCAAGTCCAGACCTCCTTCCTTATTCAGTCTCCTTAATAATTCCGCCCTTTTCTCAATAAAATTCCCCGCAACTTTAACGAGTCCTCAGACCATTCCTGCAATTTTTCCGGGCGGCATTAACGTCATTCTCGGATCATATTATAGGGATCATAATTTATCGATGGCAAGAGTCGGAAAATGCGTAGCTCTATTGCAACGTTGAAAATATCCGATTAAGGATTAAGTTTATTTTCGTTAAAAAAAAACTGCTACCTCCTTGAAATTTTCTGCGAATATTTTGGAATCTGTAAAAAAATTCACGGAGAATGATACGAAAACATATTATAGAAATTATAATTTATTGATAGCAAGAGTCGGAAAATGCGTTGCTCTATCGCAACGTTGAAAATATCCGATTAAGTTTATTTTTGTTAAAAGAAGACTGCTGCCTCCTTGAAATTTTCTATGAACATATGTATTTTGGAATTGGTAAAAAAATTCACGGAGAATGTTACGAAAAACCTTTGGTTTGATTCGATCATGAAGAATAAAACATGAGCGGCTATTTCCAACGTTCTAATCAAAGACACCTTTTACTTTAAGTTAGTCATTTTGATATTTTCTCTCATATTATAATGTATATATTATTATATTTCTCTCAGTTACACCTGAAAACTTGTGTTCATATTTTGATCGAGCTTCTGCAGATTTTTGGGAGTTGGATGGATGGCACTTATATATCAAAACAGTCCAATAGACTACAATTACGACGGATATTCTTAATTTGGACTACATTTTGCTTTGGAGAACTACCATATTTAGCCCACTTTAGGAACCAAATATCTGCCATTAGATTTCCTTGCGGAAAGTTGTTTATTTGGAAACGCCTGAAATAGTAATACCTTACTTCAAATATGTAGTCCTTTTATGAGTAGCTTTCTTTCAACTAAACAATGGATAAGGTAGAGTGTGTTCATCATGTGAAGCGGTATCAATGAGAAAATTAAAAACTACGTGCAAACACTGAGCTGACCGGGTGTTGCCTTGAGCTTTTTGAACTTTCATGTCACGCATGAGGCCGGACTCCACGTTTTCCACCCAGTGGCGTGGCGTGCTTTGCGATATATCGATCGATCTGCCGTTTGAACCTATGGAAAAGGATCGATAAACAGGTTCAGTTCACGGAGGGAAACGTTCCCCATTTTTTTGTAAAATGGGCCCTTTTTAAATCCATTCAACCCCAAAAACCCTAGTTTTCCATAATCGCAGATCGCCTGAGCGTTGTAAATTGACATTCTCTCAACAAAATGAGGTATATTCAAAAGTGCCCGATGAGAATAGACCACTTTTACCCACGTCTGAATCCGCCCCTCCACACAAGCGCGCACACGTTTCGGATTTTCAAACCCTCCCGCGTTTTGCTTGGAATTGGATCCGTGAAATCCTGGAGAAGCTTTCACACCGGCGCTGAAACTTAATTTCCGGCAGGCCTCGCGGATTAACTAAGGACGATCTTTAGCTAACTAATTACAGCGCGTGTTAGTATCACTTCCTGAAGTTCTGAAGCGTGGCTGTGACGAGTCACGAGTCAGACTGACAATGTTTTTTTCTCGACGAATTTTACTTCGGAACACGTTAGGTGTCTCATTTCCACATCAGAACCGCACCTAAGTTGTCGAGAAATGTCGAGATTTTGAGAAACGCCGGGGTGAATTCCATTACATTTACATTAAAATATGCTACGAAAAAAGAGTATTATGATCATTTATTTTGAGTGTCAGTGCCATTTTTGCGATGACCTACAATCGCAAAATTCATGTCAGATTCTGTTTAGTTAGGCATTGATACTGTTCTAGAACAAGAATTTCAATATATTTTCCTACAGGGTGTAACAAAAGTCCGTCCCACCCCTGCTAACTTTTGAACGAATTGAGCTAGGGTAATGAAACTTTGGGAATGTTCCTATCTCAAAGGGAACCATCTTTTTTTTTTGGGGGGGGGGGGGGGTAAAAATTTTGGTCCCCCCTCGGGAGGGGCGCGGGGGGTCCCCAACTTTTTTTTTCAAATGGCAACCCCTATCTTGTGATACCTCATTCGAAAGAGCATAAAAAACTAAGAATTTTGGCGCAAACCGCAGATCAATACCTTAATTTTTGACGAACGAAATTTAAGGTGATTAAATTTGACCGTTTAAATTTCATTTTTGTTTAACTTTTCCCGAAATTTGGGGACTTTTCAACGTAATGTTGAACTGATTTTGACCTTACTGAGATAATGTGGAGGCAAATCTAGGGGAAATTGGCTTATTTCGCGGGAAAATTGAATGACCTTTGAATTGACACATTTGGGGGTCCGAGCCCCCCCTTAAAATTAAATTGAAGTGATTTCTGCAATTTTCACTTGAAAGCGGACACAATTTGGTAAATTTTCCCGTTTTATTTTTTTCTTTCCGATAATTTGAACCGGAGTTATGATTTTTTGAAAATAGGTCAAATTTGACCTTTACCTATCATAACTCGGTCAAAAATTAAGATATTGATCTGCGGTTTGCGCCAAAATTCTTAGTTTTTTATGCTCTTTCGAATGAAGTATCACAAGATAGGGGTTGCTATTTGAAAAAAAAGTTGGGGGCCCCCCACGCCCAAAAGATTTTGACCCCCCCCCCCCCAAAAAAAAGATGGTTCCCTTTAAGATAGGAACATTCCCAAAGTTTCATTACCCTAGCTCAATTCGTTCAAAAGTTAGCAGGGGTGGGACGGATTTTTGGTACACCCTGTATAACACACGTTGAGAAGAAAAGTTCGGTCATACGTAAAAACGGTCGTAAATCGTAAGTACGGTCTTCTATTCTGCCGTGCTAAGGATCGAAAAAAGCCGTGTGAACCTTCAGGCGTTGCCAAATTTCCTCTGGTAAATCACGAGTTTTCGGGAAAATTTGCAAATATTTTTCTTCCAATTTTTTAGATAATCTTGTTCACAATTTCACCTAAAGTTCCTGAAAATTTTGAGGAATTTCATTCATAACTTTCTTCAAAAATCAACATTTTATCAGATGAAAGTTGGCAGCTCTCGAATGTTTATACGGCGTTTTTCCTTAGCACGTGGCAGTATTTTGGCCGTATGATTCGGCTCATGTAACCGTTCTTCTCGGTTCGTGTGACCGAGCTTTGTGTGCAGCTTGGTTCGATTCGAGAACTCGCCTGCATGACTGGAGGATACGGTTCCTAGAACTGAGATTGCAGTTACGTGATTCGAATAGTGCGGTCGATGTGGAACGTAGTCCATAGGGCCAAGCCGCTTTTCCTCAAAGTGCAGGGGTCCATACACAGGCAGAAATTTCGACACAAAAGATTGTTTAATACATACATATAAGTCGCTTTACAGCACTCCCTCGCGCTCTACGACTCCTAACCTCCACTGCTCTCTTTCAAACCACAAATCTTGGGGGATTGAGCACCTTAAAATTTCCGCTTCAATCCCTTCCCTCCAACCTTTCATTGGGCGCCCTCTGCGTCTTCTCCCAGGAGGAACCCAGTCAAGGACCTTCTTCGGCAACCTGTCTCCTGCCATTCTCTGGACATGACCATACCAAATGAGCTTGAAGATTGTTTAATACGAAAAGATTGTTTAATACGGGAAGTAAAATACAGAGTAATCCTAGCCTTCAGTTGACAATTTCAAGAGAAGATGCCAGCTACTATTCTTGAAGAAATTTAATAAAAAACGAGCGTTGTACACCAACGTTGCAATCGGAGAAATGCATTTTCCCAGTCTCTCCATTGGTTTCTGCGCTACATTAACCGTAAACTGCACCAAAATCAACACAACATTTGTGCTGGTTTGTGTTTTACTTCATATTTTAACCAAAAGTAACACAAGAACACAAATATTTTTATAAGTGTGAAATGTAGTCCATAGGTTCAAATCTCTTTTCCTCAAAGTGCAAGGGATCATAGTTCATCACGGGATAATTGGCACGTAGAACTCTTCTAAAAAACTGTAATTTAAAGGGTGGAAAAGGGTCTTTCAGTTGAGATGAATCATTTTCTCAGTATCCTTCTGGATCATGAATTTGTCATATTATGCCTTGGTTCGTTTAGTGCGTCCTTTCTTCGCCTTTTTCAACTCTCGCTTAGTTGTTCCTCCATTATAAAGTCCTTTAAGGATCAAAGAGCTTAACGCATCAAATTTGCAAGGAAAAAGAGGTACCTAAAAGTGCACGATCTCGGTACAATAGTATACGTCAAAGGCTATCGCTCCGACGCGACAAAAGCTCGATGTAAAGTAAGCGAGCTTTGTTTTTCTCTCTCTTTTTTCGAAGGGAGAGAGGAAAGATCAGGGTTCGTTGCCAGCGACGGGAAAGGGTGTAAAAGGTTGACCGCATCACCTCGCATAATGACGTGTGGAAGCCTTCTTCGCGCTATCGGCAGGAAAATCAATTATATTTTTCTCGCGAGTGACACCGAGTCTCCCGTCTAGAGGGTGAACCCCTCTTAGCTCAGTTGCCACCTATTAGGGAGCACAAGTAATTTTCTCATTCTTAAATAAGTACGGTCTGACTCATGACAAGAATCTTAAAAATGTTTCATCGTGATCTTCTAGGGTGAAAAGGACCTAAGTCAACAGAAACTTAAAAAACCAAGTTTTTGTCACCAGATCCTGGTGAAGCATCTCACAAACTTATTAAGACAAAAAGAGCCCAAAGATATCAAACCGAACCTAAGTTATGCCAGTTTGACACGCTATAGATCAAAGACTGTAGTTTCGAATTAATTTTTTTATCTGCAGGGATCTATGTGTAAAATGGACGTATCTATGGTGAAGGGAACCATAAAAGGTGTAAAAGGAGGACTGTTCTTATTAGTAGGTATGAATGGGAATTTTAAAGCGCCAGTTACGTCAGCGGTGACGACGAGGACGAGGAGATTCAAGGTGACGTCATTTAACTCATGAGCCCTGTCCACAACGTTGTTGTAACATGCCCGCGGCTCATGAGTTAGCATATTTTGGCGCTTAGTTCCTTTTGATTTAATGCCAAATCCCTTTTTTCCACTTTGCCAAGAGAAATCGCGCCCACTTTTACATTGTTTCTTATGCAGCATTTACGACCACTCTCCATGTTCCCCACCCGTCTCTAGTTCCTTTTAGCATCAATACGTCCAAACTGCCGGATTATGACGTACCTTTACGCCCTTCATTGGTGCAAAAATTAACTAAATTACTCGCGAATTATTTCTAAATATATAAAGCCAGTTTTTCGCACTGCATGAGATTTTCAGCTGAATTTGAAGAGAGTTGCTCCTCTGGAACTAGTTTGGTAGTTTAAACGGGCGTTTAATTCACAAGTTATCGGTTCGCATATGGATTGAGGTGTCTGAACTTATTGGCCTAAATGAATGGCACCTTAGATGGCATAAATGCCCTGAAAGTAACTCGACAGCAGCAGGAAGACTTCTCTCAGAATTTCATTTCTGTGAGAGAAACAATTCAAATATCACTTCAGTACACTGTAATCTAGACAAAAAATTTCAATTTCACAAAAATTTAATGAGGCTAGGTAAAATTGTTCATTAGGTTTTGTACATTTTTCACCAAAATATTTTCCAGAGACTTTTAGTACTTTCAATTTGTTTGATAGGTTAGTTGCCTCAGTCTTAGAATCATGTTTGAAACTTACCGTCGTTTAGGGACAAGAGTTAAAGCGATAATTGCCTTAAGATAACACGATGATTGACGTTGCCCACCAGCCATCATGCATCATGATAATATAGACGTATCTATGCCAACAATAACTATGCTACACCCAAACACTATGCACATAGTTCTTTTTAGCATACATACGTTCATGATAGTATGTATCACGCTCTTCGTATTTACTCCCATTTTCAAAATTCTCTGTAAAGACGTTAATAGCCTGTGACGCTGAATGTCTTAAAATATACTAACAAACTAACTAATTAAAGGTGGAGAAATGGTGCTGGGTCCACACCATTTCGCGGGGAAACAAAGCCAAGAAATACCAAAAATTAAAATTAGAGTCAAAAATAAATTTTTAGAACTCTAACTAATTAAAGTTAGATATACCTATCAGAGCACCAACCACGAACCAACGTACCAACCAATGCAAGCAAGTGCAATACTAACTAATGAAGGGGGTGGAACAGAACGCTACGTAATTATCCAAGGGGGTGATGATCTGTATTATGGGTGCGTCACGGTGAAATTAGGAAAAGGGTGCAAACATCCAATCTTTATCATTATACCTTTATGACGACACTTTTTGCGTTTTAACTCGAGTTATCACTATGTGGATTGCATTTTGCAAAAAGGAACCACTAGCATTGCAATGTTGCTAAGATTGTGCAACTCCTTTTATCTTGGAGGAAAAACCCGATTATCCATTAATAGTTTCTATTTTACTCGCTAAAAACTGTAAATTTAAGACAAAAATTACCTTCTAAATTTCATAGTTTTTCACGATTTCCGCAATTTTATTGCAAAAGATGAAGTTGCACAATCTTAGCATCATTGCAATGCTAGTGGTTCCTTTTTGCAAAATGCAATCCATGTGTCGCATAGAATGGATCAATTGCGTTGGTCTCAGAATCGTGTTTTGATGCTTGATTCTTGTAGATCAGCTAAAAATAAGAAGCTCTGTCGAAACAGACTCTGCTCAGGCTCTGTTTTATATGTTCAGTATTTTCAGAAATATCGTGCTTTGAAAAATCCGTTCAATGACGTCATCCACCGCGGTGGTGACACACTTGGTCTCTTCACCTTGCTCTCGTCTGAGTCTCATGTTGAGTATAATCAGTGCAGATGTGTGTCTTACTGATCGATCAAAGCAGCGTTAAAGAGAAAAGGGATGTCGCTACCGCGGTGGGTGACGTCATTAAACAAATTTTTCAAAGCGCGTTATCTCGTTTAATTTTGAAGGTAGAAAGTTGCTGTTTGGACAGATCGTATTATCTTTAGCTGATCAACAAGTCTCAAGCATCAAAACACGGTTCTGTGTCCAGTGCAACTGACCCATTAATGCCAAACAATAACGATGAAGTGACCTAGAGTACCTTCGAAACTATATCTCGAGAGTGTGGCCACTGGAAGATCAACCTCTGATTGGCTCAGCCATAGCCATCTCAGGCTCCCACAAAAATGATGGGCGTTGCATTCAGATGATTCATAATTGCACATGATAATGCGATTTAATTAGCATGTATTATCGTGGAATTCATGCAAATCACAAAGTTGTGGGTACTTCCTCAGTTTTGAAACCAATCTTATGCATCGCATTCGAAAAAATCTAGTTAATTGGACGTTCCGTTTCTATCAAACGGAACTAAGCGCCAATTTGAGTTCCTTTTGAGGAATTCAGAATCCCGGATAGCGCGTTCTGTCAAACGGACCTAAGCGCCATGGAAAAGCATTGCGAGTATAGGACGGAATAAGCCGGACGCCCGATTCCGCCGCCAATCCAAGCCCCCCTCTACCTTCCTCACCCTATGGCGCTTAGGTCCGTTTGATAGAAATACGTCCAATTGAACTTCTCTATAGCCAGGTTAGTATACGTGGAGCAGGTGATAAATACCAAAGGTTGGCAACAACCACTTCTCACCTGCTCCTTGCAACTCCCACCCGAAGTCTCCGCCATTTTTTCTTATCCTAAGTCCTCATAAGACCCAGTAGACATACGCTCCCTATACAGGCCCTCTGGTGTGACCTCTCCAAATGTTACAGATAAGAACTTCCCGATATGCATCGTTTTGCATGATGCAGCACCAGAACCGTCTATCTCTCGCGAAGATAACCAACGTTTCACTTAGCCCGAGTCTCGCTATTCCGAACCTTCCTCACTCCCACGCCCATGATGCGGCAACAGCATGCCACTCTTCAGACAGGGGCAACGATAAGGCAGCCACCGTTGAAAAGCGATGCCATATTTGCGAGGAAGCCGATTTATATTTTACCGTGTGTGCTCCGAGACGCCGACGCCTAAAATCGGCAACTACGCAAAGGCAGACTACCACTTTAACACAGGCTCCCTCTTCAAAGCGCCCATGTTCGTGCTCCACGGATTGTCGGAGAAATTTCCCGTGTACACTCGCCAAAACCAGCGAAGGTCCAAAGAGACAACGTGTCGGTGGCGTGGCGTGAATTGCGATGTATCGATTGTTCTGCCATTTAAACCTTTGGTAAAGAATCGATTATCAAGGCGTTCGCTGCGAACACCCTGTTTATCGATCCTTTTCCATAGGTTTAAATGGTATAACAATCGATCTATCGCAAAGCACGCCACGCCACTGCAACGTGTTGGAGGGAAATAGAGAGCGCCCGGGAATATTTCAGGACGTGTTCGAATTCGAAATGCTCGCAACCATACGGAAATTTGTTTTATCCATGCAGTCGAGGTCTCTTTCCGCATCACACTTATCGACTATGCAAACCGCCAATAGTGCACCGCACCACTCGCTAGAAAAATATTCCAAAAATTGAGAGAGGTGCAAAACGACGGTGAAATTGAAGGAACGGGTATTTCGGTTTGCAACGTTGCAAATTTCCTGTCCTGATTGTTCTTTAATGAATGAAAAAAACTCAACGTCTTTTTTTGAAACTTCCTTGGACTATCTTCTTTGTGCAAAAAATAATCCCACCAAAAAAAAAATGAAGTTGATTTAACATTCTGGATGTAAAAAAATTGTGCGAAAACTCACAACGCTAAATTACCCGCTACGGCAGTTAGATTTACATCTTGACATTGCTGGAGTATCTGCTATAGCAGTTCATTCAGCATTTTGTAAGTTCTCGCACACTGTTTTTACATCCAGAATGTTAATTCAGCTTCACTTTTTTTTTCAGTGCAAGAAAAACTGAGGCAATGGTTTTGGTTTGTTCCTTCTTGATAAAATAAAATTGGAGCGGAGATTTTGAAACACCATCCATGAGACACGCATTCAGAAATATCTTTCACGACGCAACTTTTACGTTCATCCTCATTTTAAAATTTAAAATTCAAAAATATGACAGCTTATACACTTAATCTTAACTCACCCCATACCTCTTCTTTCCGTGAAACCCTCTTAATTCTTTAAAAACTCAACAAACTCATATGCGAGGTTCACAACTAGTTTTCAAACCGGAAGCTCCTTAATCAAGCACATTTACTTGAATTCAAAGCCTCCTCTCATTCTAATACGCGATAATTCGAATTCCTGGTGGACTATATTAAAGTCACTCAATGAGGTTATTCTAGGAAAGCTCTGTGCCCTCAACGATTATGAAATTCCATCAGTTCTGTTGCTATATCGAGATCGATGTATGAGACGGAACCAGTCAGTGCCTCGAAAGAAGTTCCGAGCCTTGAAATAAAATTCGCTTTTAGGGAGTGAACTTTTGACAAGGGATTCACGTATGAAGAGCTCATGACGAACCAGCGCGCGAAAATCTCGCAAAAATTTCCGCGGGCGAAGAAACTAGACTTCAATGTTGTCAATCGATCATTATTTATCGTGTCAGTTCGCGTTGGACGTGTAAAAAGGGCGCGTAGTCATGTTAAAGTTGGCGGCGCTGTTTGATTTACTCTCGGCGAAAAAATGAATGAGGGGTCAATCCTGGGAAGTTCGTGCTCCGAATGAGGAACGGTCCATTGATTTCGGGGTTTATTTAGTGCGAGTAAATGTGACTGAATGGGCGCGAAAGACGGCGGGTAGGAGCTGCGGAGAGAGAGTGGCATTGAAATGGCGTAGAAACAATAATCAACGGCACTTGATGTGATATTGGGTTCGCCCCCCACCCCTCCCCGCACCAGCTTTAAAAGCGCTCCTTCTTCTTCTCTTTCTCTTACATTTCTTCTCATCCAAGTCCGCGCTTTTGTATTCTGGCTCACAACGCAAAAACGCCGCGACTCTATTGGAGAATTTCGTGCCATTTTTTCAAAATAGTAGCAGATTTCGACCAGATAGATGCCTGGATATTTTAAATTCGGATCCAACAACCCAAAAAACAGAATTTCAGCAAAAAATGAAAAAAATAAAATAAAAAAAGAACCGTGTACCCGAAATTCCACTTAACTTAATTTTTAGCTACTGGGCGCCTATAGACAATACTAAAAGATTGGTTCCTCTCTGGAAAACTTGACCCAATGGACTTAGTGGAATTTTACTATGTTATTGTCTTAATTTTCAAATTATTTCAACTAATAAGTATTTATTGTTTGTTTTTACAGGTAAGAATCATGTCGTTTGCCCCAGTTTTGTGGTGAGTGAAATTTTAAGGCTTTCCTGTCGTTATAATTAATAAGTTAATTGATTTGTTAGACGTATCGCTCAGTAAGATTTACTCCGTGTGATTTTATCGCTAACCATATTTAAAGGGTTTGGAAGACAAGGCGTATAAGTGCAGTTTTTGAAAATATCGAGATATTATAATGATTCCAAGTAAAACTACACTTAATGCGCATTTTGTGAAAAATTCGCTTCCAAATTCCAATTTTCCAGCATCAAAATGTTACTTTGTCCTGTAAGTGTGATTTTTTACCTGGGATCGTTAAAAAATGACAATAAATTTGGAAAATACCAATAGATCTCAACGGAAAAATGGGAATTTTACAAGTGAATGCAAGTTTCGAGTCAAAGCCGCAAGGATAATATGGGAGCTGGATCATTCTCGTCGGAGAACGGATTCCCCTCGGTGACTTGGCTCACTCAAGCTCGTGACGCTGACGAGGATGAGGCCCGCGGAAAAAATAGCAATATCCGTGTCACAGCACACAGCACTCTCGCAGCGGGACGTGCTGTGCAGGTTGCGGGCGGCGGGATCCAAGGCGCGGACGTTCGCTACGACTCTCATGGCAGATTGATGTCTCTATGTCAAGGCGCTCCATCATCCTTGCCGGATCGCTCGCCTTCATCGAGAGGTTTTCCAGAAGCGAGAGGAACATCATCGGTACATTTTATCATGTAAACGTCGTTTCCCGCACGCATTTCTTTAAATTAGAAAGTTTAAACAAATATTGACTAAAATTATAAATATATTTATAATGTATTTATTCATTATCACTTTAGTAGGTGCAACCCTCCTATTTATTTGTAAGGACAATATCACAAAAACGACAGTAACTTAACATATTACATTATCACAGGATGTTTCGTCAACGATTCTTCGTCCGCGCACCTGTTTTATCCACTCGTAAAATGAGCTACCGTGACCTTGGTCCAAGAGTTATAATTTAGTCCGTATGTAAAATTATATTGAAATGAGAATGTTGAGAGAGAATGAGGAGTTGTTATGGTAAGTCGTGTTTGAAATGAAGTGTTAGCTCCTTCTTTTGATTGATCTTTTCAAAACCTTCAATCATTTGTGAATAGTTGGTTTTATTTCTATCCTTAAAATTTTCGATATAAAATATACCTTAAATATATACCTTTATTTTCTTCTTTTTTAATTTGTAAAACTTATTCTTAGCGATAGGATCAATATTAATCTCAATGAGCCGTAGTTGTGTTGAAAGAAACTATACAAAAATGTATTACCGAGGAAAAAACCAAGAAACACGCAATGTTTTGTTTTACGCATGTGTACATAGATCTATTCAAGTTAAATACGTCCAATTTTGAGCGTTTGGTTGCACGTATATCACGCTGCAGCACAGTAATAGTACAAAATATAAAAGGAAAAATTAAAGTGCCTTAGCATTCATTGAATTTGACACAAAACTACCTTAATATTTACAAAACACAAATTAATTTTTAATATAGTACAGTTTCTCTTTTTAGTCAGTTTAAATGAGAAAAATCAAGTGTGCAAACATTTCAAAATCATGAGTTAAATTTAAATATAAGCGCGAATTTAAATATAAGAGCCTAACACGGAGCGGAGCGGCGCCGGCGGAATGCGGCTGCCAGCACAAAACGCGCGCTGGCGCCTACAAACCTAACAGGGATACTTCACGAATTGCACAAAACGCGCGCTGGCGCCTGCAAACCTAACAGGGATACTTCACGCATTGCGCAATGCTTGAAGTATCCCTGTTAGGTTTGTAGGCGCTGATGCGCGGTTCGCGCTGGCCGCCTGCCGCCACGCCGCGCCGCCTCAAGCAACTATTTCACAACAGAGGTGTTGCACAGTATCATACGAAATTTAAGGCGCTTCAACATATTAATAAGAATAACAGGCATCTCTTAAAAGTGCGGAGCTTTCCCCGCAAAATAAATCAAGATACTACCGCACAAAAAGAGATCGGTAGTCCAAAAACTCACTAAGTCCCAGCATCTATATTTAATAACGTTCAGCATAATTTTTGAATTTCATTAGAATAATGAGTGACTCGATTTAGGCAGGAACATTCTTAAGTATGCCGTCATGAAGATTTTATTTTGAATGAAGAACAAAATCGCTGAATGAAAGCGGGTTTCTGCTTGATGTTAGTGACTTTTCTTTTTCTAAAAGCATCTTTTCTGCTTCAAACAAGCATTATTTCCTTTATTAATTCAAAAGGAAATCTTCTCGGTGGTAAATCATCATCATTAATATAAACTTCGAAGGATTCTGCCTTTTTCTATTTCACTCGAGGGGAAGTGTCCCCTCCCGGACTCTCTTCCCCACCCGGTGACTGACGCTGCGCTGTGTTAAACGGTTCAGCCTGAACCTTTCCCCTACGTCTGACCGTTCCCCACTCCTCTGTCAATCGAACCATATCACCGCTTTTACGTATTGTCGCTCGCCCGCCCAGGTACCTACCGGCCAGCGGTCATTTGATGATAAATCTCGCTCATGCTCCTACGCAGCCACGCATTGATTACGCCAGGAAATTACTTTTCAAATAATTAGAATTTCTTCGATAATAGTTTTCTTTATTTATTCGACGGTATTTTTTCTCTGTTCTACTGTAATTTCCTTGGTTCTCTACTGTGTTTGACTGTGTTGAAATTTATATTAATACTCACACGGAGAAAAAAAACTTCGTGCATGGGACCCGACGTTGAGATCATATGAATCTCTTAAAACTTGAGGTCCAGCTGCCGAAATTCGGGTCAGAAATCTGAAACACTTCGGTATGCACCGAGTACTTCAGATGTGTGACCTGAAACCTTCGGTATATACCGAACTACTTCAATTGTCTGACCCGAACTTCGGCAGAAGGACTTTAACTTTTAACTTTTCGGATGCGTGATCCGAAAACTTCAGAGATCCATATGATCTCAGCTTCGGGTTCCATGCACAAAATTTTTTTCTCCGTGTTTCCTTTTAGGGGACGCAACTAAAATTTTAGTAATTTTTTTCAGAAAAGTAAAAAAAAAAAAAAAAAAAAAAAAAAGTGGCTAACAGTGGTTCCTCACCTTTTCGTGGTGTTGGCTGTTTTTACTAAGTGGGAACCGTCCATTTTAAGATATAGTCTATTTCTTGCCCTGCCATTATTATTCTACAAGTTAATTGTGGAGTGAGAATTTCATGATGTTTTCTATGAAATCTTCAAAATATAGTGATTAAAAATTTGCAACTACTACAAAATCGGCTCGCGAGGCGAGCCGAATGTCACTCGCGTAGCGAGTGACCGGGGGTCCAGGGGGCGTAGCCCCCGGCTAGGCGTGACGGGCGCGCGAAGCGCGCCCAGAACGGCTAGTATAAGCATATTTCTGTTGGAATCAAGTCACTTTTTCCTCTAATGAAGTTCAAAAATCATGCTAAACATTATTGAACAGGGATACTAGGACTTGGTAAGTTTTCTGAACACCACTCTTTTTTTGTTGTCGTCAGTCGATTTAATTTGCGAGAGAATTTCGTGTTTTTGAAAGATGCCATCAATCGTGATACGTTGGGGTGCCTCCAATCTCGTATGATATCGAGCAACACTTCTGTGGCGAAATAGTAGCTCCAAGCGCCGCGGCACGCCGTCACCGTTGCGGAGTCATCGTACACAGGAACAAAGCCTTTAGCTGAGGCAAATCAATAGATTTATCCAGTTCAGGTATAACAAGATGGGATTTTCATGAAAGATAATTAAGTCCTGTTGCACCAAAGAGATTTTTATTGAATTTTCTTTCGTGGAATTGATGCTCCTCCATTTTTACCAAAAATCTCAATTATATATCTTTCTCTGTTGGACCAAACCCACCAAAAATAAAACAAGAAAACCTTCATTCTTCCAAGACATCGTGTATTTTCATCCGAAAACGTTGTGAGTAATTTTCATATGGATTTACATGTAGGCCAATTAACTTTAGGTCTCAGTTTGTGAAATTTATACGCATGTATGAACGCGTCAACCATAAACTAATCGAAATTTGGATAAGCTAGACTGCATTACTGTAGCACGGCCGGATTGTGGAACTTAAATCAACGTTTTAGGCACTAATTTGCAGAATTGATGTTCGCTATGATGCAGGAACTGGCCAAATACAGGAATAGGGTAGGGTTGCTGAAAGATCAAAGCCTGGTACAAGAGTTGGTCTCAATACCACTTACACGTATGAAGAATTGTTGGAGGATGAGTAAAGCGTCTTGGGTAATATTTTCTGCTCGCACTCATAGTTCGAAGACAAAAGAGGTTGATGACGTGTTTCTTGCCCTCTGAAAAGAGAGATTATCCGACAAAGTACCAAGACGTCGCGTCGCCACAGAGGGGGTACAAGGGGGAGGTGGTCCTTGAGGATGCGGGTGGGGTATGAAAGAAGGGATGGCGAGGGGGTGGGTAGGTATAAGGGTAATAACTCGAGTGAAATGCATCCCCGGTCGCGTTATGCCACACTGCGAAAAGCGATGACTGTTTGCGTTTTCGGTGCAGATAGTTGCCGCTACGCCCAGAAACTCTATTAAATTTCGTATGCAGAGTGAAAACTTGGTAACTTTTATGCACCACGAAGAAGCGTTGATTGTCAAACATTGTTTAAATCGCTGAATTGCTCGTTTTCAACGCGGAGGTGGTGAGCGAAATTAACCTCTGTAGATCGTAATGGTCTATTTGCGGGTCTTGCGGGCAATAAAAACGTACCTTTATTTTCAGATGAATCCTAAACATTATAAATAGACTACATTTTGCAATCCGGAACTAAAATTTTGGTTCAGGTTAGAAACAGCTGAAGTACCATTAGTCGCTCTATGTATATATGTGTTTTTAGGGATGAGTCAGAAATTGTAGTTCCAAATTGCAAAATGAAGTCCAAATCACCCTATTATCATCATCAACAAAAAAGACGTATCTGCATTTTCAGATGAAAATTAATCATCATATATAATCATTTTAACACATGGATACCACGCTGGTTCGAACATGTAGCTGTGTTACCAGTACTTAAATCCACCCTTACTACTGTGAGAAAGAGCCTGAGTGCTACGCAACGGATGTGAAACGTGGGCATCTGATAAAACATTCGATCGTAAACACAAATGCTCCACGAAAGCTTGTGCCTTCAGAGCGTTTAGGGATAGAAATTTTCACCCGAAATTCGGGTGGGCAACCTAGATGCCCAATCACAGAGAGAATTGAGGACCCTCCTGATAGATTAATAGTGATTTTGAATTGATACTCGAAAACTCTTGTACCAAGGCATTTCGTTGAGAACAGGAATCTGTTCTCAACGAAAAATCATTGTTCCCATCATTGTTTGAATAAACAATGATGGAAACAGGTTGCGGACAAATTGTCACAAAGTGGGTGAACCCAAAGAACATACTGTCCTGCTTCAGAAGAACGCGTGGCGTATGAGCATTTTATGCCTAATTGCGTCTGATATTACATTTATCTTTGAGAGAAGTTAAGGATATTTCTTTTTGAAAATTTCAAGTATATCAGAGTCAGTCGTAGAGAATAACTTATCAGGACATTAAAGAAATAGTCCGAAAATTATGTGGAAATGTTTTTTCCGTCAGCAAGAAGTTGGCAACGCTCAAGCGGCGTTTTTCCTTAGTATGACAGAATATGAGGCAGGTAAACGTCGATCGGGGAGTTCATAGTGCCCCATCATATCATAAAAATGCAGCATAGCTTTTGAATTTACACCTTCTTCTTCCAATAACGATAAGAGCATAGCCCTGTTTGTGAACTCCCTTGTACGGAGCACATATAATATAAATCACCAATAGATATAAAAAATTCGTCAAGCCCCCCCCCCCCCCAAAAAAAAAAAATGTTAATAATAAAACATTGAATTATCTTTAGGAGAAGAAGGCAGCTTTGTGCGTAGCTCTTAGGCGGTCATCTAGATGATCTCTCTGTTCAGTCATGCAAGTTTTTGCTTCTCTCTCATCGTCAATGCGGTCAGCGTGCTTCAATCGCTTATATACGCTCGTCAATTTTGCAACGTCTTGCACGCTACAAGCCGGACTCACTAGTCCGTTGATCTTAAAATGTAAAATCCACTGAACCCATGGCAAATAATTAAATCGATGCAATTTATGAAATTTTTTAAACATTTTTTAAGATGAGAGGAAAGAAAATAATTAATTAAGAATTTTAGAGGAAAGTCTCAATCCGGATAATTTATTCATTGACGCAACTGATGTAAGGTCCTTTGATCTCTTTATGTTCTATTACACTTGAAATCAATATTATTCCTTCAAATCTTCATTTTTGTCTTGATAAAGAAAAAATTTCACTTTGCATAGATCTAGTCTGGAGTAATTTACGCCTGCCTGAAAAATGCGCTGCAATTGCTGCGATTAAACTGACGGGTGAGAGTTTCCTTACTAAGCTCAACATTGAAAGAACAGGACTACCTAAAACAGGAACTGGTGCTCTAATTAAATGAGCTACCTTCCTCTGAGAGCGCCTTCTTTTTCTTCGAATTTGGTTCAAAATCATGATTCCATCGTTGCAATATCAGAGATTATCTCTGAGCATAACGTTTATGATATACAAAGGATCTGATCAGAATTCTTTGCTGTTTTCTGCGTCATTCTCCACTTTACAAAGCCATGATCCAATTTGTTTTAAAAAATTATAACATCACATGACTTGTGAGTCTTCAAGGATATCCATCGAGTATTAAATAATTTAGAAGATTCAGTTACTTTATGTTGGTAGTTCACTGTTTCGTATTTTTGAAACATTGAAATTTCAATTTTACGCGCACTGGGGAAAAAACACATTGGATCTAGAGTCCAGACTCTTAAAAACATTGACAAGAGAAAATACGCTTGATGACGGCGCAGAGATACAACTATTCGTACGTGATGGATGTCCGTGTTGCGTCTGCACTATTGAAGGCGCTTTGAAAGCGAGGCGTGAACTCGCTATGTTAGATCGCCCTGTAGATCCAATGAATCATCACTGAGATGCGCGAGAGAAGTTGAGAAACGTGGCCCAAATACGTCTCTCTTACCTTCGGCTGTGTTGATTCTCGATTTTTCCTTTATTTGTTTTTTCTTTTTTTTTTAAATTGAAGTCTGATTTTTTTTTACAATTTATTTGTAAACCTTTGAATTAAGCCTGCACTAGAAATAAAACACATTGGATCTAGAGTCCGGACTCTTAAAAACATCGTCAAGAAAAAATACTCTTGATTCAATCAGATTTAAGCTTAAATCAATAACCAAGCCTCTTAATTTGAGCGGATTTTCCTTTGATTCAAGCTTACGTCTGATTGAATCAAGAGTCCTTTTTCTTATCAATGTTTTCAAGAGTCTGGACTCTAGATCCAATGTGTTTTTTTCCAATGTGTTCAAGTAACTTGGTTTTCAGATTACGTTTTTTTGTCAAGTTAACCTCACTACTAAATCTTCTAACTGTGAACCTTCAGAACCCATCATGTTATGAAAACCAATTTTCAATACCGTGAAGGAGACGTATCCAGCAGTGGCGTGGCGTGCTTTGCGATGTATCGATTGTTATGCTATTTAATCCTATGGAAAAGGATCGATAAACAGGGTGTTCGCAGCGAACACCTTAATAATCGATTATGTATCACAGGTTTAAATGGCAGAAAAATCGATACATCGCAATTCACGCCACGCCACTGGTATCCAGCACTCGGCTGAAACCATCCTCACACACTTCTCAGGGACAAGTATTTAGGGGAGCTTTGTGAATGACAGGGTCCTTTTTTCTACGGCGAAGCCGATTTTATTGCATTTGACAACT
This sequence comes from Bemisia tabaci, assembly GCF_918797505.1. NCBI lineage: Eukaryota > Metazoa > Arthropoda > Insecta > Hemiptera > Aleyrodidae > Bemisia > Bemisia tabaci. Next base: position 23,901,337 of record NC_092798.1, on the reverse strand, counting down.
CCGAGCCGAAAGGCGCAAAGGCCCGGAAAAATCGTCTCTCCTCTAACATAAGGGCGTAACTGCTTTCTTGTTTGAGACCTATCGTCCATAAGACTCCACGCATTTCGGAGCTCATGTGAGAATCGAGACGTGTCCTTCCGTCGGATGGGCGACGAAATGAGCCAGGATTGAAGGGACGGTGAGAAAAGTCGACGGGGTGTAATGCTTCGGGGACCCAGCAATGATCGACAATTGTGTGGGCTCTGGTCAGCATTGCCAAATGTATTTAAAGCCCCCTTGTTTTTATCATGTAAAATGTGGTACATGGGACACTTTTAAGGGCAACAGGCAAGCCTGGCGTGCAGAGATGTTCTTGTCCTTAAACGAGTTGGGTGGGAATCGACGCCGGTCCTTAACAAGAGTCGCGTTATGTGAATATCAAGCCCAAAGCTGTCAAATCGCGCGGCGTGTCCCGTTTTGAATACACGCGAATCCCCGATTTTTCGAAAAGTAAAAAGTTGGCAACCCATAGATTTCATGGTTCCCGCCTGGGTTCTTTTCGGTGACATTGATGACATTCTTTTTGTGGTGCTCCGAGAGTCAATCGCGATATTCGAGTCGCTTAGTGAATGAAAATGCTAAGTGACGGTCACCAAACTTTAGCGGGATTGAATTTGAAGATTCTTCACTTCCATCCTTTCGACACCCCTGAACCCCCCTCAGCGTTCGACGTAAAGGCCCTTTTCTCGAAAATTCCACCGAGATTATACGGAGGATTCTCTCGCGCGGAGAGGCTAATTCGATCGGGGCTACCCAACATTCAACCTATGCAAAGCATGAACGCTTTACCTGTCGATTTTATCTTCCTTCTTTTTCTGGAGAGCATAAATTTCACTTTGTGTGTCACAAAAATCTTGGTTTATTGGATGTCCTCTACTAATTATGAAAAGACGGCCAGTGCTAAAATTATATTTGCTGGCACATGTGGATTGCATTTTGCAAAAAAGAACCAAAAGCATTGAAATGGTGCTAGGATTGTGCATTTTCTTTTGTCTTGAAATAAAACACCTGATCATCTATAAACATTTTCCATTCTACACGCTAAAATCTGTAAATTTAAGACAAAAATTACCATGTAAATTTCATATTTTCGTGTGATTACAGTAGTTATAGTGCAAAATAGTGAAGTTGTACAATCTTAGCAACATGACACTGCCCTCGGTTCCTTTCTGCAAAATGCAATCCATGTATTCTCTCAGTAATAATATGAAACGTAGACTAGGAATTTCGTTGATGCTTTATTATAATTTTCAGAAGAGCAACCCTTGAAATTTATGATGTCACAAAATAAAAAAGGAAATTTTCAGTTTTAGTCATGAATGTAATGTCTAGCCTTTCCCGACGGCTCGTTCCCGTGCGGCGCTCAGTGGATCGAGTCAAATAGAGAGGTCGGACATGGAATTTTTGACTAACACAGCAAATTTTGATGTTCATTCCGTCACATTTTAAATTTCAAAAGGTGATTCTAGAAGAAAATTTTACGAGGAAACTAATGGAGCCACTTTCAGGACCTCAAAATTTTGTATAAATGGAGTTATAAGCGTTTGAAGTTTACAAATATTGTCCGACCTCTTGTATTGACCTGACCCACTGTGCGGCGGACATTGGATCGAGTCAGTAGGAGACGTCGGACAAAATTCCGAAACTTTAAACGTTCATAACTCTGTTCATACAAAACTTCGAGGTCCTAAAAGAGGCTCCATTGGTTTCCTCGTGTAATTTTCTACCTAAATCACCCCTCGAAATGTAAAATGTGACGAAAAAAACACAAAAATTTGCAGTTTTAGTAAAAAATTTCATGTCCGACCTCTCTGATTGACTCGACCCAGAGTGCGGCGCTTGGATCGGCATGCATTGCGAGAACGTAAACGTAGGTCGTGGGAGCACGACACATGTTACGGCGAGGATCGCTGCAGTCGTTCCACGTCAAGCTTATCATTGTAAACATGACACGAATAATTGGAGATTGATCAGAGCCTATTAATAGAGCTCACATCAAGCCACTCGACCGATTTTGCGCTGCATTCTACGGTCATCTGTGACCCGCCGTCTGATGACTCATGCTTGCAACAACTCGACCATCCAACCTCGTAAAGCTGCCTTGCCGCTTTAAGCACACATTTTGCCCCAGAGATCGGAGGACGCTACGAAAGCTATGTCGCAGGTAAATAGTAAAATCAACAATGGAATAAAAACACAGCGGATCTAGAGTCCAGACTCTTAAAAACATCGACAAGAAAAAGTACTCTCGATTCAATCACAATCTAGCTTAAATCAAGAACCAAGCCTCTTAATTTAAGCGGATTTTGTTTTGATTCAAGCAAAAATCCGATTGAATCAAGAGTATATTTTCTTGTCAATGTTTTCAAGAGTCTGGACTCGAATCCAATGTGGTTTTTTTCCAGTGAAGCATAACATCAAATGCCTAGACAGATAGTCAAATTTTAGCAGTTTACGCCTTTTTTTAAATTTATGGCGAAGAGCTCACGAGTTTTTGATATTTTGGGAAAAACAACTCATCAATTCTACAAGCTTTTTTTGTTCCTTCCTCTGCAAATTCTTCTAATGTGTTGTTAACACAAGATTGTGGCTACTTGTCCTTACTGTACATAATTATAACTTCGGTAGGTCTCCATTTGACGATGAAAATCAAAGTGAGGAGAGATGCAGCATATGGAATTCTAGTGAATCCCAACACTCTCTTTTTTAAAGAAATGCCACTATGTTACACCCATCAACTTGTTCAGTTTTATCGTCGGAATTTTGGATAATACATTCCCAGTGATATATGTGCCAAGGCACGGAAGAACGGACTTAATGGTCTATTCTGGCAACAGCCGTAGCAGAGCATCGATATCAAGTTTTGGATGCAACTATCGCTGCTTGACAGATGTCTGTGTTGCGCGTACAAGGCGCACAGGATTTCCTCATGTTCTTATCAGCGCAGCGACGCATCATATCACAACACACGAGTATTGCTCCATTTGCCAACATACGAACTCTCCTTTACTGTACTGTTCGTAATTATTACTATATCAAAACAAAGGCATATCTCATAGCTTTAAATGTTTAATTTTTTCCCCAAAATGCATTCACGTAAAACTGCCGAGAGCCCTAATAAACAGCTCTTTAAAAATTCTAAAGAATCCTATGGCTACTACTTTTTCTTTTCAGTTTTGCTAATCCTCTAAATGACAGTTGCTTACACATAGATTTGCTAAAATATGATTGATTTGTCATAAAAAGAAGAAAAAGTGCAACTGCCAGTTGTCCTGCAGTACTCCCAGTTAGTTAGTCCGCAAAATTACTCATCACAATTGATAAGTGTAGATCGCTAATGTTAAAGTAAAACTCCTTGCAAAGTCACAAAATCTCCTGGCTTGTGTCTGATGGTTGTCATTTTCGGGACCCGCCGGTCATAAAATCTTCGAGATTTGACCTCGACGGGGTCAAAAAATAACAATTTAAGAAATTTATTAAACACTTATCAACTTCGAAAACTTGAACACTGCTGAGTGCTGTTGTTGTATTCGTCAACACAACAAAGAGCTTTGTTGTGCTAAGCTCTACCCCTAACCCTAACCGTGTCGCCATATTCTTAAAAAGATTCTCATCCGATGTAGTAAAATTGACGCAAGATGCTATTAAAATGTTTTGCGGTTCGGATCAATTTTAACCTTGTAAAAAAAGACACTCGATTTTTCTTTTATTACTTATCGCAAAATCAATTAAATTCCATTGCGGGTTGGACAAAGTTAAATCAACTATGCTATTAGTAGAATTCTCCTCGTGAGAGGCGAAGAAGTAAAAATAATTTGACGAAAACGCGAGAGAGAGTAAGTGTATGCACCGGTGAAAATTTCCGATGAAAACTCGGATGTGGTGCACCATCAGTGCATCAGATACGAATAGGAAACCCAACTCATGTATTCATCTGCAATTGCTAACAGGGCCGCTCTAAACTTGGAAATGTTCGTAAAACTAAGACCTAGGGGGAATCGATCGATAAACTCGGTTCAGACGCGTTCGTTTCCTTATCGTATCATCAAGTTTTGTCAATTTCAGCGATTGAATTCATATTTGCTGAAACTAAGCATATCCATTTTCACATGAGCCCCACAAAGTTAGTATTTGCTTACTTTTAAGGCTCATCCAGGAATTGACATGTTTCCATTCAACAAATATGCGTTGGATTCCACTCTCGGATTACTGACAAATTGACAACGGTGGGCTCCATTTATCCTACTTGAGGCGTCTTGCTTCTTCGTAAATCCCCCCATCCTAGCTCCCCAACCCCCACAATAAACATTTGTGCTGCCGGAAGAATTTTTCCGTCTTTGAAAACTGCCTCCTGGGATTTATTTAATTTCGAGCGTCGCGCTCTTGAGCAAACACGCTCTATAAATATCGACGACTAATACTGTCATGCTAAGGAAGAACGCCGTATGAACATTCGAGAGTTGCCAAATTTCCCTCGATAAAACGTGTATTTTTTGCGCAATTTAAACATATTTTTGCTTGAAAATTTCTGATACTCTAGATTAAATTGCGTACAAAATCGTCTGAAAATTCTGGGGGAAAATATGTAGAATTTTTCCAGTAAATTCGGTTTTTATCGAAGGAAATTTGGCAACCTCTGTAGGCTCTTACGGTGTTATTCCTTAGCACGGCAGAATAGCGTTTCGGGTTTGTTTACGAGAATAAAGAAACGCGCTGTAGACAGTGACAAACAGAGTAAAAGCTTAGGGAGGTGCAAGGACGAAAATATCTTGGTCAACTCTCTCGCATGTTTTTACAAGCTCAAGAGTGTCATTTCAAATTCTGTCTGGGCAAGGGATTAACACGCGACGTGAGCAGTGATTGAATTGTTTTATTCCCTTAAATAAATGATAAGGATCAGTTTTGGTTTTGATAACGCGATCTGTAGTTGAGAACCCCAAAAGTCCACTTCTCACAGCGGCTGTGTTGAATCGTTATCTGGCGGATCTAGCAAACTGGCAACATTGTTTTTCTCCATTTAAACCTATGGAATTGTATCGATTCTTGGAGGGGCCAGATGCTCCGACAGGAATCGATTATTTAACATAGGTTTAAATGGAGGAAATCCGGTATTGCCAAATTGCTAGGTCTGCCTCTGGGCTGGTCGATGACGGTTCAACAATCCAGGCACTAATTTACAGAGGTTTTAGGAACCACCTTAATAACCTTACATGGAGGGATCAAAATCTTCCATCTTGAACTTTAACGTATTTAGATATGACCTCCATTTGATTTTCTATATAATGATCACTTTCTAAATACCTTGAATTTGTCGATCGCTAAGCTCGGAAAATGCATGCTTTCCGATTGCGAAGTTGCAAATTTCGGCTCATGTTTAGTCTCTCCAGTTGAAAACTCGTCACCTTTCGGCCAAAGTATCAAAAGCGCCATGCGACGTCTCAAAATTTCCCCTGTCATTTTATTTCTCTACAAAGAAAGCGTTCAGAGAAATGGATTCAGTGACATTTTTGGACAGCTACGACGCTACGTAGAACAATTTCTCTGTAAGAAAATAAAATGGCGGCGGGAATTTTAAGCGTCGCATGGCGCTGGTGATACTTTGGCCGGAGGGTGACGAACTATTGAACAGTTTTTGCTTGAAATTCGTCATTAATTTTTGTCACTTCTAAAATATAGACATTTTAATATAAATTAAAATTTTTCATATTTCATCCAAGAGTAGAATTTTCTCATTTTGAGTACGGAGAAGAGGAGGTAAATGAGAGTGAATTACTTGATGTAAAAATAGAGAGCTTTTGCAGACACATTCGGGCTGAAGTTTCACACGAGACCAGCATTCTCGGCTGTCTTATCCTGGTGGGCTGCGCGTGGGCGGCGTTTGACCACAGAAAAACACCTCTATCCTTTTTGTTGAAAGAACAATCTTCATCCACACTTTTTTTGTTATTGCGGTAGGTTAGTGTTCCCCTCAGCGAATGGCTTATACAGCACCTCCGGTTTAATATAACTTCACCTTTTTTTTTTTTTTTTTTTTTTTTTTTTTTGAATGATTGATAATGCCGGGAGTACGGTGCTTATTGGATTTTGTAAAAAAAAATTGCCACGGATGCCATTATATGCTATTAAAAACAATTAATCAGCAACCAATAACTCCTGAATATTAAAGGAAAAATGTAATAATGCAGTAGTACGAAGGAATCCCGGTCTCTTGACAGTAGCTAGAGTTGAATTCAAAGAAAAGAAAAATACATGGAAGGCACCACCGCGGGAGGGGGGAGGCTGGGCATTAACCTGCCTCCCTTTTTAATCCTTTTAACCTTGTGTTTCTCTCCCTCCCCCTCACATTTCCTACTTTCTTAGCTTCCACCACGGAAAAATAAATTCTGCAGTAGAATACGTCCAATTAGAACGACTTGCTATTAAAACTTCTCTACAGCATTCCTGTAAAAAGAATGAGTCATCGTTGGAATTCTACACCAATGTAGACTAAAAAATCATTACGGCTTAAAATTGCTGTTGATGCAGTTCCCAAAACCACCTGAAGAGTTGCTGTCAACAGGAAATTTTGGTCAATTTATTCTATTATAATTATAAGACATAGTAAAATGAATAGTTTTAGGTGAAAGAATATAAAATAAATATCTTGAAATTTTTTAACTGAAAATTGAGTTGAAGGTACTTAGTCGAGGGCAAATTTCAAATATTCTTGAAAAAAGGAAAAGCCATGCAAAACAGGCATTTCAGATCATTATGGCCATCGAGCACAGTTTTTTTTTTTTTTTTTTTTTGTAACAGCCGGTCAACAATTTTTAATTAGCAAGCATGATTCTTTCCCCCTCGCGACGCGTGACCTTTTGAACTCGTACAGTAGAAGCCGTGTAATTCCATGGCTGTGCGGCGCGATTAGTCTTTTACCAAGCGATTAAGTCGTTTAATCCCATTGGCGCTCAAAATTAAGCCTCGGCTGGGAATGACAGGATCAACTGGTCAAGAGTTACCGTAGTGCTCGGTGACGAGACAAAATAGTTGCGACGTCCTTTCGTATTGAGACACCGCCATTTTTTTCAGAATGGCGAACGGATTTTAAAGCGATTTGACAACATGCAGCGGCAGTTTTCCACCGAGGCTGGCAGGGGATTGATCTAGGTTCGTGGATAAAAACAAAGAAAAGCGTAAGCTCCTGGCATAAGACTTTCAATTGGAAGTAATTATGCTAAAAGGAACTACATCTCACGCAAACCCTATGCACTTAGTTGCTTTTGGCATAAATACGTCCAATTGATATACACTCTGTATTCTGGTTTGGTAAGGTTTCAATAAGTACTTAAACTAATTCAATGAATCACGCCACGGGTGAAGGTATACTGTGTACATACTTATCAAGTTTTATCAGCCTCTAACACTTTTTTTGGGGGAGGGGTAGACTTTGAGGAAATCAGATTCCGACATTTGTGTTTCTCTTATCATTCAAGATTAGTAGTTCACACTTCAATTGGGCTACATTCTGCAATTTGGACCTATAAATTCTAACCCGGTTTAGAAACAACGTATGTGCCATTAGTTTCCCTATGCACATAAGTGTTTTTACAGAAGATCCAGAATGTATAGCTCCAAATTGCAAAATGCAGTCCAATTGTTCTTATCAAAATCACGCGTGGTAGTTGTATTATTAACTCCTATCTTAAAAAGAAAAAAATGAAATAATAGCAAAATATCCTAGCGGGAAGAAAAACGGTGCAGCTTTTCACCTACAATCAGTGAATATTTAATTGTTGCTCGTTATGAATTAAATTCACAAACCACTGGTAGCGTAGATAGAGCACAGATTTTCTGTGTCAAGATAAACTGCCCGCGCCAATAAACTTTTTTGCGAAAAACAAGGCCCGATTACGTTTCTCCGATCTACGGCTGGATGCTAACGTTCAAACAGCCGAAAACAAACACAATATGAACATAGAGCAAGAGATAGAACGCGCGTTGATGACGGCGCAGAGATACAACTATTCGTACTTGATGAATGTCCGCGTTGCGTCTGCAAAATTGAAGGCGCGATGGCACGAGGCAATACGACATTTCGTCAACGACTTTTTGTCCACAGTAGTTTTTCTTAGTTAGTCTTTCCAGTAGTTTACGTTCACGAGTTTTTTTGGCTGGGGAGTTTTGGTCCACATACCAATTGAAACCCAAAGTTAATTGATCCACCCGAAATACAAACGAAAGTTTATCACAACGTTTGAAAGAATGAGGGTTTGCTTGTTTTCTTTGTTTGTTTGGTCCAACGGAGAAAAATATGTAATTGAGATTTTTGGTAATAATGGAGGAGCGTTAAATCTATTAAGAAATTTTTTTTAAAACTCTCTACACATCTTTGATGCAACGCGACTTAATTATTTTTCAAGAGAATTCCATCATGTTATACCTGAGCCCGATAAATCTTTTGATTTGCCTCACCGAGAAGCTCTTAAATTGTTCCTGTGTACGATAACTCTGCGACGGCGTCGGCGCGGCATGCCGCGGCGCTTCGAGCTACTATTTCCCCATGGAGATGTTGCACAGTATCATACCAGATTGAAGGCACCTCAACGCATCATGAATGATGGCATCAAAAGCACGAAGTTCCTTCGCAAATTAAATCGAGAGACGACGATAAAAAGAGAGCTGGTAGTCGAAGAACTTGCTAAGTCCTAATATCTGGATCCAGTAACGTTTACCATGATTTTTAACTTATTTAGAGGAAAAAGTGACTTGATTCAAGCAGAAATATGCTCAAGTTTACCGCAGAAAAGATTTTCCTTTCAATCAATGTAGAAAATAATGCTTGTTTAAAGAATATAGGATGTTTATAAAAAAAAAGTAATTTACATCAAGCAGAAACCCGCTTTCATTCAGCGATTTCATTATTGATTCAAAATAAAATCTTTTTTACGGCATACTCAATATGCTGGTATTAATATTAGGTTGAAGTGCTATAAAGTCAGTTTAATTATGTGCAACACCTCTTATGTGAAATAGTAGCTTGAGGCGCCTTGGCACGGCGCGGCATGCTGCCAGCTGCAGCGCAGGACGCGCAATGGCGCCTACAAACCTAAGTGGATACTTCACGCATTGCGCCATGCGTGAAGTATCCCCTTAGGTTTGTAGGCGCTAATGTGGACTTGGCGCTGGCAGCACGCCGCTCCGCTCCGCTCTATATTAGGCTCTAATATTTAAACTCGCGGAGTCAGCGTTTTTCAACTCATGATTTTGAAATGTTTGCACACTCTTCATGGATTATTATCATTTATATTGATGAAAAAAAAAGTATGTATTGAAGGAAAATATAATGTGTGTTTTGTGAATATGAAGGTGGTTCCGTATCAAATTGAATGATTTCCAAAGCACTTTAATTTTTTCTTTTATATTTTGTGCTTTTACTGTGCTGCAGCGTGGTGTACGCGCAACCAAACGCTCAAAATTGGAAGTATTTAATTCTAAAATATCGATGTAGGAAAGGGTTAAAACCATAGATTGCGTGCTTCTTGGTTTTTTTCCCTCTTTATTCATGTTTGTATAGTTTCTTTCAATATAACTACGGCTCACTGACATTAATATCGATGCCATCGCTTGGAAAATATTTTACAAATATTTGTCACGCTTTAAAAATGTAAATATTTTTAAAATGAAGTAATGTTTTCATTAAAAAAAGAAAAAAATGTATATATAAGGTATATTTCATATCAAAAATTTTAAGGATAGAGATAAAACCAAATATTCACCAATGACAATTTGAAAAGGCGAATCAAAAGAAGAAAGTAACATTTCATTTTAAAAATGAGGTACCATGACAACACCTCCTTCTCTCTCAATTTTCACCGTTCGATATTGTAAATATAATTTTACATACGGGCTAAAATATGACGCTTGGACCAAGCGACTGTTGCTTATTTTACGCGTGGACGTTAACTACTGGACAAAACAGGTGCGCAGACGAAAAATTGTTAACGGAATGTCCTGAAACCTGGCACGAGGCGTGAACTCTCAGTACTCCGCTCTATACGTTGGGTGTCGTTCAGATTATGTAGAGAAGTTTTTTTTTTTTTTTTTTTTTTTTTTTTTTTTTTTTTTTTTTTTTTTTTTTTGATGTCAGAACTATTTATAAAGTTTGTATACACCGGCCCCCGGGCCCCGCATTAATCCTGCAGAGGAGAAATTAGGGTTGATTTGACCGGGCTTGGGTTTTTAAAGAGTAGTTGTCAAAAAAATTCCCTGACACTCGATTATTTTTTATTTTTATTTTTTTCAATTTGATGCCCGATTCTCTTTTTACGGTGTATTTTTATACTCATATCTGAAGCTCGTATGTGTACCGACCTCATACAACCCGCGAAGCACGTATTTTTAGCAAGCCTCGGGTCGATTTGACTTGGCTTGGGCATCAGTGCGTGGCGTGAATTGCGATATATCGATTTTTATGCCATTTGAACGTATAGAAAAGAATCGATAAACAGGGTGTTCGCAGCGAACGCCTTAATAATCGATTCCTCACCATAGGTTTAAATGGCATAACAATCGATACATCGCAATTCACGCCACGCCACTGTTGGGCATGGGAGGGTAAATATGACTAAATAGTTGATCGGTGGTTGATGTGCTTCCTGTTTTCCCTTACAGATTCCTTCAATAATTAACATTTTCAATCCTGCCATTTTAATACATTATTACGCATTTTACGTGTGAATTTGATTGGATTATTTATTTATTTATTTTTTATTTAATAGGTACCTATACAGAAATAGTTTGCTTTTGAATAAC